>NC_080178.1:26023048-26352884 GCF_950295315.1 Erinaceus europaeus
ACTGCTCCTGGCGGCCATTTTTCCCCACTTTGTTGCCCTTGTTGTTGTTGCACCACTGCCAGGCCCCCACTGGTTCTTCAAGAAGGTCGACAGCACCCTACAGATTCCCTTCACCCTCTGGCCTAGTACCCTGCCTTTATTTTCCTTCTGTTGGGGAAGAGGATCAAGAGAACAGGACCAGAGCTGGGAAGATAGCATAATAGTTATGAAGAGACACTCATGCCCGAGACTCCAAAGTCCCAGGTTCAATCCACTGTACCACCATCGGTCAAAGTTGAGCAGTGCTTTGATTATAGATAGATAGATAGGTAGATAGATAGATAGATAAGACAGATAATAGATAAGATAAATATAGTAAAATTAAAAAATAAAAACTTCTTTAAAACAGTCGTATCAGCATGGTATGTGGAAAGAAACCAAACATACAAACACACAAATCTCTAACCTATGGAGACTGAAAAACAAAAACAAAACCCAGAAATGTTTTTTTCTTCAACTTTATTTATTTATTACTGGATAGAGACAGAGAGAAATTAAGGGGAAGGGAAGATAGAGATGGAGAGAGACAGAGAGATACCTGCAGCCCTGCTTCACCACTCCTGAAGTTTTCCCCCTGCAGGTAGGGACAAGGGTCTTGAACCTGGGTCCTTGCGCACTGTAGTGTGTGCGCTTAACCAGGTGTATCACCGCCTGGCACCTCAGAAATTGTTTTTTTTTAAATATTTATTTATTTATTCTCTTTTGTTGTCCTTGTTTTATTGTTGTAGTTATTATTGATGTTGTCGTTGTTGGATAGGACAGAGAGAAATGGAGAGAGGAGGGGAAGACAGAGAGGGGGAGAGCAAGATAGACACCTGCAGACCCGCTTCACCACTGCCTGTGAAGCAACTCGCCTGCAGGTGGGGAGCCGGGGGCTCGAACCGGGATCCTGCTGGTCCTTGCACTACGCACCACCTGCACTTAACCTGCTGTGCTACCGCCCAACTCCCGACCAGAAATGTTTTTTAAGGGGCCAGATGGTGACATACTTGGTAGAGAGTGCATGTTACAGTGTCCAAGGACATAAGTTCAAGACCCCCCAGTTTCCACCTGTAGGGGGGAAGCTTCACAAGCAGTGAAAGTGTTGCAGGTCTCTCACCCTCTTACCCACACTCGCCTCGCCTCCCCTCCCCTCCCTTCCTCTCCCCTCATTTCTGGCTCTATCAGAGAGAGAAAGAAGAGTATACACACAGGGCATTGATCTTTGACCAAGACCAGAACAGCAAGAGGCTCCTTGCCCCTCCCCTGAAGCAAGCTGGAGCATGGCTGTGCCTCTCAGAATGTGAGCTCTCTTTGCTTTCCCTGATCCCAGGAGCTGCTCCAAGGACCTAGAGATAGTGCACACAACGTGTTGTTGTTGAGACTACCTCAACTGTATATATAAGGACACAACTAACACCTCTGTATACATTTTGGAGCTCGTAAGCAGAGATCTGCTTGCCTTGCGACTGCCTGAGATAAGCCTTTCTAAGTAAGTTCCTATGCTCGGCCACCTGCCACTCTGAAGTGGTCTACCTCTTCCTTCATTCTCTTTCTACTAATTCCACCTCTCTTCATTCAGACTTTCAACTGTGACACTTGCCATCAGTTGGTTCCTGCCTGAGTACAACTTCCTGGGATGATTTATTAGTTCATTGGAGTTGCTGTAACAGTACCACAAGTCTCAGCTGGTTGGTTTGGAGGCAGGAAGTTAGCAGAGCAGGCAGCTTTGGGGACTGAGACAGAATCTGCTCCCTGCCTTTCAGAGAGCTTCCCAGACATTCCTGGGGGGGGGGGGTGGCATCATCTTGATTTCTGCCTTCCTGTTCTCCTTGTGTGTCCAGATTTGCCCTTTTATAAGAATACCAGTCATATTGGACTAGAAACCCTCCCTTCTCTTTTCTGAACTCATCTAGGTAATTACATCTACAGCAACCCCATTTCCAAATTGTCACATTCTGAGACATTGGGTTTAAGGACTTCAACACAGGAACTGTGGGTGGAGGAGACACAATTCAATTCAATTTTTGTATCACCTGAACACAACATATAAAGGCACCTCATTACCTACTCACTGACCAAAAATATCCATAAGGGGTCCACTCCGTCTCTTCTCCCCACCCACCAAGAAAAAAAATCTACTGAAAATAAACAGGACAAAGCTGTCACTGTTTGCTCCTGGTGAGGTGCCAAACTTCACGGTCTGTTTTCCAAATTCTCCTCAAGCATTATCACCAGGATACAGCAAGCAAGATAAAGAAACTGCCACCCAACTGCCAAATATTCAATTAACTCTCCTAGCTTTAGTGGCATCTTCAAAAGAGCTTAACTTCCCAGCAGTCCTCAGGAGACAGGAATGTGGACAGATATTATTAGTCTTCTACTAAAAGGAGAACTTGAGTATAGAGAGAGTGAGAAAAAAAACAAGAAAAAAAGAAAGAAAGAAAGAAAGAAAGAAAGAAAGAAAGAAAGAAAGAAAAAACATGCCTGTCTTCATACTTAACTTTCCCCTTGAGTTAATTAGGCAGATGGCCGGGCCTGGACGAGTGGCCTGGAGTTCCTGGTCCCAGTTTAGTGATAACTAGACAGTGGTGTTATGAGGTGATGGGAAACGACACACACACTCTAAAACAAACAAACACACAAAAACAGAACTGATTTTTCATCAGAAGATGGGCATTTCCTTTCTGAGTTCAAGTCTTACTTCGTGTGAATGTGACCAAAGAGAAACATTTTATTCTCTTCAGGTTCTTCATCAAGAAAATAGGGATCATTTTCTATGAAGGATTTCTGCTTACTGGGGTTTTGTGAGGACTGAATAGGAAAATACAACCAAAATGCTTTAGAATGGTGCCTGAGATTCAGTGTCCAAATGGCCAGATTTGCTTCCAAAAATTTTGAGGCCCTTATGATAATCTGAGTATTCCTGAGCTCTCTATGGCTATAACAGTCAGAATTGGGGCACATGTAAGATGTATTCAGTGTGGACTGGGGGGTGGTGTACCCAGTTAAGAGCATACATTACCATGCATGAGGTCCCAGGTTCGAGCTCCGGGTCCCCAACTAGAGAGAGGACTCTCTATGAGTAGTGAAGCAGGTCTACAGGTGTTTTTCTTTTTCTCTCCCCCCTCTAACTCCCACTCCCCTCTCAATTTCTATCTTTCCTATCAAGTAAACAAATAAATAAATGAACTAAAGGAAAAAAATGGCTGCCAGGAGTGGTAATTCATTGTGTAGGTACCAAGCGCCAGTGATAACCCTGGTGCAAAAAAAAAAAAAAAGAAAAGTATTCAGTGTATTTGCTCTTTATTACTGTTTAAAAAATTATCCCCTAAACATAGTGGCCTGAAAAAACAAGCAAACAACAACAGCAACACAACTCAAATGTCTATCAGCTCACAGTTCTGCTGATCAGCAGTCCAGGAGCAGCTTAGTTCTGACTCAGGGCCTTTTCCAAGGCTGCAATCAAGATGTCTGACAGACCACAGGTAATTCAAGGTAGGAACCAATTTCAAGCTCACTCAGGCCTTAGTTCCTCCTGAGCCTTCCCCGGCTCACTGCTTCTTGGGCCTATCTTTAAAGCAGCTCACAACATAGCAGCTGACTCCCCCCACACACACCCCGCCCCATGAGCAAAAGAACAAAACAGACACCAGAGTCTTCTGTGATCTAATCTGGGATGTGACAGCCCATCCTTCTATTGCTATTTTCTTTGTGAAAAGAGAGCCACAATTTGTAAACCTACAGGCACAGCAGAGTTCTTTACAACAGCCAAAAGGCAGAAGGACTCAAGTACCCATCAACAATTGAGTGAATAAGCAAAGTGAAGCATATAATGCAAAAGAATATCATTCATCCTTAATTATAGAGGAAATTCTGACACTATCTGATTCCACTTTTATGAGGTGTCTAGAGTAGTCAAATCCATAGAGACAGAAAATAGCTGCTAGCTGCCAGGAATTGGGGAAGGGGGAAGAGTGAGGAGTGAGAACTGTTTCATGGATATCATTTAAACTTTGCAAGATGAGAAGGTTCTGGAGAGTGCAGCACAGGAACATGAACTTATATAACACTACTGTACTACTGTACTGAAAAGAGGTTAAGACGGTAAAGTCTGCCTGGCAAACTAGCTCATTTGGAAAGTATGCTGCTTTGTCATGTTTGTGACCCAGGTTCAAGTCCTGTCTCCACCATACTGAAGGACAATTTTGTGTTATGGTTGCCCCCTACTCCAATCCCCAAGTCATCCCAGAGTGAAGATCTAGAGATAACCAAAAAACAAGAAAATATATATGTCATGTATTTTTCCACAGTGAAAAACAGAGAAAATGCAAGTCACATAGTCCAGATCACATTGAAATGCATGAGTTTACACAAGGCTTGAACTCAGGAGGTGGGCATCACTGATGGCTGCCTGACATGTTCAGCCATTCGTGTGAAGGTGGAAAGAAGTCCCTTGTTCAGGTAGGATCAAATCCTACCTACTTAAGGCCATCTGAATGTGCTAGCCACACCCAACCTGTGCATATGTCCCCTCTCAGGGAGAGTTCCTAAGCAACAGGAAAGAAAGGCTATCCTGTTCCTGCTGGAATGGTCTGGTAAACAGTTATGTTTCCGATCAATGAAGCCCCAATTAAAGGCTGATACCACTGTCGTGTTCTTTGGTCTCTACTACATCCCACATGGAACAGAAAGGATAATGACTGAGCTTTTAAACAGTCCTGTTGCTGCTTCCAATTCCTGACAGTCCTTTGTTGACTGTAAACACGAGAGTAAGGAATGAAAAAACTCAATTCTGGACAAAAGAAGAAAGGCACACAGAAAGCTGGAGTCTCTGAAGGGGAGTCGTCACTTTTTCCTACGCCCCCCAAATAAAAACCCCCAAAAGCCATAAGTCTTTCAAGCACCATTATTCGCCATAAAGGGGCCAGTTTTCTCCACTCCATCAAAACAAACACTAACAGAACATAATTTTCTATCCCACATCAGCTGCAAGTACAGAGATATATATTTTTTTCAAGGGTTGGAAGCCCAACAGACACAGGTAGGGGGTATTTTGACTTACATCAACTCACGGGCAAAAAAAAGTATCCAGTGCTGATAAAGCTCAATGAATGCCTACTATTACTAAGATGGCAGATGACAAACAGCCAAACCCTAAGGGATGTAAGACAGCGTTTTATCTAGTCCAGATGCCTCCAGAGTTCTGCAGGAAGATACCACAAGGAGCTAGCTCATTCTCTCCAAAGCCCTGCGTGAGCTGGGCAACCCAGCAGTGGTACACAGGTGTTCCTTTCTTCAAGCTCCAGAATTAGCAATCAGTTTGCATTTAAAAGCCACGGATATGGAAAGCAGACCCTTCAACACTGGGGTCACACTAGGAATAGGGGACATCCCCCATTGCAAGAGGCGTGATAATGTAGACTGGCCAAGGGGACAACGGTTCCAGAGCCCACCTCATGCTGCCTGTGGGACACACTCCCATCAAGGGAACGATGACATCATCTGCTCTGTGTGCACTGTACTAAAAATAACACCTTCTATTTTAATCGATTGTGGGTACACACCATCTTACAGAACTTAAACACATATGGTATGATATCACATGGGATGCAAATTGAGCACAGTTCAGGGACATGTAATACCTATGAAGAAATCATTTCTAGCCTTCAGCGGGAGAAAGTGTTTGCTATGGTACTGCTAGGTAGGATGGCTACTAGGTAGGGTTTGTGGGGTCTAAGAGGCAGAAAATGGCACACGACCCATCCTGGGGTGGTGTCTTTCCACAATAGGTGACCTTTTTAGGAGGCTGTCATCCAGATGGCAAATGACAGCTGCTCTCCACACCCTAGTATGGCTTGTACACATCAGACTAATTTCCTAGGGGTAGGGAGATGGTGGTGGTTTCCTCTGGGCTGGAAGGCACAATGCCGAGATACTAGGGATAGTTATTCTAAGTTAGTTATCTGAATCAGCCTTCCGAGGCATGTGATTAACATTTAAGTTTTCACATGTTTATGAGAGTGCAAGAGAAAAACAGAGAGACAGAAAGAGAGAGAGAAGACAGGATATGGATTTACAAATATTAATTTCAGGCAGCCTACAGAAGGCCAGTTCTTTTTTTAAGGGCAAGCAAAAATCTGTTTCTTTCTCAAAATCAGCAAAATGTTGGCCTAGGCAGGGGTAGGGGGTGGGCAGTAGCTGTAAAGGAGAGAGAAGGGTTATGGGAGAGCTGCCAAGACCATCAGGACAAATTCTCTAACATGCACATCTTAGATTTTGGGAATTCTTTCTCTAAATACCACAGTGTAGCATTAGTGAGTCTAGAATTCATAAACACACAAGAAACATTATATACAGAAAATTTTCCTAAGTCCTCCTATTTTGGCTAATATTTACTTGACATTCTGATTGCTGCTTTCCATTAGGTACCTATCACTGTCTAGGGCATTTACCATAGAAAGCAGATTTGGCATATGTTCTGGTTTATAGAGCTTTTTTTAATTTAAATTTTATTTATTTATTATTGGGTAGAGACAGAGAGAAACCTGCATCCCTGCTTCATCACTCCTGAAGCTTTCACCCTGCAGGTGGGGACCAGGGGTTTGCACCCAGGTCCTTGTGCACTGTAGCGTTTGTGCTAAACCAGGTGCGCCACCACCTGGCCCCATTTATACAACATTGATTTTAGCTGTCCAGGATGTGGAAGATTGGTTCCAAGATTGATCCCCAAGACTGCATGTGCCAGAGTTATACTTTGGTGCATGTGTGTGTTTGCTTCCTCTCACTACCTGCCCCAACCTCCTGCTCCCATAAATAAAATAAATATTTAAAAAATCTTTTGACTTTATAAAGCCTAGAAATACTTTGCCATTAGATCAGAAAGTTACAAATCCTAGGCAAATATGGAGATTAGAAACCTCTCAAAAGTTAGTATGGAACAAATCACCTGGAGAATTTGTTCAAATAGACTAATGAGCTGATTCCATTGGTAAGCTGACAGTAAGGCTGCTGGTATGAGTATTACACTTTGAAAAACCACTGGGGAAAGAAAAGATTCAACGAGGAAATCTTTTTTCCAAGCAAGAACAGAGGCTAAATTCTGCCTCAGCTTCACCTTCTAGAGCTGTTTTAGGGTTTCTAGCAAAATCTACGTCAACATGTATCATTTTATTCTTCATTTCTATGGGCCTCTGACATGGAGATTGAGAATGATCATACTCCTTGGTATATGTTTTTTTTGTTCATTTATTAATTTTGAATAGTATAAGATATATCAACCAAAATAAGATCAAGGACCTTGAAAATAAACTCTGTCTATGGAGTTTCCCCATTCATCTTACCTCCAGACATACGAGTCAGTTAACTATCATTCCCTTGCCTTTTTTTTTTTTACAGTTTTATTAAATCTATAAACTGTAGCACAGTCATACAGTGGGGATACTGAACAACAGTTGAAACAAATGAACTCTACCAACAGACAATAATCTGGATGAATTACATCAATATAATATTAAATGAAAAAAGTGAAATTGAGTATAGATGACAGTACATTATAATGTCAAAAATATATACTTTTCAGGGTGTCTGAAAACAAATGCTTTTTTTTTTTCTCCTGTCATCAGTGTTATCACTGGGGCTCCATGGCTAAATCTACCGTTGCTGATGACCATTTTTCCTTTCATTATTATGACTGAGATAGAGATAAATAGGGCAAGAAAGGGGAGAAAGAGAAAGAGAGAGAAAAAAGGAGACACCTGTACTCTGCTCCACTGCCTGTGAAGCTTCCTTCCCACTCCCCATAGGTGGGGCCTCACACATGGTCACTTGTGCACCTGACTGGAAGCACCAGCTCTCACCTGCCCCATATACATTCTTCATTCCTTTTACTTTACTGTAATAGCTAAAAAAAAAAAAAGTCAATGAGTAAACAATATGGTGGCCAGGCCACAATGGAATGACATGACCCAGGACATGACCCTCTGTATCCAGATTTCTCTATTAGTCTCATCTTTCCAACCCCCCCCCCCCATTATATCCTTCAGCTTCCACAAAGCAATTCTGAGATAGAGTGCTCTGACATGAGTAGGCAATTCACAGGCGAGGAAACAAAGTAGTAAACAAATATGGGGGGGGGTGCTGTGTTCAGAATCAGAGAAATGCAAAACTAAGCATTTGGGGAACTCTTATTTTCTGATGACTGAATTAGAAAAAGCGGGGGAAAAAATAGAACAGTGGTGGATGCTTTGAATATTACAGTTAAAACTGAACAGGTGGATACAATGCCAGCAATACTGTAATGTAAAAATCAAAATAACCCAAATAGTTGTATGATGAGGTATCCCCATGAGTCACAGGGATGTCCAGTGGAAACTGGACATAAAATTTATACCAAAGAAGCAATTTGATGGAAATTGATGGCCCACAATACAACAATTTAGAAAGCCACAGTAGAGCACCAGGACAATCTGCAGTGTAGATCAGGAAAGTAGAAAATGTTTAAGAGGAAATGTACATAAGATGTCCAGTTGGGGGGAGTCGGGCTGTAGTGCAGCGGGTTAAGCGCAGGTGGCGCAAAGCACAAGGACCGGCATAAGGATCCCGGTTCGAACCCCGACTCCCCCGGCTCCCCACCTGCAGGGGAGTCGCTTCACAGGCGATGAAGCAGGTCTGCAGGTGTCTATCTTTCTCTCCCCCTCTCTGTCTTCCCCTCCTCTCTCCATTTCTCTCTGTCCTATCCAACGACGACGACTACAACAATAAAACAACAAGGGCAACAAAAGGGAATAAATAAATAAAATAAAAAATAAAAAAAAGAAAATAAAAAAAAGATGTCCAGTTGGCCTGAAATATGACACGTTATGTGCACTCAAGTTAAAACCACGTGTACAAGGGCTACTACTGTATCTGAGGTGGAGGCCATGAATGTTGTTTTCTTCTGTGGTACTTATTTTATTATTATTATTGTTATTGCTATTATTATTAATTTTTTTTTAGTTTGGGAGACTCTTACCTTGAGAACTTTCACAGCTTTCCTCATCACTGTTGTCTTGACAGTTATTTTGTCCATCGCAGATGAAGCTCTTGTCAATGCAGAGTCCGTTCTTGCAATGGTAACGGGCAGTGGAGCAAAGCAGAGGGTTTGCTGCTGTGAATGAAAAATAGATCAGATCACCAAAGAGGCCAGTAAGTCCATCTGAGAATCCTGGGACCCTCTCAATATAGGAGTTTAGTCTGCTAAGACGGCTAACTCAAAGCCTGGACTGAACGATCGGTCAGACAATGACCAGGACAGGACAAGACTTAGTGTCCAATTCTAAAATACCCCAGTCACCATTTGGGTACCCTGTAACCATCCCAACAAGCAACCCTTCAGCCCAAGTGGTCAACTACTAGGCTTTCCAGTATTCTTTAAAGAGAACTGGCATAAACTTCAGTCTCCCAAGAGAGTAGAGGTGGGGGTGATTGGTAGTATAAAAGAAATCAAGATAACAGCAAAACCAGAGGGACACAATCAAGGGACTGTGGACGTCTTCCACTAAAGGAGTCATGACATAATTTGGTCCAAGAGGATGGTCGACCTTTCCAGTTCCCTAGCTAAGGGCCAGTCTTTTAATTCCTCATAGATCTGTGAAGTTCTCCAAAAGTATAAGATCAGTGGCTTCAATTTCTTCCTTGCAATCAAAGAAGACCTTTATTAATCCACTCGACCTGCTTAAGTGACTCCCCCATTAGGCTCCCCATTCCAGACAATTTCAGAGGCTCAAAAGTAGTGAGAGGTGTGGTCTGGTCCCTCCCTTCAAAGAAAAGGACAATCACCAGTCAGTGTGAGGTCAAGAAAGGCTATTTGATGACAAACAAGCAAATGTCCACATAAATTTATTTCTACAGTACGATTTACCTCACTTTCCTCATCCCCCCTGGTCCTTGAAGTGCAATTTAAATAAGGCTCCTTCCAGGGCTTTGCTTTCAATAAGTGAAGCATCAAAGTAGAAATTACTCCAGTTCTAGTTCAGTCAGTGATGAACCGTATAATATTAGGCAAATGACTTCACCTCTCTTGAATTTCAATTTTGCTATCTCTGGACCAAGGGCAGACTGAAAATTATTTTAAAATCCAAGAGGGCAAGAATAGGACATCAGACCAAACACAGAGCTCTTTTTAAGCTAAGCATATACCCTGTAGGATGGTGCTGGCCACAGGTCTATGAAGTTGGTCTTGCCACTCATAGCATGAATTAGTCAGAGCATCACATGAGATGACCTGGGAGAAAGTGCAGTTGCACACAGAGAGTAAGCTCAGGGATGTTAGATGTGTCCCCTGAGTCATGTCTCTCAGTACGTGAGCCACCCTCATGGAACAATTTTGGTGAGAATGAGGAGGAAACATGCTGGATCCTGGATAATGAAATGAGTTGGCACCTGCACCATACATCATATGATGTTAAGAGTCCCAGAGCAGGAAGGGCATGGCATCCAGCGGGAAGGCTGCTAAGGGGGAGGGTGTGGGAGTGAGGAGGTCAGCTTAAGTGACTCTCCATGATCCTCAAAGGCAAGATGGCAACTGTAATGCATCTTTGCTTCCCTCCTTGCTCCACTGAGCTAGCGTTAAGATGCATATTGTTCATGACTTTGAGCGCTGTAGACATTATAAGACTCTGGGGTTCCCAGATTGTTGAGGTTTGCTGTGTGTGTGTGTGTGTGTGTGTGTGTGTGTGTGTGTGTGTGTGTGTGTGTGTGTGTGTGTGAGAGAGAGAGAGAGAGAGAGAGAGAGAGAGAGTCAATCAAAGCAAGTAGAGGGAAGCAGGGTGGGGAGAGCCAGTATATGCAGTGTTGACAATGATGGCCCTGTGTCAAAGTCAAACAAAAGTAGTCTGGTCTGAAAACAGAAGCTTTAATGATTTATGTCACAGTGGACAGGCGAATGGCTTGACTTGATCAAGCTGAAACCAGGGGCTGACTCTAGCCAAAACCAAAACAAGGAAGCCCCAAGCCACAAATCACGCTTGGTTTCTGTTCAAGGCAGTCCTCCAAACCTTTCAACATTCCACGCTGGTGGCCTTGGGCAGATCTGGGACCCTGTGGATCATGTCTACAGAGCTCAGACATCAGCAATAATCAGCATACTCAAGCAGACAGGCTCGGAAAGGCACTCTGATTGCTCCAAGATGGGGCAGTTACAAGGTTATGTGAACACCCTTGTGGGGAGCTGTGCTCAACCTGCCTTGCTGAGAAAGCTGGCATCCACTGGCTAGTCTGTTCAGTCTTAGACCCTTGCACACTTCAAAAACCTTCTGAAGGAAAAAAGTCATCTCTATGGATGAATACTCTATCTATCTATATTCAACAACATGTAAATATGTATGTGTATGCATCAATCATAAATATCTTCAAGATTTGCTATGTAACCATAACTTAAGACACAGCTCTATAAAAAGTTCAGCTGGGGGAGTCAGGCAGTAGCGCAGCAAGTTAAGTGCACATGGCGCAAAGCGCAAGGACTGGCGAGAGGATCCTGGTTCAAGCCCTTGGCTCCCCACCTGCAGGCGAGTCGCTTCACAGGCGGTGAAGCACATCTGCAGGTGTCTGTCTTTTTCTCCCCCTCTCTGTCTTCCCCATCTCTCTCCATTTCTCTCTGTCCTATCTAACAAGGACAACATCAATAACAACTACAACAACAATAAAAAACAAGGGCAACAAAAGGGGAAAATAAATAATAAATATTCAAAAAATGTTTTTAAAAAAGAGTTCAACTGGACTATTCATCAGAACATACAAAGAACTCTCCACTCAAGAGGAGAAGGGCTAAAAGAAAATGGGACAAATGATATAATAGGGTAATTTACATAAAAATGGCAGAAGGTCATTAGCAACTTGAAAAAGGTTTACCACTCTTAACAATGAAGTGCTAATGGACTTGCGTCTTGAGGTCTTGAAAATAGGAGGTTATTGGCATGAATGTGGGGAAGAGGACATCTCACTGACCACAAATGAAAGTGAGAGCTGGTAGGTCTACTACCTGCCTTGGACACCAGGTTAGTAAAATACTGTGCACATAACACAGTCCAGTAGTTTCACTTAAGTCACACTCTAGGGAGAATCCAGAACAAACAAAAATGTGTCTGGAAGTACTGCTTATGAAATTAAAAATTAAAAAGGACCCAGATGGGGGCCAGGGAGTAACTCACCCCATAGAGCACACAAGCTATGCACAAGAACCCAGGTTGGGGTTCTACTCTACCATTTGCAAGGGGGAATTATCACAAGTGGTAGAGGGCCTCATGATTCTCTCTCACTCTCTTTTAATTTTTCGGTGTCTCCTACTGTCTACCAGAAAAAGAGAGAAATGGTTACCAAGAACTGTAAAGTCATCGTGCAGGCACTGAGTCATGAGTCCCAGTGATAACCCTGGTGGTTAAAAAAAAAGAAAAGACAAAATGAAAGAGGGAAAGGGAAGGACAGAGAACTAAAAAGATTGTCCATAGAAGAAGAGATGCCACTGTTACGAAAGAATTTTATTTCAGGTTCTATCAATGTTTTCTTTCTTGAACATTTTATTTATCTGTCTGTTTTATTTATTTTAGTGATATAGGGATAGAGAAAAAGAGACAAGAACTTATCATGATGTTGGGGAATGAATCTGGGACACTAGAGCCTCAGGCTTGAATGTCTTTTATATAACCATTATGCTGTTTCCTCAGCCCTCTGCCAACTTTTTCTGTCAAACCCCTGATAGTAAATATTTCAGACTTTGTTAACTATTCAGTCTTTATCTCGGGCTTAACTATTTAATTTTGCCACTGTAGAGCAAAGTAGCCATAGAAACTCTAAACAAAGAGCATGTTTGTGTTCCACTAGAGTTGTATTGACTTGGGGGCTGGGAAGGTAGCTCCCGGGCACAGCACATGTCTGACACGCATGAGGTCCTGGGCTTTAGCCCTTGGTGCCACATAATAACAAGAAAAGAAAAAAGACAAATAGAACTTCATAAATGGTGGAGCAGTACTCTAGTATTTTGTCTCTCTCAATTAAAAGAAAAAAGGGGGGTGTAAGCGGTGGTGTACTTGGTTGAGCACACAAGTTACCATGTGCAAGGACACAGGTTTGAGTCCCTGTTTCCACTTGCAGAGGGGAAGCTTCAGAATGATGAAGCAGGTCTGCAGATGTTTCTTTTGATCTCTCTTAACCTCCCTCTTCTTCTCAATTTCTCCCTATTCTATCAAATACAATAATGGCTGCTGGGAGCAGAGGATTTGTAGTGCAGGCACCAAGCCTCAGTAATAACCTTGGGTGACAATTGAAAAAAAAAGATAAGAGATTTAATGACCAAAAAAAAAAAAAAAAAAAAGACCATAAATTACCATCCCTTCAGGAATAAACCAAAATCAAGATGGTTAAAACTCAGAAATAGATTGAGATAAACTAGTGAATTATAGAAAAATATGGGGCCTTGCAGTGGTGCACTGGGTTAAGCATACATAGTAGGAAGAGCAAGGGCCCACGCAATGATCCCGATTCAAGCCCCCAGCTCCCATCTGTGGGGGGGGGGGGTCACTTCACAAGTGGTGAAGCAGGTCTGCAGATGTCTATATTTCTCTCCCCTTCTCTACTTCTCTCTGTCCTATCCAATAAAATGAAAGAAAAAAGAAAGAACGAAAGAAAGAAAAAGAAATGGCCATTTGGAGCAGTGGATTTGTAGTGCGGCCACCGACCTCCAGCGATAACCCTTGTGGCAAAAATATATGTATATATGGCTAGTGTTCACTTACACAAATGGTACTTATTAATGATTGGTATAAAAATATAGACTATAGTTTAACATTGCTATGTATGGCACCTTGAACATCATTATAAAGCAAATCCTCAGTTCTTTTCATTTTTCCTATCTATATGATATGATGATTTCCTATCAATAGATATCACACCGATAATAACTTGATGTACTGCAGTAACTGCTTAATAATATATGTAAGTCACATCATTATGCCGTATACAATGAAGGCCAGGCTCGAACCTGGGTCACACACCAGGCAAAGCAGCACACTATCCAAGTGAGCTACTTTGCCATTCCTACACTGTATACTTCCACACTACGATCATAATCTCTGGCATTATGCTATTCCACTGCAGAATACTGTGCCCCAGTATGGTTCTGTAGCCCCCATGTCCACTTGGTCAATTCCAAATTATATTCCTCCATGAGGATAATTTCTGGAACCATCTGTTCCACCCCGGTTCCATGGCTGCCAGTTCTTAGCAACATCGCCCCGCCAGATATTCGTCGGGATGCGGCATCATCTAAGTTCATTTCCCACGTCTACGCTTGACCGAACCTGCCAATATACGCGGATATCTTCGCCCACCCTGTTCAACGCTTGACGTCTCGTCACCCAATCTGGTCCCCTATGCCTACACTGAACTTCTCTGTTCCAGACTCTTGGAAACAGAGTTGGCAGTCAGCTGAGGTAAAGAACAAACACCTCATCACAGACCCCTGCAAGCGTCAACCCGGCTTTGACCTAGCACGTTATGATTGGGCCCTCCTCAATCGCTATCGAACAGGCCATGGCCGGTGCGCCGCTATGTTCCACCGCTGGGGAGCCAGAGACGACCCGAACTGCCCCTGCGGCTCCAGACAGACTATGACTCACATAGTCAACGACTGCCACCTCTCCAGATTCAAAGGAGGTCTCGAAACTTTACATCAGGCTCAACCTGACGCTGTTGACTGGCTACGGAAGAAGGGCAAACGCTAGAAGAAGAAACTTACTTCAAACTTACACTGTGCTTTGTCTCAATAAAATCTCAGTAAGAACAGACATTGACACGGGAAGAAACAACCAACTTTGGGGACAGTCAATGCATCTGGAGAGGAGGGAGAAGAAGACAGGCTCCAAGAAAGGCATGCAGGGGGCTTCCATACCCAGTAACATTCAAATTTAAAAAATCTGAAGCCAGTGAGGTAGCAGCACAGCAATGTGATTACTAAAGCAGAGTGTTGGGAACACCAGACATTCCCTTAAATTTTCCCTCTCCTTTTTAACATATTTGAAAACTTGAATAAAAACACTTTTAAAAGTCTGATCTGGCAGGAAGTTTTCAGGGATCTCTCCCGTTGCTTTTTCATTACCCCCACACTTTTGTCCCTGGCTCACAAACACCTGTTTTTGCGTAACTTTCACATAGGTGTCCAGTTGCTCAGAAGACACAGGTACATGCTGGAAAATGGCCACACTTGGGGATCCTTCTGGCTCACCACAAAAGCAGTCCCAATCTTACCCAATGTAGGTCAGAGAAACTGGCAAAGGATGCCTCTTGGGATATATCCCAGGCCCAGCAAGAGAGAGAGAAAAAGGCCTCTGAGTCATCCAGATACACATGGGAATGTGTGTGCCCTTTATGTGTAGTTGTTTTCCTCACTAAAGGGCCCTCAAGCTTTAACCTCCTCCAGCATGAACTGAGTCTCCATTATCTGTCACTTCCAACCAGCGTCCCGTTCAAATTCCCAAGGATACAACCAGTAAGAAGGGTGAAGGGGCGCTGCTGACACCCTGAAAGCAAACTGCCATGAAGCAAAACAAAACCAAACCAAAAAATCAAAGCTGATGCTCTGCGTGGGGACAGAAAAGCTATAAAAGGCAAATTTAAGTCTTCTAAAAGTTGAGCAATCTATATGATAATTTCAGAAAGACCAAAAAGCTTAAAAAGGAAAAAAAAAAACTTGCTCAGCCACTCATCTGTTGTTGGACACCTGGGTTGCTTCCAGGTTTTGGCTATTACAAATTGTGCTGCCAAGAACATATGTGTACACAGATCTTTTTGGATGGATGTGTTGGGTTCCTTAGGATATATCCAGGTGTCATCAGGATACCGGCCAGACTTCCCTGGATTGAAGACACCACCAATGTGTCCTGGAGCTCAGCTTCCCCAGAGACCCATCCTACTAGGGAAAGAGAGAGGCAGACTGGGAGTATGGACCGACCAGTCAACGCCCATGTTCATCGAGGAAGCAATTACAGAAGCCAGACCTTCTACCTTCTGCAACCCTCAATGACCCTGGGTCCATGCTCCCAGAGGGATAGAGAATGGGAAAGCTATCGGGGGAGGGGGTGGGATATGGAGATTGGGCGGTGGGAATTGTGTGGAGTTGTACCCCTCCTACCCTATGGTTTTGTTAATTAATCCTTTCTTTAATAAAAAAAAAATAAAAATAAAAAAAATAAAAGGAAAAAAAGTACTAATGGTAATTCTGTATTATAGTCTATTACTATAAAAAAAATCATGTTCTTAAGAACTGTCACCAACAAAAGTAAACTTTAAATTCAAATATAGCATAGGGTCTCAAGACTCACTGAACAAAAGGGGGATGTCATCGTGCCCTGTCCCATTCCTCCTCCCCACCCCCACCTCCCAAAAAGCTAAGCCAAAGCTCACATTTCATTATGTTTCTTCCAGGGTCTCTGAAGCTCTTTGCCAGGCTCAGGAAAAGTTCAAGTGGAATCTGCTTCATGGGACTGAGGCAGAACAATCCTGCGGGTTCTGAGTGGGCAAGGGTTACATTTCAGAGGTTTCTGTATCCCATGGAGCTTGCGTAGGACCGCAAAATAGTAAATGTTCAACAGACAATTCATAAAAATCGACCAGGAAATAGTTTTGTACATTAAGAAGTTAAGTCTACACATCATTCAGCAATATCTCACTTTATTCTACAAATGTATGTTTTCTTTCTCCTTGTAGGGCTACTCCAAATCACTGCAAATGTGTTGTTTTACTCATAACTAGGGAGTTAACACCGTGTTTTACAGTATTTATTTCAACAGGGATGAAGGAAATTATCTGCAGAGCCCATTTCAAAATCTCAACTGCAGGCTCAAAAGCTCCTCTGTTATTACAACCACAAGAAACACTTGGGTATGAAGATCTGTTTTCCAGCCCACAAAACTGAGGAAAGAGAAGCCCACCTCCCCTGCCAGAAGTGGGGGTAGGGGAGAGCAATAAGTTGAGGTTAAGCTCAGTGGTTAATTACACTGGTGGCTTGACTTCAACCACATCTGAAGGAAAGGGCCCAGAGCCCACTGCGGTCACCCAAAAGCAACAGACCAGCTTCAAGGCAGGAAATGAAGCAATCCATCTCCAGCAGGACGTAGGAAATGTCGCCTTGAACCCATTTACGGTCTGCAAAGTCGACCCTGTCTCCCACCTCAAAGGGTTCTTGACGAAACACATCAATAAGAAACTCCTTGCTGCTGGCTCCTACATATCCTATCTGCTCCTCCAGCCCATGGAGGTTACTATTTACTGACTGAGCATGCTAACCTCACAGTCTCCACTGGGCATCCTTGAAACTAGCAAGTGAGCTAGTTTTTAAGGGATACAGAGCCATTCAGGATGGAGGGCGCCTGGCCCCAAGCCCCTGGGCAAATAAATTTTCCGATTAGTCTGGACTGCTCATTCTGTGGCCTGGAAGAGGCCTGCCTCCTCAGCCTCCAAAGACCAAAGGTCTATGACCAAAGGTCTATGGTCATATGAAAGTAATTGCCTTCCTTTCAGAGTCCCTGGAAGGATTCTGCCTGCAGCATTCTTCCTCTAGACAGAGCTGGCTCATGGGCCCATGTGCAGCCATGTTCTGGGTCTAGACCTCTTTTAGGGAGGGGGCCACTCACTACTCTGGGCTTGGCCGAAGGTGGCAATTCCACAACTCTGCTTGCCCTCTCCCAATTTCTTAGGACTCGAGAGGATGTGATTTTGAAAACCCTGCTAGGAGGCTAGAGAGGAATGAGCAGTAGTGTGCTACATCTTTTACATGTGCAAGGCCCTGGGTTCAGTTCTTGGCATTGCATAATTATTTAGCCCTTCTTTAAATTATTTAGCCCTTCTCTGTCTCCATTCTTTTATCCATAAAAAAGGAAGTATAATGCCACCTACAACCTAAAATGACATTGCATATGTAAAGCACACAGAAATGTGCCATTTACCTAGTGAACGGCATTTACGTAGCAACTTGCTGCTGTTGTCACCAAGGCTTCATTGCTCCATACTGACTTTTTCAGATCGAAAGAAACAAAAAGAGACAAAGAGAGGGAAAGAGACAACAACACCGAAACTCCCTCTAATGTAGTGGGGGCTGGGCCTGAACCTAAATCATATGGAGAGCAAAGTAGGAGCACTATCCAGGTGAACTATTTTGCCAGTCTCCAAGTGGCTTCTTCTGCTCTGTATTTTTCTATCTCCCAGCCTCTGCCTTGGCCCTTAGTCAAAGATACTTCCATGAAACGGCATTGCCTATTAAAAAACAACAACAACCTATTGATTAATTGATTAGAAAACAAAGGGAGAAGAAAGCAGAACATCGCTTCAGCATATGCATTGCTGGGGCCTGGGAATGTACCTGGCACCTCACATTTGCAAACTCTGCACAACACTGCTTTGCCACCTCCTTAACTGCTGTATTGCTACTTTTTTATTTTATTTTTCTTATTAGTGACTTAATATTGACTTACAAATTTCTGGGACAGCAGCGGTATATAACTTCACACCATTTCCACTTCCAGAGTTCCCAGTCCTCATTCCATCCATTGGAAGCTGCAGTAGCCCTCCCAAGATCACAGATGTGGTTTGACTACTATTTCTATAGCTACTATATATTTGTCCATTTCTTCCATGGTCCTGCCCTCTCTTCCCCTTTAAGTCAAACCTACACCAACCGCCACTTCCAAATGTCTTTCTTTTTTTCCTCTTCTTTCCCTGGGTCTTGATGGAATTGGAGTTCAGGGCCCTCTGGTTACCTTTCCCTAACATTTCTCTCCCACTGGAGTAGGGATCAAAATTCTTTGTAGGGTGCAGAAGGTGGGAGTTCTGGCTTCTGTAATTGTTTCTCTGCTGGACATGGGCATTGACAGGTCATTCCATACCCCCAGCCTGTTTCTGTCTTTTCCTAATGGGGTAGAGCTCTGGAGAGGGGAGACTTTGGGACACACTGGTGAGGCCTCCCTCCCAGGGAAGTCAGAATGGAATCATAGTAGCATCTGCAACTTGGTGGCTGAATGGTGGTAAGATATAAAGTAAGACAAAGTGTTCAACAAACAGGAACTAAAAAGTAGGAACAGAGCAGAAGAAACTAGGGACCTTGGGATGAAAAGAAGCTAGGAAGTCCACTTTAAGTATGTTTCAAGTGGCCCATATCTCTAGTATTTTTTTTTTTTTTTTTTTTTTGTCTAAGCTTGATAGCTAACATGCAGTGATGGTGTCAGGGATGAGAATAGAACTAGAAAGCTGGGTTAGGGCAGAGAATATCTCTTAAACCTGAAGAAAATATATAAATATAATGAAGTTTACCACATCAATCTGACCCAGGGACCATATATACTCACATCCAACACATCTGTGTAACCTCTGAGTCCCTGTCACTTTGAGTTCACAGTCCATGGTCACAGCGGAAAACTTCCTAGGCTGCACTCATTGTAGGATCAGTCTTTCTCCAGTGGCTAAGTAGGATGACCCAGCATCCCTTTGGAAAGTGGGTCAGTCCTTACCATTGCTACCTTATAGTGAGGGATGGTCCCTCAGAGGTCTTAAAATGATGTTCCTGATGGAAGTGACCAGTGATGGTGAAAAAGGGGATCTATCAGAGGTCTTGGCCCATATTGTCTATAGGGGAATCCACGGATTCTCTGACTAGAGCCCCAGATGATGGGGTGGCCTATTATTGATTATAAAGGCCATCATTAAGTGAGCAGGTCTCTTGCCCTTATCCAACTTTTGTAGTCCTTTTTTATTTATCTGAAGAGCTTAGACTTTCTCCCAGTTGTTAAAGTGTTGAGTATCATATGTTGTATCCAAACTAGTATTAGGTTTATGGGGTCTGGCCTGAAGTTAGGGAGAAAATACACCTAGGTTTTTAGTGTGGTCTAACATAATGTACTGGTAGTTTTCAAAAGGTACCCATCCTTCTAAAGCCTTCTCCTTTCCCCTCAATCCTCAGAGAACTAAAAAACAACAACAACAACAAAAAAAAAAAAACAACCTCTCTCACAAGCAGTTCCCACAACAATCCCACCTGACAACCCCACACTGTAATGAGCTGTGTATTTCAGACTCCCTACCCTGAGTATGGTCTCACAACACGAGGGTCCTGTCTCTGACTCCAAGAGCACCTCCCCTGGCACCTGAAAGAGAAACTGTAGGAAGAGAAAGAGAGTATAAAAGAAGACAGGAGGCCAAACAGTAGTGCAGCAGGTTAAGTGCACATAGCTCAAAGCGCAAGGACTGGCATAAGAACCCCGGTTTGAGCCCCTGGCTCCCCACCTGCAGGGGGTCTCTTCACAAGTGGTGAAACAGGTCTATCTTTCCCCCACTCTGTCCTATCCAACAACAATGACATCGATAACAATAATAATAATAATAATAACCACAACAATAAATCAGCAAGGGCAACAAAAACGGGAAAAAAAATAGCCTCTAGGAGCAGTGGATCTGTGGTACAGGCACTGAGCCCCAGCAATAACCCTGGAGGCAAAAAAAAAAAAAAGAAGTAGGAGGCTGCTTAAAGAACAATGAATGCACTGACTTAAATAGGCTCTCTGGGGAAACCTCAGGAGGAGTAAGACATCCTTATGGCAGGACTATATCCTGACTGCCATCTTCCTGTAACCTTCTGACTAGCTGCTTGATTCATTCATCCAACAGACTTACTAATGACTCTTTACTTTAAAGACAGCACTCCATTAGGCACCAGGAATGAAAGGAGAGCACAGTGCACTCTTAAAAGAGCTCACATTCTAGAGCAAAGACAGGCAAGTCGATCCACAATGAAGAGAGAGCACGAGAAGGGTGATTTATTCAACACACTTCTCATGCCATGATATTCCTGGCACTGGTAATAAAGTTGTGGTCACACGATACCATCTGATGGAAATCACAGTGCAGTGGGGAAGATAACACATGGATGGGGGGAGGGGAGCAGACTGGAGGAAAAAGATAGATTGGAAGACTGGGCAGGCGAGAGGGAGTGGTTCTATTTTTGATCAGGGCAGACCTCTCTTTTCAAAGGACAATAATTTGGAGAAGGTCCAAGGTGGGATGACCTAGCCCATCTTAGCAAACCAGAGACATTTCCCTAAGGAAGCAGGTCAAAAGGCAGTCTGTCAGGACACATTGTTGTTAATGGAAGCTTAAAGAATAAAAGTCTTCTTTTCAGTTGCAACTCCCCATCTCACCCAGACCATTCCATACCAGGCTTAGCTCCTAAAGGCTTCAACTGATGGACTAGCTGAGAAAGAAGAGGCAATGCAGACTTTAATCTGACTGACATGAACAGAGAGGTACAGGAACACGCCAGCACTAAGGGACTCCATGAACAAAACCCACCAGTCTCCTCGCTATTCAGATGCTCAGGGGATAAACAAGAATTCATTAGCAGTGGAAGAAATACAGTCCCACACAATGATGTTTGTCTAGGCAGAACTCCGAGAAAAGCAGTAGCTAAGGATCCTCAGCTTGAAGTAATTCTCCACCGTGGTCATGCAGTCCCCTCTACCATCTCTGTTCTTGGCAAGAGTCCTTGTCCTGACTGAATGAGGTTGGGCTGAGAGTTGTGTTGCCGGCCCACCCAGGACTTTTCACCTCCAGCCACGGATATCTGAGCGTGAAGGAGAAAGGGGTAGCCAAACACAACGAAAAGGAGAAAGGAAGAAAAATGAGTAGGGAAGTTCTCAGCACAATCATATTCTAAAAGAAAATGCTATTTTGGGGGCCAGGCAGTGGCACAGCAGGCAAAGTGCACAAGGACCCGAGTTCAAGCCCCTGGTTTGAGGGCGTGGGGATGGGTAGAGATTTCATGAGCAGTGAAGCAGTGCTGCAGCAGCTTCTTTCTTCTTTTCTATCTCTCCCCTCCTCAATTTATCTCTGTCTCTACTAAAAAGAGAAGAGGAAAAGGGAGGGGAGAGGTGGGGAGGGGAGAGAAGAGGAGAGGAGGAGGGGAAGGGAGGGGAGGAGAGATGGGGAGGGTAGGGTAGGGTAGGGTAGGGTAGGGTAGGGGAGAGGAGAGGAGAGGAGAGGAGAGGAGAGGAGAGGAGAGGAGAGGAGAGGAGAGGAGAGGAGAGGAGAGGAGAGGAGAGGAGAGGAGAGAGAAAAATGGCTGGCAGGAGTGGTGGATTTGTCATGTAGGTACTTGAGTCCTGGATATTACCCTGGTGGCAATTGAGAGAGAGAGAGAGAGAGAGAGAGAGATACTGTTCCTTGTTTTTCCTCACTCCCAAGTATAAGAATGTGAAAGTTGGAAAAACATACATCTATAGAAACAGAGCTCCTTATGAATGACACTCCCATTATTTATCAAAGTCAAACTACTCCCTTGCCTTTCACTTATTTTTATTATTGTTGTTTGTTTTTTTACATCTCTATTACAGAAAGTTTCAACTAGTTGCCAAAATAGAGCCCAGCACAGTAAACCTCCACATTCCAACCACCTGGCTTTAATACTATCAACTCTGACAATTTTACCTCCACTCTACCCCGCCCTTCACGTGACCGCTCAGGCTTGAAGCACATCTCAGGTACCACGTGATGCCTTCTTTTCATACTCCAGCACACATTTCTAAAAGATAAGGGTTTTGAAAAGTAATGAAGAGATACCATCCTCACTTAACAAATTAATAACAATGCCTTGGTATCAGCAAAGACACATCTACAATTTAAATCCTTCTCCAGTTAACACCAAATTATTAATATTATTTCGTTGGGCGAGGTTGGGATGCATTGGATCGACCTTCTCATGGTGCATCCCGTGAGTACCCATTTATTGGGAAACTGACGATCCTTCCTAGCCGACTGAATCCACATGGATCCCAGTCACTTTCAAAGCCAGCAACAAGCAGACATCAGGCTCAACCTGACGCTGTTGACTGGCTACAGAAGAAGGGCAAACACTAGAAGAAGAAGTTGGGCGAGGTTAATAGTTTACAGTACAGTTGTTGACACATGGGTACTATTTTTCCTCATCTCCCAGTGATAGTTGTCTGCAAAATGTTCTCATCCCCAACTTAGGTCCCTTTCCACCTTCATGTACCAGGATCCCAAAGAACCACAACCTCCCCCCTTTAAGTCCCTTAAGACCTCTCCCTCTTCTTCCCCAGAGTCCTTTGCTTTGGTGAAATACATCAAAATTATTTATGAATGAATGGCTTGCATCAGGGCTGAAAGAAAGTCTTCACATTGCATTTATTTGATTTATCTTAATTGTTTTAGTCTTCAGGTCTCTGTTTCCTCTATTTTTAAAATTTGGGATTACTAGCGGGTGATACTGATCCTAAAGAATTTCCCTCACCAGGGCCAGGCGGTGGTGTACCTGGTCAAGTGCACACATTACAGTGCACACAGACCCAGGTTCAAGCCCCTGGTCCCCACCTGCAGGGGAAAAGCTTCAAGAGTGGTGAAGCAAGGCTGTAGGTGTCTTTCTGCCTCATCCCCTTTCTATCTCCTGCTCCCCTCTCAATTTATCTCTGTCTCTGTCCAATAATAAATAATAAATAATAATGTAAATAAAATAAAATTTAAAAAAGAACTCTCACCCAGTTGTTGGATAGTATGCCAGCTCCCCCTGGCTTCTGCTTAACCATATGCCTATATAGGGATAGATTTAATCCCATTCAAAGCTTTGGTCTATTTACATAAATCACTTTTACATTTACATAAAGCACCACACTCCCTCCAGGGCATTGGTGGTTCAGTGATAGGATTCTCGCCTGCTCCGCCCCCTCCTTGTCACACTCTGATTTTCACCAGTCACTTTTCTCTCCACTCTCTCTATATCACATCCTACTTCCACCCTACTTGGAGAGTATAAAAACAGCTGCTCTTCTGATTAAAGACATTTGGAAATTGCTTTCCGGCTCCGAGAGTTCCAGAGTGTATCTCCTACGAAGTTAGTTCCTGATCCCTCTCCCACGCAGCAGCCTAGATCGGCTCTAGTTGAGTTCTCTCCAACCCAGAGAGCACTAGCTCAGGAAGAAGTACCCTCAGGCTATCCCGGCACCCAGTGAGTTAGTCTACTCATGAAGGTCACTGACATGTTCCTCAGGCCCTGAATTCCCTGTGATATTGAGCATTGTGATCTGCATGTTCTACATTCCTCCCGCCTTCAATCTGTTTATTGAAGCCCTAAGCTGATGGGACAGCATTAGGAGATGGGGTCTTTGGGACGTGGTCAGGGTGCTAGGAAGTCACGAGGGTGGTGTCTTCATGATGGAAACAGAGTCTTTATCAAATGAGGGGGAGTCAAAGGTTTACTCTATGTGTGTGTGTACCTCCACAAAAGGTCATGTGAAAACATAGTCAAAAAGAACCCGACTGCATTGGCACCCTGGGCTGCTAGAACTATGAGAAAGAAGTTTCTGTTGTTTAAGCAACCTGGCTGATGATATTCCGCTTGAGCCCCCCAAAGGAATGAAATCACATTAAGAGGTTTAATTAGGCTCATGCTTAATGTTTTTTGGCAGAAATACCCATGTGGTGGTGATGCCTGTTCCTGTTAGGTCACGTCAGAAGGCTGATAGCATCCGGACATCTCTTTTCTCATGATGCTAAAACTGGCTTGTGGGTGGTTCTAATTCTGGGTTAGATGCAGTAAATCACACCCCATTCTGGCTCTCCTATTACAAACATCTTTTAAAAAAATGGATGGAATACATATTGCAGCTCTTTTCACATTCTGAAAAGTACACTGGAGCATGCCCACCGGGGAAGAAGATCAAAATTCAAACTCTAACTGAAATGGTGCCAAGTTTCCTTCCCCTACTCTTCTCAGAGTCCCAGGAAGCTAGAGAGTATCAGAGAGCTGAGAGGAAAGAAGTTAGGAAAGCAACTCCGAAAGTTGCATGAATCCTTAGGCTGATTCTCCAGTTGTATGTGCCTGGCTACGGTGCTAGTCATCACACCAAAGACGTAATAAGGAGACAAACCGCCACCGAGGTCCTAACCATAAGAAGGTACATGTGCAGGGCAGATTCAGACAGCACGGTAAAACAAAGTCTGAAAATGTTTGTAGCCAGAGACCACAGAGGGGTGGTAGGAACTTGTGGTCTGATTCAATAGAGTTGTTTGCTCGCTCTCCATAGGATTTAAACAATGCCAAAGAATCTTATATAACAAATAACCAAACTATACCTCCAAAATACTTTCACATGAAAAGTCAGGAAAATTTCAACTCACCTGGGGGGAAAATTGTCAACGGATGCCAACACCAAGGTAACACAGAGGTTGAACTATATGATGAAGACTTTTAATGTTGCTTATACATTACTCTAAGCAATCACAAAACTCTAAAAAATAAAGTCTCAGTGAAAAGAGATGATACAATGAAAGGCCAGAAGGAAATTTTTTGACCTCAATAATATAATAATTTAAACACAGGGAACCATAAAAACATGGGCTGGAAAGCAGATGGAAAATGACTGTGGGAAAAGTTAAACTTAACGAAAAGATTACTAGAAATAGTCTAATCTGAAAAAGAAAAAAGATTGAATAAATGAACACAGCCTCAGGCATCTGTGGGATAATACCAAAAGATCCAAGGTTGCTATCAGTATCCCACAGGAAAAGGACAAAGAGTGCAGAACTTAAAACACATTTAAAGAAATGACAGCTGAAAATATGGCAAAAGGTGAGAACCTATTGATCCCAACAGAATCTTAAAGCAGCATAAATTCAAAGGAATCCACTATGATATTAACTACTGGAAGCTAAAGGGGGGAAAAAAAGTTTAAGCCTTCAAAGCAGCTTGAGAAAAATAGTGCATACTTTATGGGGAAACAATTTGAATGACTGCGAATTTGTCACCAGTAACCACAGACGGCAGGAGAAAGTGGCACAACATTTTTCAAATGGTAAAAGAAAAGAACTGTCAACTCAGGATTCTAGATGCAGTAGAAATTGCCTTCAGGACTGAAGGTGAAATAAAGACATTCTCAGATGAAGGGAGAATAACAGACTGAACCAACAGACCCCGCATGAACAAAAACTGATAAAGGAAGTTCTTCAGACAGAAGGAAAATGGTAACAGGACACTTGGTGCAGCCAGCATGAAGACCAGCCACAACATGTCAGTAAATGTAAGGCTTTTATACTTTGGGATTAAAATTTCCTGAAATTGTAAAAATAAATTAAAAAAAAATAACGCAGTGTCTTTTGGGGTTCTAATGTATGTAGCTGTACTATATAATACAACACTGACATAAAGAGCTCTAAATAGTGGTACGCTTTCTCTATTCTACTTGAAGTGGTGCAATATTGATTCAAAGCTGTCTGTGAGAAGACTGACTGCTGGTTTCAGGAGTTTTCAACCTGATCCATCCATTATAAAGCTCCCCATCAATTTTTCATCTAATGGTTTGTAGCAGTCATTTCTTTATTAAGGGTTATAAAATAAAGGCCCTCAATTCTCTCATTCTTCTATTGGCTGTGTTCTTTAGTAAGTGAGAACTTTCCCAAGTCAGCTGTTTAATTTCTCTGCAGCAAAAGTGACATAGACAAGGGGAGACAAATGTTTTGACTTCTTTCTTTTATTTACTGGTTTTCAAAATAGCGAGTAAGAGTCTCTATTTTCAAATGGTAGATATGCCAGAGGAAAATGCTGGCTTAATCCCCACTGACCTTATTTGGAATGGATATCATTTACTGATTCAGACCACTGAAGGCCAATATCCAAACATCTAGACTGTACAGGCCTTTAATTATGGCATGGTGCCCACGGGATGACACAATCACTTAAAACACTTAAAATACACACACTACTGGGCATCAGAACTTGCCTTCTGGTACTCTAAGCTTAGGAGGTTCATGTATTCATTTTTTCAATTA
Source organism: Erinaceus europaeus (assembly GCF_950295315.1). NCBI lineage: Eukaryota > Metazoa > Chordata > Mammalia > Eulipotyphla > Erinaceidae > Erinaceus > Erinaceus europaeus. The sequence goes on from NC_080178.1 coordinate 26,049,920, forward strand.
GTCTTTTTTTTTTCCTTTTATGGATCAGATTAGGTTATAGTAAACTTTGTCAAAACAAAACTTGCTTTTGTGTTTTAATGTAATTTTTATCTTGTTTTCTTTCCCTCCTCCCCTCCCCTCTACTTTATGGGCGGGTGGATGGTTCACAGTATAAGCTGACACATAGGTATGACTTCTCACCTTCCCTTGATAGATGTCTGAAAGCATGTTCTCATGCTAGGAAGTCATCTCCTTTGCCACATCTTATATGGAACAGAATTTTTAATTTTGAAGATAAGTTTATTTAACGGAGGCAAAAAGATAAAGCAGAAAACTGCTCCTTTTCGGCATATATTCAGTGTCAGGGATGGAACTGGGTCTCACACACTTAATTTGGGGCTTAAGTCCTGCACTTAACCCACTATGTACCCATTTACCACTCTCTCTCTCTTTTTTTTTGCCTCCAGGGTTATCGCTGGGACTTGGTGCCTACACTATGACTCCACTGTTCCTGGAGGCTACTTTCTCCCTTTTATTGCCCTTGGGGTCCATCATTGTTGCTGTCACTGTCATTCCTGTCACTGCTGTCGCTGTTGCTGGATAGGATAGAAAGAAATCAAGAGAGGAGGGGGAGAGAAAGATAAGACACCTACAGGCCAGCTTCACCGGCTGTAAGGTGGGGAGCTGGGGGCGTGAACAGGATCCCCTACGCTGGTCCTTGCATTTCGCCCTATGCTTTTGTTTAAAGTCACTATATCTGTATGTGAGTATTTGGGGGTGGAGTCTGTGGGTTGCACAAGGGAGTGCATACAGAGCACCCACTCTAGCACTAAGCTATATATATATCCCCTGTCATGACAATGTATTTTTAGTCAGTTACTCCATGCCAGTCACTCTTAATCATTTTAAACAATCTAAAGTATTTTATCTAAGTCTCACCCTGAGAAGTGGGCTTTGAGAATCTCCATATTAGAGACAAGGGTATCAATGAGCTAGTGGTATGTCCCCCTCATCCTTCCTTAGGGCAGAGCACAGATCTGAGGCCAGACTTTCTGGTCCATTCAGACTCTACCCTATAACTGCTACGCAACCTCCCAGCTAAGGTGGGCTTTGCCACCACCCACTGACCATTCAGGTGCCAGGCAACTATGCTGTACTGCTGACATCCGAGACCCAGAAGATGAAATAAGGCAACAGGAGAAGGCACATGGGAAAGTTATAAACTCTCCCTATTGGAAGACTACGGCATGAACTGCTCTCTGGAAAGAGAGAAAATACACAGGGAACTGTCATTATCCTTCTAGGGGCTTAAAACCAACAGGGAAAAGAAAAGTCTATCAAAGGAACAGATTGACAGTAAAAACTTGTTTTTGGAAAAATTAATAACAGAGAAAATGTCCTCTCATTAAGTCAGGCATTATGTTGGATCACCTTAAATTAGACATGATACGTTGTTAACTAAAGTAAGAGGGCATATCCACATTAGAGACAATAGAACAGGTTTGTGTGCTTATATGACATACATTTACATATGAAGATATATACATGTGTATCTATGTATATAGACAAATATATATGGAGAGAGAAACAGAGAACTAGCACAAAGTTAAAATACACAAGCAAGGAAAAAAATCTATGCATGGATTGGAAAAAAAATCTATGCATGAAGTCAATTATATTCACAAAGACTCTGGCAGTCTAAACACACCTAAGGGTAAAAGAGAAACAGTGTCTGGTGACCAGGTGCAGACACAAAACAATTTGCTGGGAGAGCATAAACGACCAAAGGCAGAGAAGTCACCAAAGCAACTATGAGTGAAGTGGTTTTAGTCACAAAGATGCTGGCAAGGAAGAGACCGAATGTACCCTGGCCAAGGAATGGTGATGTTCAGTGCTGAGTTTGTCTAGTGGTACAGGGAGAACTGGAGGCTATCTATATGTGCTTGTGTGTTCTACCATGGAAAATTATACAGTAAGTAAAAGGAAGGACCGTGGTGGCCACAAGTAAAGGAGAACTTTTCTTCATCTATACCGTCTGGATTTTTGAGAAAAATTTATTCTAATGGTATGTACATAATACATATTTTTAAAATAAAGTGTATTAAGAAGAAACACAAGCTAGCACATAAATATGGGGTGATAAGTTGATGAAGAGGGTCTGACTAAACCGAGAATTGGTTTTTGTTACCTATGAACAGCTGTGTGTCCCAAGATGAGTTCCTCTGCCTCTCTACACTTCCACTGCTCTCCCTTCTGTTAGTGGGGATACAGCTGCAGTTTCAGAGTGAACACAAAGTATACCCTCACCCCAGGGCACTTTCAAGGTCCCAGTAAATGGTAGCTGGGCTTTTGCCTCCATCTATAAGAAAGAGCAGAATCTGAGTAGTAACAGAAAATGCCGGATCAAAGGTTGTGAGATGCTCTCAGATGAGAGAGGAATGAATAAAGACGGCAATGGGGAGCCCCCACCAGATACACGCACGCACGCACGCACTTACTGCAGTTTTCCTCATCGCTGCCATCGGGACAGTCCTCAAATCCATTACACCGGAAGCGGCCAATTATGCAGTGGATACCACTGGCACAGGGGAAGAACGTTGGGCCACATTTTGATTTAGCTTTGGCTGGAAGACAGAAAACAGTGAGGCATCAGGAGGTTAAGTTCTGCAAAGCTCTCCAGACCTGCCCTGCTGACTCTGTTTGCTGGAGGAGAAATAAGGGCATTCCGTCTGATCCCACAGGAGAGGACTCTAGAAAGCTTGAACTCAGGTTCCTCTAGACTTCCACCCACTCAGCCTTTCCCAATATGGTCTTTGTTTTTAATATCTTTTTGCTGTAATAAATTTCTGAGTTTTATGAACTCTCAAAGCAAAATAACAAGCCTGGGGGTGATCTTAGACACCCCACCCCACCCCAACAAAAATAGGCATGGTTTAGATTCCAGATTATTAAACAATTTGTTTTTCTTTATATTTCAGTGATTTTTCAGACCCCAAGTTACAGATGCTACCATGATGCCAACCTGACTTCCCTGGACAGATGACCTCACCAATATGTCCTGGAATCCCACCTCCCCAGAGCCCTGACCACCTATTAAGGAAAGATAGGTCTGAGAGTATGGATTGACCTGTCAATGCCCATGTCCAGTGGAGAAGCAATTATAGAAGCCAGACCTCCCATCCTGGGTCCATGCTCCCAGGGAGATAAAGAATAGGAAAGCTTTCAAGGAAAAGGATGGGATACAGAACTCTGGTGGTGGAAATTGTATAGAACTGTACCACTCTTATTCTGTGTTTTGTCATATTTTTTACTTTATAAATAAATTAAATTATTTAAAAAATGGGCATGGATCTTATCCCTACTCCAGAGAGGTAAAGGGCCTTGTGCAAAGTCAACTGTTAGAAGATCTGACACCTTGATGGGTCCCCTACCTCCCTCTGCATTCAGGCTTCTAGAAGTCAGGCTCTCAACCAACTCAACTGCATTGCCTCCCTGCCACAACAACAGAAGCCAGGACAGAGAAATATTTCTTCCACTTCTGCTGTACAAACTGTTTTAACAAAGCCTGCTATAACTCCAGGCATGATTGAGAGTCCTTCCAACCAAACAGCCCTGTGGGGTGATGGACTTCCTCATTAACAGGCCTGGCAACGCTGACTCGTGATCACAACATGTGAGCCCGGTTCAGCTGCTGCATCCCAGGTAGCATGTCCCACCTGGCTTCCCTTTCATCTCCTGTCTTACAAGCGAGACCTGTAGCCCTCAAGAAGGAAGGGCAATTACTCTGGAACAAACAGGCAGTTAATTATGTCCATGTTTCTGCCATCGTGGACACGCCATCTTTGGCAGCAGTTGATCCGCAACCAATAGGGTTTTAAGGTTGAAGAAGTGCTTGTGTTTAAAAACAAACCCGTATGGCTTTGCTTCAAGCTGGATCTTCTGTACTGGTGCTGGGGTCAGGGGACTGTACACAAAACTTTGGGGGGTGGGAAGAATGTCCTTGAGTCACAGCTTTATAGTTTATGACTTGGGCATGTGTCTATATATCACTGAGCCAGAAAGACTTGCCTCCTTGGGCTCTCAGGAGAACTCAATGAGATGGTCAATTTGCAATGTCTAGTATAGACTACGACATACAGCTAGGGCCCAGTTAACACTAAGGGCTTATCTGCTTTCATCACCACCAGCAGCAGCAGCAGTACCGGGATCACAGAATTAATTTTTTTTACTGCTAGGGCTTGGTGCCTGCACAACAAATCCATTGCTCCCTTTCCTCTTTCTTTGTTTCTTACTTTCTTTTTCTTTCTTTCTTTCTCTCTTTCTCTCTCTCACTCTTTCTTTTTTATTAGATAGGACTGATACTGAAAGGGAAGAGGTAGATGAGAGAGAGACCTACAGCACTGCTTTATTGTTCGTGAAGCTCCTGCAAGGGAAGACCACTGACTTGAACCTAGGTCCTTGTATATGGGAACATGCATGTTCAACCACTGACACACATGAACACACACACACCTGAATTTTTAAATCAATTTAAAAACTCGATCTTTGACTGCTCTGTTCTCCTATCCCCTGAGATATTTCCAAGGCCTACTCCAACTTTAAAGGACTAGACTTTATAAGACAAGGAGGAAAAAATGTGAGAATATGAAAGATTTTAAATGGATTGGCTACTTCAATTAACCACTCCTGGGTCCTGACCCTGTATTCTCTCCAGGAATTACTAATGAGGCTCACTGGCTAGTCAGCTCAGCTGCTGCCTTGTCAGAGGGAGGCTGCCCTGCTATAATTTACAGCCACTAGCTAAGGCCACCAATGCAGCCCATCACAGGGCCCAGCATAGCACCTGAGAGAAGCTCAAAGAGGCTTTGGCTGCTGGCAGCTACAGCTGGAGGCTCCCCCAAATGCACAGCTAGTTGTAGAGGCTCGGGGATCCTGGACAGAGACGGGACTGTGCCCTCCTTGCCCCCATTGCTATGAAGGGGTAGCATCCCAGCAGAAGGTGAGAAGCCCAGTGTTCATGTATGAAATGGCTCTGACAACAGTGGACAGAGAGACCCTGACTTAATGCTTCTTCAGGGCTTGCCCCATGAGCTCTTCACAATGGCAGCTTTCCTTGGTGTTAAGACAAGGACCAGGGCTTCCCCTGGGGTTGAACTGACTTCTTGATTCAAGTCTTTGCTTAGCACAGAGCTGTAACAGATCTGAGTTTCATAGACCAATAATAATAATAAGTTGTAGTATGCATAAGTTAGGGAAAAATATATACCTGAAAGTAAAACTGAGCAATAGTCTACAGTGACTCAATAAGTGCAACAAGCAAGTAGAAAGACCTAAAGAAGACACCATAAAGTACTTAAACAAATAATTTCTACTTAGACCTAGATACCCTCCTCACCTACTTTCTACTTTACTTCACTGGATCACTTTAAGCCTAGCACTGTCAGATAAAGTAAGGACTACAAAAGCTGGATAAGGGCAAGAGACAGGCACACTTTAATGATGGCCTTTTGGATCACTAGCAGACCACCCCAACATCTGGGGTTCTAGTCAGGGAGTCCTGGGATTCCCACACAGATTAGATAGGCCTAATCCTCTAACAGATCCTTCTCTTCACCATCACTGGTCATCTCCATCAGGAACAACATCATAAACTCTCTTGTGGGTCTCTACAGGACCTTGCCCTCAACGTAGAACAGTAACTGTAGAAACTGCCCCAGTCTCCTAAGGGAGGCTGGGTCAACATACTCTGCCACTCGTGGAAGATTGGTCCTGAAATGAGTGCAGCCTATAATGGTCCAAGCTATGACCATGGAATACGAGTTCAGATCAGCAAGGATGCAGAGGCTGCATAGGCTCCTGTGCCAAGTATGGATAGACATGGGTTCTAGGTCAGATTGATAGGGTTTATAGATAATGGTATTTATATAGTTATATATTTCCCCCATATTTGGGAGTTATTCTCTGCCCATATCCAGCTTTCTTGTTCTGCTTTATATCTTAATGCTTTTCAGCCACCTGTAGAGGAGTTGCTTCACAGGCAGTGAAGGAGGGGAAGGAAACACCTGGGACACAACAGGTGATTCACACCGGTTATTCAATTGTTATGTAATTCTCATATCCACCAAAGAGAAAACTGAAGCCCAAGGAAATAATTCAGGACTATCCACTATCACATAGCTATTAAGGATCAGGCTGGTCTCAGGTGCTCTTGCCCTCAGACTAGAATCTTTCAACTAAGTTTTCACTCAACACCAACAGGTTCCAGGAAACAACGCCAGCAAGTGTGGATAAGCAAAGCCACTCCCTGGATGTCTCCAGTGTCGTTTTATTCAGCGCTAGCTGAGACTGCCCTTTCTCACTGCTATGGCAAAATGACACCAAATAAAATACTTGACCCTTAAGGAACATGCGTTTCAAATGCATGGGATTTGAAAATCTGTGGATTTTCTTGTAAAGAGACAAAGAAGCCTGTATGGACAAAACTGTCTCTCAGACTCTTGGAGAACAATGGTGACCATGAGAAGGAAGGGGGCAGGGGGAGACAGGCAGTGCAGGAACTTTGGGGGATGGGTGTTATCATTTACACAGGGTGTGGCACTATACCTCACAGACCTTGTAATCTCATAAACCAATATTAAATCATCAACAATAAATTTATTTTTAAAAAAACCCTAAGGGGGGGATCAGGTAGTGGAGCATTCAGTTAAGCACATGTTACCACGTTCAAGGACCCAGGTTTGAGTCCCAGCTCTCCAATTCCAAGGAGGGGGCACTTCATGAGCAGTGCAGCAAGTCTGCAGGTGTCTGTCTTTCTCTCTCCCTCTCTATTTCACCCTCCCCTCTCAACTTCTCTCTGTCCTATCAAATTAAAAAAAAAAAAAACAGGAAAAAAAAAGACAAAAAAAATGGCCACCAGAAGCAATGGATTTATGTGCTGGCACTGAGCCCCAGCGATAACCCTAGCAGTCAAAAGTATATGGAGAAATACAGAAAATTTTTTTCCTCATTGATTTCTTCAATTTTTCTTTTCTCTAACTTACTTTACTGTAAGAATACAGTACAGAATATACTTGATGTGCAGATTACATGGCAACTATTATGTTATGTAAGCCTCTCAGTTAACAGCTGTAATTAAGTTTTGGGGCAGTCAAAAGTTACATGTGGGGAGTCAGGCAGTAGCGCAGCGGGTTAAGCGCACGTGGCGCAAAGCGCAAGGACAGGCATCAGGATCCTGGTTTGAGCCCCCAGCTCCCCACCTGCAGGGGTGTCGCTTCACAGGTGGTGAAGCAGGTCTGCAGGTGTCTGTCTTTCTCTCCCCCTCTGTCTTCCCCTTCTCTCTCTATTTCTCTCTGTCAATGACGACAACAACAATAATAATTATAACAATAAAATAACAAGAGCAGCAAAAGGAAATAAATAAATAATTTTTTTTTTAAAAGTTACATGTGGATTTTTAAGTGTTGTTGGCATGGGGCGGGGGGTGCTTACTGGTGGTGGTAGAAGACTCAGTTCCTGCATGGTTCAAAGGTCAAGTGTTTACTGTTTTTTAGAGAGGATCATGCTGAGCCAAATGCTATATCAAGGACTGGATCCAGGAGAGACCCCAGCATAGGGAGTCGGGTTAAGCGCACGTGGCACAAAGCACAAGGACCGGTGTAAGGATCCCGGTTCGAGCCCCCGGTTCGAGCCCCCAGCTCCCCACCTGCAGAGGAATTGCTTCACAGGCGGTAAAGCAGGTCTGCAGGTGTCTATCTTTCTCTCCCCATCTCTGTCTTCCCCATCTCTCTCCATTTCTTTCTGTCCTATCTGTCTAACAACGGCGACATCAATAACAACGACAATAATAACTACCACAACAATGAAAAAACAACAAGAGCAACAAAAGAGAAAATAAATAAATTTTTTTTACATTTTTTTAAAAGACCCCAGCACAAAAGGGGTCCTGAGACCAAGTGTTCTTATGGTCCACATGTCAAAGTTCCTCAAGTCTTGGTTGGAAACCCTCTTTACTGGGCAGAAGGCAGGTAGCTCACAATCTACCCACGAAGAACTCAAGGCTGCCCAGGGTCTTGGAGGAGGATGGATGTTGTGTGTGGTCTGCTCTCGAGGACCACCGGGCCAGGCTCTCCCCACACAGCAATCACACAGACAGGCTGGACAGGGCTGCAAAGCCAGAGCCTCTCTGCTCAGTCACAACAGTAATGGACTCAACTGAGCATCTCCGAGACTGCAGAAAAGGCTCCAACCAAAGCTGTGGGACACTCAGTGGTACTTTTCCAGACTTTTGCCACTTGGTCACCTGAGCAACAGTTGCCACCTCCATCCATGCTCCCTTCTGACTTCTGCCCCGACTCCTGAGCCTGCCTGATGGCCCAAAGAACCAGAAGCAGGAGCCTGGAGCGCAGCTGCAAAACCCCCGTTGCCGTTGTTAAACACTCAAGTCATGGATGGTTCTCTGTGACAAACTCAAATGGCAGATGCACACACAAAGGAGAATATAAAAATGACCTCAATCTGCCACTGCCTGGGAAACTCTGGCCAACTGTAGCCACTTTGGTAAACAATTTCCTGAAGTTTGGTTTAAATGCAGCTGGGAGGGAGTCCGATGGTAGCGCAGAGGGTTAAGTGCACGTGAGGTGAAGTGCAAGGACCAGGAGTAAAGATCCCGGTTCGAGCCCCCGGCTCCCCACCTGCAGGGGGAGTCGCTTCACAGGTGGTGAAGCAGGTCTGCAGGTGTCTGTCTTTCTCTCCCCCTCTCTGTCTCCCCCTCCTCTCTCCATTTCTCTCTGTCCTATCCAACAACGATGGCATTAACAACAACAGCAATAATAATAACAATAACAATAAAAAACAACAAGGGCAACAAGAGGGAAAATAAATAAATATAAATGCAGCTGGGTCTGGAGCTGGAAAGCATGAGTTTTTTCAGTCACAACTTTGGGGAACTCCAGAGTTGCAAGTATTTAAGGACCAAGATCTTGTCTGCTGCTGTACCTTCAATGCTCAGAAAAGAGCAGGTACAAGGGTTACTAAATCACTACTGTCTGAACAAATAAACAAAAACACAAGCATACAGTTTTGCTTAAATGTACTCCTAAAACACATGCAATTCCAAAACGGGCTTGTCACATAGTGACACATTGCAACATTTCATATTCCCTCTCCTTTTACTATTAGTGATTTCACAGAATTTGACAAAATTGTAAGGTTTCAGGGCATATAATTTCACATCCATACATGCGAAGTTGAAGTCACCACCTGGTAATACATCCATTTGTTAATAAAAGTGATGCTGGGGTCTGGCAGGTGGCTCACTTCTACTGCAGAGCACACAGACTACCATGCACAAGGGCCCACTTCCGGGAACGCAGTCATCACATAGGAATGCCTGTGGGGCTGGGGGAAAAGCCTCACAAGCAATGTAGTGGGGTCCCTCCTTCTCTTTCTGTCTCTCACCCTCTGTCTAGGAGAGAAAACAAAACAAAATGCAGCCGGGGGGCAGGCAGTGGTGCACCTGGTTAAGCGCACACATTACAGTATACAAGGAACTAGGTTCAAGCCTCTGGTCCCCACGGCTGCAGAGGCGAGGCTTGACAAGTGGTGAAGCACTGCTTAGGTGTCTCTCTGTCTCTCATCCTCTCTATCTCCCCCACCACTCTCAGTTTCTTTCTGCTTCTATCCAATAGTAAATAAATAAAATTAGAGGGTCAGGTGGCAATGCATCAGGTTAAGCTCACACAGTATGAAGCGCAAGGACCAGCGTGAGGATCCCAGTTCAAGGGCTGGGCTCCCTACCTGCAAGGGGTGGGGGTCGCTTCGCAAGTGGTGAAGCAGGTCTGCAAGTGTCTATCTTTCGGTCCTCCTCTCTATCTTCCCCTCCTCTCTCCATTTCTCTCTGTCCTATCCAACAACAATAACAACAACGAAAATGGAAAAAATGGCCGCCAAGATCAGTGGATTCATAGTGCAGGCACAGAGCCCCAGCGATAACCCTGGAGGCGAAATAAGTTAATTAATTAATCAGAAAAACCAGCAGCCAGAAGTAGAGTCTGTGCAAGCGCCAAGCATTAGCAATTACCCTGGTGACAAAGTAAAATAAGCGTGATGTTAATAGCTATCACCTCATCACAGACCCCTGCAAGCGTCAACCCGGTTTTGACCTAGCACGTTATGATTGGGCCCTCCTCAATCGCTATCGAACAGGCCATGGCCGGTGCGCCGCTAGGTTCCATCGCTGGGGAGCCAGAGACGACCCGAACTGCCCCTGCGGCTCCAGACAGACTATGACCCACATAGTCAACGACTGCCACCTCTCCAGATTCAAAGGAGGTCTCGAAACTTTACATCAGGCTCAACCTGATGCTGTTGACTGGCTACAGAAGAAGGGCAAACGCTAGAAGAAGAAGAACTGCGAGGGCTGGGAGATAGCTTGCCAGTAGAACGCACACTTTGCTGTGCTCTAGGATCTGGCTTTGAGTTCCTGCGGCCATATGGGGGCACTATGTGTGGTGCCAGGGGAAGCTTCACAAATGGCCAAGTGGGGCTGTATCTCCTCCAACCTCCCATCCCCCCCCCCCGCTATCTCTTCTTCTCTGACATTAAAGGAAAAAAGAAAGAAAATCTGCTTAGAACACCTAGCTGTGAAACCTTGGCCAAAAAAAAAAGGCACCACATTTCAAAATTAAGAGTAATTTTACTGGGACTAATGCCCATAAGTCTCACTGGTAACAGATATGGGGGGGGGGGGTAATTTTCAACAAACAATACAAACCCTGACACAAATGCAATTTATTTCTTTTTCTTTTATATATTTTTTTTGCAGTTGACAGTAAATACAGTTGTTGGTACACGTGTAAAATCTCTCAGTTTTCTGAGCAATTTCACCCACATGCACAGTACCTCTTTAAGGTATTGCCACTAGCCTAAAAGATATGAACGTTATTCATCATTCTGATCATCAACTACCTCTTCCCTGAGGAACCACAGATGGAAAAGCCTCCATCCAGCCTAGGATGGTCCAAAATCCATTCTCCCCTGTGGCAAGGACATTCTCCCAAGTGCACAGGCTGAGAGCGCCCAGGATCACTGGCCCTTCGTTGCTGCCAGTGCCTTATCTCCCCCCCCCCCCATCTATCTTTGTCCCTTATTGTTTTCTGTCTGTGTATTTCATTACTTTGCAGACTAGGAGACATTCCTATCTGGTCAAGGAAACCATTACTCTTCTTTTTATCTGTTTAAGCTGGTTCTGGCTGCAGGACATCAATCACCACTAGAATGGGGTTGCCCTGGTGACCACACCAGTCACCTCATGCAAAGTGTCCCCCTTTCCAGAAGCCACTCCTTGAGTTGACTTTCCCAGGCTGCCCTTCCCCTCTAGGACTGAGAGCCCCAACAAAGGACACATTCCCCCTCTAAGGACTGATCCAACAGCCAGTCTCTCCCTAGAATTTCCAATCCTCTTAAGTCAGTGTTTCACCAACAAGGGTCACTGATCCACCAGCAGCAGAAGCCCCAGGCAGGGAGTCTTGTGAAAAATTCAGGCTCCTGGGCCTCTGCCTCAGGGAAATATGCAGCTTTATTAAGCTCATGGGGAAGTCCAGAGAACACGGAATGTATGAACATCCAACTTGGAAAGATTCTAAAGAAAGTGGCTTCATTCATCCTTTTTTCCTATTGTTAGTGTACAAGATAGGGCCCACTCCAGAATTCTGGCTATAGGGCTGAGGTTGAACTTTCTCTGACTGATCATCACCTTCTCTGGTCAAGTTCCTTTCCACAAGGAAACCACAAGCTTTCCATGGTCTTTCCTCACTTCAGTGAGTTCTTCCTTATCCCTCTTTTATATACACACACAACAACAAAATACAAAAGCTCTGAGTTTATATTCATATGGTGGCTCTCCTAGCAAAAATCAGATTCTTAGGAGTTTGAAACTTTTTTCTGTTTTCGTTTTGGTCATCTACATTTCCAAGTCATTTTTTTTTCAGATAGATACAGAGATAGATAGATAGATAGACAGATAGATACGTAGATAGATACGTAGATAGATAACACAAAGAAGAAGAAAAGACACCACAGCACTGAAGCTTCCCCCACTATGGTGGGGACTGGATTTAATAATGTGAAGAGAAGTCTTAGAAGCACCATTGTGAAAGATTGAGGCTATCTTTCTCCATGTCTTAGACGTTCACTCCTTACCAGTAAGAAACTTACTCAGGTAACTGCAGAGCTCACTGATTTGATAGAAAACCAGTGCTGTGGTGTCTTTTCTTCTTCTTTGTCCTATCTATCTATCTGTCTGTCTGTCTGTCTGTCTACGTATCTGTCTATCTATGGTTCACACACATAGCAAGGCAGATATGCCTTTCCAAGTGAGCTATCTTGCTGGTGTGAATTGTAAGACTCTTAGCCAGCACACCTGGTTGAGTACACACATTACCATGCACAGGGACCTGGGTTCATGCCCTTACTTCCCACTCACAAGGGGGGGGGGGAGCTTCATAAGTGGTGAAGCAGGTTTACAGGCATCTCTCTCTCCCTTCCTTGCCCCTCTCACATTCTGTCTTATCAAATAAAAAGAAGGAAGGAAGGAAGGAAGGATGGAAAAAAATGGCCCACTGGGAATGGCAGATTCATTGTGCTGGCCCTGAGCCTCAGTGATCATTCTGCTGGGGGTGGGGGTGGGGGGCTCTTGAACAGTCTTGTCCACTTTCTAAGGATCTGTGTGAAAACAACACAAAACAGGATTAAAGAGGTCATTTTTATTATTTTCCCTTCTTGTAAAATAACAAAACACTCCTGAGCTCCTATTAGGTGTCAGACACTGAGTCTGAGTTCAGTTGTGTGCAATTTAATAGTCCTCCCTAATTGACAAGAGAACCCGGACAGTAAGAGCCTCAGCATGCAGTGCCACAGGTGCTCCATTGGGGGAGCTAGAGGACACCAAATATCAACCAGGAGAAACCACATTGAGAGCAGCCTCTGGGAACACTCCTTTCACATAGCTCCAGTGAAAAGCAATGTCATGAGATCTTCCTCAGTTAGCTATTCACTCTGTGAGCATTAAATCATGGGCTGTATTGGTGTCATAACTGTGAAGACAACAGGTCTATAGGAGTTAGCTCTGCCATGGATGGAACAGCATGTGCAAAGGACTAAAGGCAGGAGTGACATGGAAGGGGAAAGGCTGGTGGGCGTCTGTGTGAACAGGCTTCTCATAGCACTATAAAGTCCTTGGCATCATCTCTTTAACTAAAAAATAAATCTGATTTCTCCTAAGAAATTTGCTATGAGCCAGCTGCAATCCATTAACACCAAAGATGTGAGAATTTTAAGTGCTAAAGTATAAATTAGGAAAAGTTAAAAATTCACATACTTTGAATCAACATGCTCACTCCACCCCCAACATAACTGTTCACATCTGGCCCTCACTGACCAAAAAAAAAAAAAAAAAAAAAAGTGCAAAAAGTAAGGAATCTGACATTACTGTTGTATCCAGTACCCTGATTCATTTTGTAAAAAGTCAAACTGGCTTTTTTAAAAAGGAAGTGTCTCCTTTTAAAAGTCCGAAATGACTTCATGGTGATGGAAAGAAAGCATACAAGACCTTACAAAAGTAGCAAGACTTATAAAAACCAATATGCTTGGGGGTCTCTAAAAATTTTAGTCTGGGAGAGGGGAGAAAAGGAAATAGAAACAAACCCAGGCAGGTCTTTCTTTAAGTCTCCAAATGTAGATTTAGGAAGCCAGATCCCTACCTGAAGTTCAGGCCTTTGCAAGTCCCTTACTACTTGAACAACCACCCAAAAAGACCTTGGACTGTTCCAGCAGTTCAACTCTGCATGAAGACTGGAGCGGACTCGAGGGTTTACTAATTAGATATTGCAGTGTGTTATATCTTCCTAAAAGTACATACTGGTGTTGCGGAGATACAATCTGGAGAGAGGAGAGCACAGGAGGAACAAACTAACTGAAATATAAATATGGAAAGAAGGCACCAAGTTGAAATAGCTTTGCTAGGTGTTTGACAGAAAAAAATCTCTCTAAACATCTCTTTTATAGCTAGAAAAGGAGCCTTGGGGTTAAGAGAATTTAGGACTAAGGGCATCTTCCCTCTCTAGCATATTTCTCAAGTCTACAAAATACTTTCTCACACACGTGGCTGCTCCTAAGAAAAAATGAGGTGGAAACCAATGTGACGCTTTGACTGTCTAAGCTCTTATTCTTTCAGTTAGGCACTTCATTAATGTTGATTCTCAGACTTTCATGACATACGTAAAACAACCAAGGATAGAGGCTGCAAAAAAAAAAATTGAATCTGGTTTGTGCTAGCAACAACTCCCAGCTATTGGACATCTGGCCAAGACATAAAAATAAATAAATAAATAACTAGAGGGGTCAGGTGGCACACCTGGTTGAGTGCACATGTTACTATGCACAAGGGCCCAGGTGGGGAGCCTCTGGTCCCCACCTGCAGGGGGAAAGCTTTGCAAGTGGTGAAGCAGGGCTGCAGGTGCCTGTCTTTCTCTCTCTCTACCCCTCTCCTTAATTTCTGGCTATTTCTATCCAACAAATAAATAAATAAAAATAAAATTAAAAAATAGGAAGGAAGGAAGGAAGGAAGGAAGGAAGGAAGGAAGGAAGGAAGGATAGGCAACTGCAATGAGATATGAGCGGTTGTCCTATATAAGCAACAAAAACACTTGCCATCCCATACTGTATGCTACAGTTGTTCAAAGCACAGGGTTACTTACACAAGGACACAGGTTCCAGGACACTGGTTCCCATCTGCAGGGGAAAAGCTTCAGGAGCTATGATGCAGTGCTGCAGTTCTCATTTTCTGTCTCTGTCTCTCTTTCTCTTCCCTATTACTTTCTGTCTATCTCTAGCCAATAAATAGAGTCTTTCAAAAGAAAGAGTGCTGGGTTACATACCAGTCTGCCTAGGTTCAAATGCTGTCTGCACCATTTGCTCACTGGACTACATAGTTTGTGGCAAGTCATTTCACCTGACTGTGCCTCCCTTTCCTCATAGGACTGTGGCTGGTTATAGGAACAGTGCACACCCTCCTTAGCTCACTGTGGGGACGACATGAAACAATCTAATAATTGCTTAGGACTTTCTCGAGCACACAGTACTAGCTATAACTCTTAAGGGTGTATTAGCTATGGTTATATCTATTATTATTTTATATTATAAATTACAGTCAACAAAAATAAGGTTATATAGCATTATGGAGTATTACTGTATGGTATTCACTATTACTGTTGCCATCGATTACTACTATTTTAAAAACACTTTCTGCCTAGCAGTGGATGCTCAAGAAATATGCAGAAGGTGGAAACTCAAGAAAAGAGTGTGATTAAAACATGAATTTGAAGGGATACAGGTTTGCTGTGTTCACTGTAGCATTATTTTCAATAGGAAAGCATTCAGGTGCACATCAAAGGATGGATGGTAAAGATGATGTGGCCTACTCAGGAGAATTCTACTCAGCTATAAAAAGAAAAAAAGGGAGGGGGAGTTTTTGCCACCTATGATAAGATGGATACACCTGGAAAGTATTACACAAAATAAAGTGAGTTGGAGGAAGACAAATACCTGTTTTATTTCAGTCATATGTGGAAGATATAATAAGCAAGACAAAATGAACTCTTAGGTGACAAGAAAAAAATGGTATTTATAAGAAGGGAAAGGGGGGAAGTCGGGTGGTAGCTCAGCGGGTTAAGCGCATGTGGCACAAAGCGCAAGGACCTGCATAAGGATCCTGGTTCAAGGCCCCGGCTCCCCACCTGCAGGGAAATTGCTTCACAAGTGGTGAAGCAAGTCTGCAGGTGTCTCTCTTTCTCTCCCTCTCTCTGTCTTCCCCTCTCTCCATTTCTCTCTGTCCTGTTTAACAACAATGACATCAATAACAACAACAACAATAAAAACTATAACAATAAAACAAGGGCAACAAAAGGGCATAAATAAATAAATATTTTTTAAAAAAAGGGAAAGGGGAGATGGCTGGGTAAAGATGGTCAACTGTATGAAAAAGAATGGAAACTAGACTTTTGGCACCACACAAAATAGTAAATGGCAAATTATAATGTTGTACTCCTGAAGCTTATATTATGTTATAAACCAACGTTGTTTTTAATACATTTTTGTCTTAAGAGAATCTGACTCACTCAGCCTGGAGGCCCAGGTCACTGCACAGGGAAGTGCTATACCAGCTGACCCTGAACAATTATTAGGAGGACTGTGCTCGGAGCTGTGCCAGATTAGGGCTTAATACTCAGGAACCTGGGAGAACTGAGAGTGTCTGGAAGACAGAACGTGGAGCCAAAGGAGGCAGGCAGGCAGGCACAGGCATTTGGACACCTATCCTAGGAGCCAGCAGAAATCTTTATAAAAGAAAGTGGCATGTCAGTTTTTTTTTCTTCTTCTGAAGAAAATGTTACAGACTCACGAGGATATTATGAGGTTGTACAAGCCAAAGAAATATCCTCCCCCCCCCACCAAAATAAATAAATAAATAAATAAATAAATAAATAAATAAATAACAGCCCTATAGGACCCAGAGATAACCAAGTCTATATATAATATTCTTTGGGCTATAACAAAGAAAGATGATATAAATGATAAGGGAATTCAAAGTCCCTGTCACTGCCCTTTAAGATAATTTTATTATTAAGAATGATGGCTGAGGGGGGAGTCGGGCAGTGGCGCAGGGGGTTAAGCGCACATGATACGAAGTACAAGGACCAGCATCAGGATCCTTGTTCGAGTCCCCGGCTCCCCACCTGCAAGGAAGTCACTTCACAGGCAGTGAAGCAGGTCTGCAGGTGTCTTTCTCTCCCCCTCTCTGTCTTCCCTTCCTCTCTCCAATTCTTTCTCTGTCTTATCCAACAACGATGACATCAAGAACAATAACTACAACAATAAAACATGGGCAACAAAAGGGAATAAATAAATGTTTATTTATTTATTTATTTATTTTTAAAAAGAATGATGGCTGGTGGCAGGGGTGCAGGGAGCAAAATAAGTTGGTACAGTTGGGTGGAGGATATTAACTTTCAGCCTAGAGGTTCTCCCTCCCCCCCAGGTTATTTATTTGGGCCACTTATAACATACATGAATATGTGCATAGAGGTACATTTGTGTGCCGCTTAGCTGGAATGACAAATCCAAAGACTCTACAAGCAGGAAACCGAGACATCCCCAGCTGATTCATCTTTAGACAAAACTTGAGTGGGTAAAGAAACCCTAAAAAAAAAATCATAAATAAATGTGGGTCAAATGACTTTGCCTCCAGAGGTCTTTCACTGCTTAGAGGAAAACCTTCCCTGTCCATGGATCAGAGCTCCTGGGATTAAGAACAGATGTGAGCACAGCTGCAGATCGAACAGAACAGTTTCCACTTTAAAAAGAGAACTTCATTCAGTACAGGCACCATCCAGGGAACAGCTCCAAAGAGATGAGGAAATGGTGAGTCAGGAAAATAAATAAATAAATAAACAAACAAATAAACAAATAAATAAATGGGGCTGGGTGTGTGAGAATAAAAGATAGCTTTCAGGTTTGAATGAAAACAAAGGAGTCCATTCTTGATCACTTCACATCTTGCTAGGCAATGAAGGTCACCTTTGCCCAGAGAAGGTTTTGCTTTTCAGTCTTCATTCACCCTACTACACTCAGATGTCCTTGGAAAACTCAGAAATTATTGTGTATTAAAACACCCTCATTTCTGTGCACAGTCTATACCTTCAGACTTGAAGTTCCTTTCTGGCCAGCTCTCTAGATGTTTCTCTGCCTGTCCCTCTTACCTGTCCCTCCTCACACAAGCCATATAAAGAGAAGAACCTTAGAGTTCAGCCCATATCCTTAATAGTTGTCATAAAGGATGCCAAGAGTACCAGAGAAAGGCTACCAAGTGAGAATGAAAGGTTAAGCATGGTGTGGTGCTGTGTGTGCTGTGCTGTGCTGTGCTGTGCTGTGCTGTGCTGTGCTATGCTGTGCTGTGCTGTGCTGTGCTGTGCTCTGCTGTGCTGTGCTGTGCTCTGCTGTGCTGTGCTGTGCTCTGCTGTGCTGTGTTCAGAGAAGAAGGCAGGCAGTCTTCCGACTGCTCTGACATAAGCTGAGAAAAAGAAGATTCTATCTATTGTGCTGCAACCTGTTACTCAACAAAATCACTTAGCCCACTACAAATCATGCTCCAGGAAAGGTTTAAAAGGCATCCAGAGGTTCTGATGATGCTTACAACACCAGTCACCAGAATCATATACTCCTATGACAATCATCTCTTTAGCAGCTATGGGCTGACTTTAAGACAAAATATGAATTCTCTGCTTCTAACTTAGCCTATAAGGGTGGTCATGCTTAAGACCAAATCCACATTAGAGTAACAAAAGAGGCTTTAAAAAATAGCTATCCCAAATCCAGAGAATTGGAGTAGTTACACTACTATGAGATGACGGCGAAAAAGACACAAGTGTTTAGTGTAGGAGTCACCATATGTAATAACTAACAAGTGAAAGATGAGCTAAGAAGAGACAGAAATTTATTTTAATAATGTATTTATTTGGGTATATATCTATGTATATGTGCACATATGTATATGTATATGTATATGTATATGTATATGTATATGTATATGTATATGTATATGTATATGTATATGTATATGTATATGTATATGTATAGAGAGAACTGAGCTGGCAGGGGAGACAGAGGGAGAGAAAAGACAGACACCTTCAGCACTGCCTCACCATTTCTGAAGCCCCCACCTCCCACCTCCTGCAGGTGGGAACTAGGGGCTTGAACCCAGGTCTTTGCTTATGGTAACATGTGCACTCAACCAGGTACACCACCACTCAGCCCCAAGAGATGTGCATTTGAACAGAAGGCTGGTAGTGATGGACCTGGTTGAGTGCCCACTTTCTATGTGTAAGGACCGAGCTCAAGCACTCAATCTCCACTTGCAGAAGGGAAATTCCACAAGCAGCAAAGTGTCTCATCTTTCTTTCTCCCTTCCTACCTCCCTCCCCCACCCCTCTGAAGTTCCAGAAATTACTAAACTTGGGCCAAATTCCTCAACAGTTCTATACTCCCCACTCCAAGAAACACTGGGTGATGGGAGTAATTCTGGGGTACCAGTCCACAGCCTCCATGGATACCCACATCTGAAGATGTTCAAAGTCCCTTGTATTAAAATGGTGGAATATCTACATACTATACATTGTCCAAGACACATGAAATTATGATTAGACTTCTTATAGTACATAGTTGTTATACTGAATCATTCAGAAAACTATGTCTACCATTGAGGAAATAAAGAAAAGGAGTCTGTGCATTTTCAGTACAGGTGCAACCACCTAACTACATGTATTTCTGAACCTCAGTTGTTTGAATCCATGGATGTGAACTTGGTGGACATGGAGGGAAGGCTGCCTTGTCTTATGGAGCATCTAGCAGTAGACCAGAGATGCTGCTAAACATTCTACAGCACACAGAGAAGTTCCCCAAAATAACTATCTGACCCCTGAACACCATCAGTTTCAAGGATGAAAAAAATCTACTCTAGGAAAAGGGAAATGTTCTTAAAAGTACTGCTTCTCTTATTTAAAGAACAAAGAGTCTTCTTACTATGTAAGAAATAAAGAGAAGCTCAGGAATCAGACAGGCTTTGATCCAAACCCTGGTTCTATGGCTTAAGAGACCTGTGACTTGGGGCAGGTGTACCTAACTGTCTTCACCTATAAATAGGATGATGAAACCAACCTTACGAAGCAGTTAGGAGACTGATAAAAGGAACTGCTTAGCACTCAGTCATGACTAACAACTTTTAGTGCTTTAATTATTACTTTTTTGTTAAGGCCTCCAAAATAGTTTAGCACCAGGGACTGAGTGGCTGGGTCATCTTAATATTGGGAAATTTTCTCCAGTAACAGTATGTAAATTGGGATATTTTATGAGCTAATAAGCAAGTGAGGTGTGACAGTTGGCATTCCTTAATACCCTGTTATTCTCTGGCCCATGAGAAACTGGACAGATGCACCCCTGCCGTAGTAAGAAAAAGCTTCTGAGTGTGTGGCTCATTTTCTTTCTGGCCAATGTTTTGTATTTGTCTGGCTGGATACTATATACAGGCCCACTACACAGAAATGAAGACCTCTCTACCTATCGACCTACTCACTTTCTACTACTCAGTGACCACTTTGCTGTAATGGAAACAGTTACAAAACTTAGGACAAGATGAGAGCTGGTCATTTACCAGGCTCTTCATAATAGAGCTCACCACAGTGTTGGGTAGGAGTGGCTCAGAAAGATAGATTAAACCATCCAGAGCCATCCAGCATTTCCATTGTACCAGGCATTAGAATAAGATTCCTACTGCAAATGAGGGAAAGGGACCAAGAAATTAACACTAAACGCTTACTCTGTGCCCTGGGCATTCACAGACTTGACCCAATTTATACTCCACCAACAAGCCAGGAGGCAGGAATGATTACCAGGATTGTACAAAGAACACTGAGACTCCAAGAGATTAAAGAGCTTGCTCAGGGACATACTTTCCATACATATTGGTTTTTGTTCCAGCTCAATTCATAATATTCCCAGGAAAAGAAATAGTGGAAAAGGAGGAAGGTGAGAAGTTACAGGGAAAGCAAAAGAAATGAAAGTAGAAGACAAAACATATTCTAAGACATTCCACATGACGACTTGCATCAGGGCTCAGTTTTTTAATTTATTTTATTTTATATATTTTTAAAATATTTATTTATTTATTCCCTTTTGTTGCTCTTGTTTTCTTGTTGTTGATATTGATGTCATGGTTATTGGATAGGACAGAGAGAAATGGAGAGAGGAGGGGAAGACAGAGAGGGGGAGAGAAAGACACCTGGAGACCTGCTTCACCACCTGTGAAGCGACTTCCCTGCAGGTGGGGAGCCAGGGGCTCAAACCAGGATCCTTACGCCGGTTGTTGTGCTTCGCGCCATGTGCGCTTAACCCGCTGCGCTACCGCCCGACTCCCCAGGGCTCAGTTTTTAGTTTAGTTTCCTAGTGAAGGAAACAGTCAGTCGTGAAAGTGATATGCCCAGAATCCTCCCATGGAGCCAAGGACGAGGAGAGAGGATTTCATACTTGTTCTTCATAATCAGATGTAAGAGTAACTCCGAATGTGTGAGCCAGCTACAAAATGTGAACCAAGAGGAGACCAAATCCCAGTCCTGTAAAAGCTGCCCATGGTTTGATGTCAAGATAACACTAGTGCACTCAGGAAGGTGGGCCCTGAAGGTTTTCATTCCTACTTCACACCCCTCAACAGTGGAGTGGGGTGGGGTGGTTAAGGCTCTAGAGAAAGCCTGTTCATATTCCAAGCCCAGTTCTGCTACTTTTTAGCTATATGAACTTTGACAACTTCTGAACCTCAGTTTCCTCACCTATAAAATGGAGATGGTGATAATGATGCCTAATTTCACATGACAAGAATCAATCATGTAGAGTAGTTCTAGGGCTCTGCTATATAAGTGTAGATTATTTTTTTTAATATTTACTTATTTATTCCCTTTTGTTGCCCTTGTTTGATTGTTGTAGTTAATACTGTTGTTGTTATTGATGTCGTCATTGTTGGATAGGACAGAGAGAAATGGAGAGAGGAGGGGAAGACAGAGAGGGGAGAGAAAGACAGGCACCTGCAGACCTGCTTCACTGTCTGTGAAGTGACTCCCCTGCAGGTGGGAAGCCAGGGGCTCTAACTGGGATCCTTATGCTGGTCCTTGCACTTTGCACCACTTGTGCTTAACCCACTATGCTACCACCCAACTCCCAAGTATAAATTATTTATAATGATCACCTACTCCCAAAACCACTTATTTATAACTGAGTATATGCCAGGCAATTTCTAAGTCTCGACCTCATAGAGCTCTCACAAAAAACCAAAATGAGACAGTGGTAAATGTTAAGCAGTGGTGTCAAAAGTGAGTGGTTAGTTTGAGTGATTATGAAAGGAACACTGCAGACAGGAACATTTACTGTGAGAACCAAATGACAAGAAGTCAGTTAAGCAGGGTTAAAGGGAAGAACTGGGATGGAGAACATTCTGAAGACTAGAAAAATCCAGGGGCTAGAGAAATTGCTGGACAAAAGACTCTCATGCCAAAGCTTCCAGGTTCACTTCTAGCACCACCATAGGCCAGAGGTGAGCAATGCTCTGTAAAATGAATGAATGAATCAATCAATCAATCAAAATCAATCAATCAATCAATCAAAATCAGTCCAGAAACAGAAAGTGGGCCAGGTGAGGAGAAAGCAAGAGCCAAAGTCAGGAGGGCTTCCTCAGCCCCTTGAAGGAGTTTGTATTTGACCCTAGATATGATGGGACATGTACCAGAGAACTCATTGGGGTTATCTTTTCATAGTCTTTCCCTCCTGTCTGGTGAAGGATGGTGGACTGAAGACAAAGAGGTAAAGACAGGAAAAAGACAGGAAGACCATTTAGCAGGTGACAAAAGTATCTTTAGCCAGTGTGAGAATGGAGAGAGCCCTAAACAGACTCAGAACTCTCTAGAGAGGGTGTCTTAAAGTTATGGGATATATACTCCAAGAATATATACTCTACAATCAAAAATGATGATATTGTGTCCTTTGAGATAAAATGAATGAAACTGGAGGTGATTATGTTTAGCAAAGTAAGCAAAGAGATGAAAGACTACTAATGATGGAATCTAGAGAACTGACACATATGGACTTGCAAAAAAAAAATCAGACACAAACAACTGTTTCTAAGACTTTATAAGAATAATGGTGGTTATCTTTGGGGGGATTGAAGGGTAGGGACAGAGCTTTGGTGGTGGGTACAGTGTAGATCTATACCTGTAATCTTACTGTTTTGTAACCCACTACTAATCACAAATAAAAACGGAGGGGGGAATGCAGCTCTTTCCTGGAAGATGGAGAAGTGCTGTCCAGTACCATCAATGTGCATAACCTTTGCATGGGAGGCCAGAGGCTTTCTCTGAATCCTGAAGACCTCCTCTCTGTACAGATGCATCATAGCATGAGTTTACCTGCAGGGGGCAGCACAGCAGAGATGTCAACCTGTTCACAGGTGCTCAGTGTCTTGGTTGAGTTACCCAGGAGCCTTACCCCATAACTTCATGCAGATC
The DNA here is from genome assembly GCF_950295315.1 of Erinaceus europaeus. NCBI lineage: Eukaryota > Metazoa > Chordata > Mammalia > Eulipotyphla > Erinaceidae > Erinaceus > Erinaceus europaeus. Next base: position 26,073,052 of record NC_080178.1, read on the forward strand.
ACTGGGCAGTGAAAGTTCCATGGTGGGCCAGAGCCATACATTGCACGTTCATCATTTTGTATATGCCTAGACCTATCTAAACTCACTGCTACTCATGTATGTCCATGTCCCAGGAAACATCTATTATTTTCACAAGGAGAAAGACACCCTGTTTCAAATTGGACATGTACAGTTGTAAAGAGGGTTGGAGCTGTCCAGTCACTTTACAGAGAATAAAACCAAAGCACAGAAAAGTTAGAGGGTTTATCCATGACAAGCCAGTTCTTGGCAGCAAAATCCACTAGCCTGGAAGGACAGAGATTAGTGTATATTACAGGGTTTTGCTTCTCCTCTGCAGAGGCACCAAGGCTGAGCAGGTGATGGCAGAGCTGTCTGCTACTTCTCTGGGCTGTGCTAAGCACAGTGAGTGTCCTTGTAAGCCTGGAATCAAACAGAGAAGCCACTGAAGCTGCTAGGTGCCCTGTGTTCCTGAACTCGAAAGCCCCTCATTAGCCTTGGCCTCTTGTCTTTAAATCTAAGCAAAATATCAGGATAAGTGACTGAGCTGATGATAATAGGTATCCACACAGAGACTTAGAGAGAGAAAAGGTTTTCCCAGAGGTCACAGCCCTTGGGGCCAGAGGAACAAAAAAGTAGCATAAAGGAATATTTATCCTCAGAAGGATGGTTAATTAACAAGTCAGGTGACCCTTTTATAAAGTCCTTAGTGGTGTGTGTGTGTGTGTGTGTGTGTGTGTGTGTGTGTGTGTGTTTTACAGACAGGAAGATTCCCATTGCTGCTTAGCAATCCTATCTGGCTGCCCAGCACAATAAAACCAAGTCTGAGAGAGCAGCAGCATGAGAGAAAGAGAAGGCACACAAAGATTTACCCTAAGAGTTCTTGTAAAGAGTCATTGTTCGTTCACTGATTCATTCAACAAATGTGCATAGAGCATCTTCTAGGTACCAAGAACTGACATTGTTTAGTGTGGTAATAACAGTGAACAAGATGTATGTAGGGGCTTTCTTGGCTGTTCTGAAGCTTCTAATACTATCTGGAAGCTAGGACCTATAGCCTCTTATGTATCTGCAGGTTTATAAGCCAAAGATAGAAGAAGAGATCTATGAGAGCAGGAACAAAGGGCATCTCCCTAGCCTGGAGAGGATGGGGAGGGTGATATCTGGGAGAAGATGTGGTTGGAGTGAGAATTGGGACCAGGTGGTGGTACGCTTCTTACCAAGCACAAGGACCTGGGTTCAAGCCCCCAAGTGATGAAGCACTACTGCAGGAGTGTCTCTCTATATCTCTCTATCTCTGTCTCCCTTTTCCTCTCAATCTCTCTCTGTCCTATCAAATAAGTATTTTTTAAGAGAGAGTAAGAGGTTCCTACCTTTCTCCATCAATTCATTCCTTGACCCAGCCAGTCATCTATCTACCCATCTATCTACTCGTTCATCCCTCCTTCCATCCATCCACCCACTGATCCACTGATCAGTCCAACCTGTGATCCATTCACTCATCTAGCCCTCCATCTCTCCCTTTTTATCCTTTTTAAGTGGCAGCCTCTGCTAGTTTTTCACAATCGTGTACTTCCATCAACAAAGAAGTCAAAGCACTCAGTGATGTCAATTTTGCAAATTGTCCGTATCTTTAGGAAAATGCCCAGAGGGCTAGTTTCTTTTCTTTCTTTTTGCTTTTTTTTACTCTTTATTATATTTATTTATTATTGGATAGAGACGGAAATTGAGACAGGAGGGGGAGATAGAAAGGGGGAGAGGCAGACACCTGCAGCCCTACTTCACCACTCATGAAGCTTTCCCCCTGCAGGTGGAGACTAGGGGTGTGAACCTGGGTCCTTGCATACTATGATGTCAGTGCTTAACCAGGTGTGCCACCACCTGGCCCCCCTTTTTTTCTTAATAGGGAAAAAAGGTTTTGAGAGGTAAAAAAATGTATTTTACATTCCTCTTCTTCTTCTAGTGTTTGCCCTTCTTTCGTAGCCAGTCAACAGCATCAGGTTGAGCCTGATGTAAAGTTTCGAGACCTCCTTTGAATCTGGAGAGGTGGCAGTTGTTGACTATGTGGGTCATAGTCTGTCTGGAGCTGCAGGGGCAGTTCGGGTCGTCTCTGGCTCCCCAGCGATGGAACATAGTGACGCACCGGCCATGGCCTGTTCGATAGCCATTGAGGAAGGCCCAATCATAACGTGCTAGGTCAGAGCCGGGTTGACGCTTGCAGGGGTCTGTGATGAGGTGTTTGTTCTTGACCTCAGCTGACTGCCAACTCTGTTTCCAAGAGTCTGGAACAGAGAAGTTCAGTGTAGGCGTAGGGGACCAGATTGGGTGACGAGATGTCAAGCGTTGGACTGGGTGGGCGAAGATATCCGCGTATATTGGCAGGTCCGGTCGAGCGTAGACGTGGGAAATGAACTTAGATGATGCCGCATCCCGACAAATATCTGGTGGGGCGATGTTGCTAAGAACTGGCAGCCATGGAACCGGGGTGGAATGGATGGTTCCAGAAATTATCCTCATGGAGGAATATAATTTGGAATTGACCAAGTGGACATGGGGGCTACGGAACCATACTGGGGCACAGTATTCTGCAGTGGAATAGCATAATGCCAGGGATGATGATCGTAGTGTGGAAGCGCTCGCGCCCCATGAGGAGCTGGCCAGTCTTGCAATGATGTGATTCCTCGCGCCCACCTTTGCTGCAGTTTTGACGAGATGTTCGTGAAATGACAGAGTGCGATCGAGAATAACGCCAAGATAGACTGGCTGGGCTTCATGCCGGATTCTCGTATCGCCAAGCTGCACATTAAGATCACGCGAGGCCGAGGCATGGTGTAGATGGAAAACAGATGATACTGTTTTTGCAGTGCTAGGGATTAGTCGCCATTTTTTACAGTAATCAGATATCAGAGACATGTCTTTCGTGAGTGTTTCCTCGAGGATGTCGAACTTGGATGCCTGAGTTGCACAGCAGATGTCATCGGCGTAGATGAACTTCCTTGAATAAGTTTCTGGGAGGTCATTGGTGTAAATATTAAATAGCGTAGGAGCCAGAACAGAGCCCTGGGGGAGGCCACTTGAGACAAGTCTCCATCTGCTAGACTTGTCACCCAGATGCACCCGGAATCTTCTGTTTTGGAGAAGAAACGATATAGTGAGGGCCACCCATGGAGGCAGACATCTTGAGATCCTCTGGGAATCAGGAGCAGAAATAGTTCTATTTCACTCCCCAGCTATGCTGTGGTATACCAACCTGCCCTAGAATTCACTCACAGAGGCACTGTTTTGCTTTTTCTTGCCTTTTTTTTTTTTTTTTTTGCCTCCAGGGTTATCACTGGGGGTCAGTGCCTACACTATGAATCCGCCACTCCTGGAGGCTATTTTTTTCCCATTTTTGTTGCCCTTGCTGTTGTTATTGTTGCCATTGCTGTTGTTATTGGACAGGAAAGAGAGAAATAGAGAGAGGATGAGAAGACAAAGAGGGGGAGAAAGATAGACACCTGCAGACCTGCTTCACCGTCAGTGAAGCAACCCCCCTGCAGGTGGGGAGCCAAGGGCTCGAACTGGCAACCTTGCGCCGGTCCTTGTGCTTCGTTGCATGTGTGCTTAACCCACTATGCTACCGCCCGGCCCCCACTGCTTTGCTCTTTAAATTGTTTGCCCTGTTTTGATTTTACTCATGTTCTCTGCAGTCACACACAGAGTAAATATGATACTGCTTCTGTGTAATTTCCCGAAAGGTCAGCCTTAAATATAAGATTGTAAGGAGGATGGCTGCTCGACGAGAGAGAAAGCCTGGCAGAATTAGCAAATTAAGTAATGAAGCAAATCTGCCTTTGTACTCCCACTGTCTGGAATGAAGAACAAAATATTTTTGAGATGCAGAGCATGGGGCTTTGGGGAGGGGGAAATCTGGCACAAGAACTGGAACATTAAATAGAGAGCACAGGGAGAGGGTGCTGCGCATAAGTATTGTTTTCATTGTCCTTCACACGCGCCAAGATTTGGTTTACGTCAGAGCACAATTATACAATCCAGTTTGTTTTCTCCTTCAGAGCAAAGGGGAGAGTGTGGACTTGATAGTCTCTATGGGAACCACTTTCATAGCCTTGTCTGAGGATGTGGGGGATTGCGAGCACTTAGGGAGGCTGTGTAAAGAGGAATTCACAGCTTCTCAGAAGTGCTCAGGCAGCCGCCATCTTTAACTGTAAAAAGTGTGTCTCCTCGGGGTATGTGCCCATTGGCAAGGTCAACGGCCCAGTGGCCAGGTCAAAGCTCTGAAGGGAGAGCTTGGTAGTACTGCCTGGCAACTGCCTGCAACCAAGAACAGGCTTGCCTTGCTGTGTAAGAAACTCTCTCCCAAGCAGACATTCACCAGCTACTATTATTATTATTATTTATTACTTTGCTGATATTTATGTATTATTTATTAAGTAGAAACAGAAATTGAGAGGAAAGAGGAAGGTGGGGGGGAGAGTGAAAGAGAGAGACTTTCTTTTTTTAATTTTTATTTGTAAAATGGAAATATTGGCAAGAACATAGGATAAAAGGGGTAGAATTCTACACAATTCCCACCACCAGAACTCCATATCTCACCCCCTCCACTGAAAGCTTTCCTATTCTTTATCCTTCTGGGAGCATGGACCTAGGATCATTATGGGATGCAGAAGGTGGAAGGTCTGGCTTCTGTAACTGTTTCCCTGCTGAACATGGGCATTGGCAGGTCAATCCATACTCCCAGCCTGAGAAAGAGACTTTCAGCACCGTTTCATCACTTGTGAAGCTTTCCACCATGCAGGTGGGGACCAGGGATTTGAACACGGTTCTTTGCACATTGTAACATTTGTGCTCAGCCAGATGCGCCACCACTCAGGCCCTTGCCATCCTCTTCCGACTACTGCACAGTAGTCGTACTTCCAGCCGTTCACTGGACCAAAGCATTCTGTATATACTCTTACATTCAGGATTCAATGGGCAGAGGCTCACCCAGCCACACAGTCATGGACTGGTAATGCATAAACTTAAAATCATAAGCCTGAGCATTTCTAAAAACAAGGAACTCCACACAAGGCACCCAGTGCTATCATTAGAGTTCTAGAATGTGGATTTTGGTTCATTACAGGGAATACCTTTCTAAGTATTCAAACATTATGATAATTGGAAGTGAGCTTTTCTTCTAGAAAATGCACTAAGGGTTCTGTCCTTAGAGTCACTGATGTCAAGCCAGTAAGACAGAGGCCCAAGCAGTGGCAAACCTGGTTGAACACACACATTACCATGTGTCAGAACTTGAATTTGAGCCCCCACTTGCCATCTGCAGGGACCGCACTTTATAAGCGGTGAAGCAGGTTTGCAGCTGTCTCTCTTTCTCTTTCCCTCTCTATCTCCCCTACCCTCTCTCAATTTACCTCTGTCCTATCAAATTAAATAGGAAAGAAAAAAAGACAAATGGCTGCCAGGAGCATGTGGAAATGTAGTGCTGACACTGAGACCCAGCTATAATCCTGGTGGCAATTAAAAATTAAGTAAAAGGGGGCTGAGTGGTGGTACACCTGGTTTAGCATATATATGACTATGTGCATAGGCCTGGGTTTGAGCCCGTTTCCCACCTGCGGGGGGAGGGAGGGCACTTCACTGACAGTGAAGCAGGTCTGCAAGGTGTCTTTCTCCCTCTCTACTTCCCCTTCCCTCTCAGTTTCTCTCTGTTCGCTGGGAGCAGTGGATCTGTAGTGCCAGTACCAAGCCACAATAACCCTTGTGGCAATAAAAAGAAGTAAATAAAACAAGCAAACAAACAAATAAATAAACGATGAATAAAGATACTAAGAGGTAGAGGGAATTCTAGAGCATCTGGTCCAGGAACAGTCAGCTCTTGTTTGTGTACTAATAAGTCCTTGATGAAAATAAAATTACATGTAAAGCTGACATGGTATTGAAAAAACAAGAGACCTAGCTAGCACTAGTCTGTTTTCTTAGGGAAAAGGGCCCAAGTCCAGAATCTCTTAGTTCTGCTGTTCCCTTTCTTCCTTGTGATATTACCTTCTGGTATTAAAAAAAAAAACACAGTTTGTAACACTGACTGGTGTCTCAATTCTCACTGCAGAGATGGAAAACCAAGACCCCAATCAGAAAGCAATGTCCTAGTAATCCCTGTTGCTCCTGGTAGCCGCCGTTCCAGGCTCTTCCCACATCAGTATGAACCAGGAAGCCTTTTCCTTCATGCATTTTCTAAATATACCCAAGGACCACCTGCTCTATGAACGTGATGATGATGGTACTATGAATATTAATGGCTATGTCATTTTAAGAACTTAGTAAGTGCAAAGCATCATGGAGACACTGGGAATAAATGAATATAAGCCTTATTCTGTAGACATGTATTCAACCGTTTCCATTTCACCGATGGGAAAACTGAGGTGTAGAGATAACTAACTTGCTGGGTATGCGGAAGAACCCAGGTAGATGTGTGTATTTTGAAGTACTTCACGTGCTATATTCCTGTGCAAAATTATTAAGTTAGGAAAGAACAATTATCCATCTTCCCACCTGCCAGAGATACCCCCTTAACCGATTTAGTCCTGTTGGCGTGACTTGTTTCTAGAGATTTCATTTCTGGCTCACAGACATTTTCTTTCATGGCTGCATTTGCTTTCCTTGAGAAGACAATACACATGGGCCGAACTTAAAAGCAAAGCGAAGCACTAACCCCCCAGATGCCACCATCACACTCCTTATCTCTATTTTCAGAATGGTTTGCTCTAGGAGCCCACACACAGGGATGCTCTGGTGGCCATGTCTGTTCTGTGATACAGAAACAGGCTTAGAATGCAAGATGTGTCCTCAGAAACGCCTCCTTCATACAAACTGTGAATCTAATCACAGAACATGTGAGTCTCAAAATGTGACAGCCAACTCATCTGAGCTGCTTGTTAAGCTGCACATTCCAGGGCCAGAGAGAGTTCACCATGTAACGCATGTGGCTTGTCATATATGTATCCCAGGTTCAAGCCCCAACACCACATGGAAGGTGTTATACAATCTCTCCTTCCTTCCCAACCCCCACCCCTCATGTGTGTCTCTCCCTGCCCCCCCCCCCTTATAAAAAAGTAGCTCAGGGAGTATGGATCAACCTTCCAGTGCCCATGTCCAGTGGAGAAGCAATTACAGAAGCCAGACCATCCACCTTCTGTATCCCATAATGATTTTGGGTCCATGCTCCCAGAGGGATAAAGAATAGGAAAGTTTTCAAGGGAGGGAATGGGATACAGAACTCTGGTGGTGGAACTACCAGAAATTGTGTGGAACTGTACCTCTCTTTTTTTTTTCCCCCTCCTCCAGGGTTATTGCTGGGCTCGGTGCCTGCACCATGAATCCACCGCTCCTGGAGGCCATTTTTTCCCCCCTTTGTTGCCCTTGTTGTAGCTTCGTTGTGGTTATTATTATTGCCCTTGTTGACGCAATTCATTGTTGGATAGGACAGAGAGAAAAGGAGAGAGGAGGGGAAGACAGAGAAGGGGAGAGAAAGATAGACACCTGCAGACCTGCTTCACCGCCTGTGAAGCGACTCCCCTGCAGGTGGGGAGCCGGGGGCTCGAACCGGGATCCTTACGCCAGTCCCTGTGCTTTGCGCCACATGCGCTTAACCCACTGCGCCACCACCCAACCCCCAAGGAACTGTACCTCTCTTATCCTATGGTCTTGTTGATATTTTTACTTTATAAATATATATGTATTTTCTAAAGTAGCCCAGTGCAGTGAAATTTGCATACACAAGGCCCTGGCTCCACAGAGTAAAGCAGAATCTTAGACCATACTCTTGGAGATTCTGTTTCATTCTGGATCATCCCCAAATCAATATTAATAATTGAGTCCAGTGATTCATGGAGCCTGGTTTAGGAAACATCGGTAGGGGTTGGGGTGTGGTGTCCCTAAAAGCCTGGGAGCCCCAGGTGTCAACAAGCTTAGAACTTCATTCAGGTGGTGTTTCAGAGAAAACTCAAGAAAGCTTGGTTTTTGTTTTCATTTAAGTTTGGGTTTTGGTTTCAATCCTGGCTTTCGGCAACATCCTGGTAAGCAGTATCAGGTTAAGCCACAGAGATAACACAAAGACTCTCCTTCATCCATTCAGAAAATGGATTAGTAGTGACATATTGAGCCTCGTGACTGCCAGGTGACAGCAGGCAAGCACTTAGAATGATTTCCCCACAGCTTCTGTACAGGAGAGTCTAAAGTGCAGGGTAATAACAAGAAGAACTACAACTGACATCTGCGGCATGCTTGCTGACAGGAACTGTTCTCAAAGATCTACAGAGTGCCATGGAGCCTAAGCCCAACCAGGAAAAGGAACTCTCCTAGGCCCACCTTACACAGATGACAACAGCAGTACAGAGAAATAATTGGGGGGGGGGGTGTAAATGCACAAAGTATACTAAAAGCAGGACCTATGTAAATCCAGGTTCGAGTTCTAGGCTCCCCACAGGCAAGAGGACATTTCACAAGGGGTGAAACAGGTCTGCAGGTGTCTATTTCTCTCCTTCTCTATCTCCCTCCTCCTCTCTCCATTTCTTTCTATCCTACCCAATAAAATGGAAAAACTGACCACCAGCAGCAGTGGATTCATACTGCTGGCACAGAGCCCCAGCGATAATCTTGAGGGCAATAAAAAAAAAAAAGCAGAGAAATGTAACTTGTCCAAGATGAAACAGCTGGGAAGTGGTAGGGCAAGATCTGACCCACCCACCAGGCTCCTCCTGACCAGTAACCCCAGATGATACAGTACTCTTCCCTTGTTTTACAATCAATCCCTGCATAATTGGGACCCCACCCCACACTTCTTAAAACACCCCCTGAAAATCTCTCCTCCCCACCAGTCATAAAAACACACACTACCTTCTCTTACCCTCAGGGCTCTGTGCAGCTGTTTCCTTTCCTGTTTTCTTATGTTATCAAGGAAATGTTGATCTACAAGACTGTTGCTGTCAGAGGTACAGTTTCACATCTCAAGTATCTGGGGGAACCAGGTGGTGGTACACCTGGTTGAATGCACAAGGACCCAGGTTCAAGCCCCCAGTCCCCCAACTGCGAAGGGAAAGCTTTGCAAGTGGTGAAGCAGTGCTGCAGGTCTCTCTACCAATCAATCAATCAATCTATCTATCTCTCTATCTCCCCTTCCCTCTTAATTTCTGTCTGTCTCTATCAAATAAATAAAAAATACAAAAAAAAAAAAAGCTATCAACACACCTCACTCACTACCATGAAGTTATTTTTTTTCTGTCATGGGCACTGCATTCCCTAACCCCTTTCCAACCTTCTTAGTCTCCCCAATATTCAGTCTGTAAATCCAATGTAATACACTAGTTTGTTAACCTCACTTTCTCTTGTGCCTTGCTTTGTTTCATACATCCCACCCAGTCTTCATCCTTCTCCTTCTTCTGGACTGTTACTATGATTCCTGCCAGTCCTTTTCCAAGAAAGTTCTCCCGCCTTGTGCAAAATTAGCTCATCCTGTCTCAGCTCAGACACGGCCATCTACCTGAACACTGGGAATGGTCCGTGTGGGATTAGGTGTTCCTCCTACAGGCTCCCACAGCACCTAGGACGTGGTCCTTCCACAGCCTGGCTCACACACCAAAGCAGCTGTCTGCTTGCTGACTCATGTCCTCGCCTGGCTTAGGTCTCTGGTAGACAGGGCCTGCATCCTCCAGGACATTCCATGGGCCTGGTGGAACTGTCCACAATGTCTGCAGGCCTAAGCTGCAGTCCAAGCCTCTGCCTAATCTTCCTTCTCCTTCTTTCTTCCCTTCTCTTCTTCCTCAGAGGCTTCTGCTGCGTCCACAGGCATTTCTCAGACACCGAATATCAGCTTAGCAACTGCATCTGGGCAGCCCTGAAGGGTGCAGAGCCCAAGTCCTAACAGCTGCTGGAAAGCCAGGGCAGCTGCAAGGGCTCATCCTTAAGTCTCCAGCAGAACTAACAGTCCAGCTCACTGCCAAGAAATGTCTAAATGGGGACTGGGGAGACAGCATAATGAGTCTGCAAAAGACTCTCATGCCTGAGGCACTTAGGCCCCAGGTTTAAACCCCATTTGTCAGAGCTGAACAGTGCTCTGGTGCCTCTCTCTGCCTCTTTCTGTCTTTCTCTGTATCTCTCTCACTAAAATAAATAAAATATTTTTAAAGACAGAGAAAAAGATGGCTCATTAGGAGAACAGGAAGAGCAGGACTGCCTCCACTTTCCCTTGAGAGGGGGCCCTGGCTGGTGGCAGGGATGGGGAAGGGGGCACAGACACAGCAGCCAGGCCTGGCATCAAAGCGCCCAGCAGTGCCACTGCTGTGCCCCATAAACATGCCCTGATGGTCTCAGACCAGCCAATGCCTTCAATTTCAAGGAAATGGGACCAATGGTGGTTTGGCTTCACATGTCAGCCAGAAGCCTCCAGGTTCCACATCAAGACCATGCGGTCCCTGTCATATGGCAGAGCTCACAGGGTTTCTTTCCAGGTGGCCCGGCCCTCTGCCCAGGAACTGACTGCAGCGGGAATAATGGAGAAGAATGTTGATGGGTAGGTGGTGCCTGGCACTCAACAGGACCAGAAGCACTAAAGTGGCAAGGGTTGGAGCAGGCTAAAATAAATGCACAGCCCAGACAGACTTCTGCTCCAGACCTTCCTTTCACTGGCCAAAAGTTCTGAATGGCCAAGAGACAAAATAGATCATGCTGGGTAGCCTGTATAAAAATCACCGAACAGGATGCCTGTCCTGGAGACCCTGGTGTGTACTCTCTCTTTGTTTCTCTAAAAGTGTGTGCAACTCAAGTTGAGCCCAGCCCCCAGTGCATTGGAGGAACATGCTGTGGTGCTGTAGTCTCTTCCACACTCTCTGTCTCTGTCTGTAGAATTTAAAAACCAGTCTGCACACCAGAAAAGTCCATCTCCAACCCCCAGCAGTGCCTGTCTCTCTCTCTCTCTCTCTGAAGCACGTTCTCTTAGATATAACAGCAGCCGAGATAATCTTTGGCCACTTTTCATTTTAATTTGTTTTTTTATTGATTTAATAATAATAATCAGCAAGTCCATTGGCTAAGAGGGGTGCAATAACACACAATTCCCACCACCAGAGTTCCACATCCCATCCCTTCCACTGGAAGCTTCCCTGTTCTTTATCCATCTGAGAGCATGGACCCAGGATCATTATGAAGTGCAGAAGGTGAGAGGTCTGGCTTCTGTAATAGCTTCTCCGCTACACATAGGCATTGGCAGCTTGATCCATACTCCCAGCCTGCCTCTATCTTTCCTTAGTGGGGTGGGGCTCTTGAGAGGTAAGATTCCAGGACACATTTCGTGAGGTCATCTGCCCAGGGAAGTCAGGTTGGCGTCATGGTAGCACCTGCACCTTGATGGCCCTTTGTAATTAAAGTCATGCTAGATGGGGCCCCCGGACTCACTCATGTGGTCCTGTCACTAAGCCAACTGCTAAGTCCAGTTGTTTTTTTATATTTATTTATTTATTTATTCCCTTTTGTCGCCCTTGTTGATTTTTTGTTGTAGTTATTATTAATGTCATTGTTGTTGGATAAGACACAGAGAAATGGAGAGAGGAGGGGAAGACAGAGAGGAGGAGAAAAAGATAGGCACCTGCAGACCTGCTTCACCGCTTGTGAAACGACTTCCCTGCAGGTGGGGAGCCGGGAGCTCGAACCGGGATCCTTACACCAGTCCTTGCACTTAACCCGCTGCACTACTGCCCGACTCCCTTAAGTCCAGTTTCTTATTTTATATTTTTATTTTTCTATAAGGAATTTAAAAACTTTTTTATTATCTTTATTTTTTATTGGATAGAGACAGCCAGAAAGTGAGAGGAAAGGGGAGATGGAGAGGGAGAGCGACAGAAAGACACCTGCACGACTACGTCACCACCTGCAAAGCTTTTCCCCTGCAGGTGGGGGCTGGGGGCTTGAGCCCAGGTCCCTGCGCACAGTAACATATGTGTGTTCAACCAGGTGCACCACCACCCAGCCCCCTTACTGTATATTTTTATTAGACAGAGAGGAAGAGAGAGGCACCAAAGTACTGCTTCACCATCCAGCGAACTCTAATGGTCTTAGTTGATGCAGTACTGGGGACTGAGCACAGAATCTCAGGCATAGAGAGAGAGACCTGCTGAATCAACTCCTTGACACCCCCCCCCCATCTCTACGTATTTAAATCCTATGGAGACACTGATTCCTTGCCTCTACATTCTCATCCCAGCCCCACATGAAGGCTACTGATTCTAACCCAGGTACATGCAAACTATGTCCTTTCAAAGGACCAGAGACTATATTTTAATTCAGAACTAAACCAAAGCTTTGCAGTGTTGTAAAACACAAAGCATCTTTATGTGATCTATTGCAGGTCCTCCCTTTCCAACCACTAGTTCTAGAAAAGCTGATGGCTCTTCAGTACTAAGCCACGTCCTATATGTTCAAGAACTTATCAGAGGATATGGAAGTGACCACCTCTCAAGTTCCCGGAACGTTTCTTTAAGTGAAGCACACATCTTCTTTTAGCCTCTGAGATTATCCACCTTCATTCTCTCCCACTTGAAGCTATCAGTTGAAAAACACTAGTTTTTCAGTGTTATCAGAAAAAAAGAATCTCTCTGATCAATTGTCTGAAATATATGAATGCAACACGTATTGGGGGGGGGATATATTAACCTCATTCCCACCACTAAGTGCCTGTCTCTCCCCTCTCACATACTCTTTTTAAATTATTATTTTCTCAACTATCTTTGATTTCTTTGTTTTCTAAAAGTATTTAGGCAATTGCAAAATAACTGTATCACTGATGAAACTGCAAGTCTGCATTTAAAGAAAGAAAGGGAGAAAAGACTGCACAGTAACAATCTAACTTGGATCAGCAAGATCTGTCTGAATGTGCCCGGGAAAAAATTTTTTTTTCTGATGTTCTATGATTCTACTACCGTCATTTAAGTTTTATTAGCAATTACAGAGGATGTCACTACTGACTACGTTTTTCATTTATGGCCAAGAGCGTCCCTGAATGACGGGCCCAGGTGACCTGGTCACATTCATTCCAGAAACACAAGAACATTAATCATCCCAGTTTGGGTGGCTTCATTAAGATTCTCCCCTTGCAGGCAGGGGACAGGCAGCTGGCTATGCTGACAATAACAGAGTTTTCTGGAAGTGGTGGGGAGGATCGGTGAGATGGAATGAGGCTAGTATTTGTGCAAAAGAGTTGATTTAAAAGATGACTTTAAGATGACTCCACGCCACTAACTTCTCGGCTGATGACAGTACTGGCGTTTAAATCACTGGTTTCCCAGAAAGCAGCGGCAGATTCCAAAGAGCAGCAGGAAGGGGACCAAGGAAACCAGAAGACTATTGGTGGGGTTCCTAGCAGATGCCATTTGAGTCTCCTATCACCCCCAGAACAGGATTCTAACGACACCAGCAGGGGTGTGTGAGGGGTCCCAAACTAAAAAATGAAACAAAACTTTTTAGGAACCAGGAACTTCAGTGGTATCAGTACTGAAAGATCTGATCCCCTCCAGAAAGATCCATGGGGCAATTCCTCCCAGATTTTCTCAAGGTTCATGGTGCCTTACCCTCAGACTTATGTCTTCTCCCCCAACCAAAGAGTCTGGGGTCTCCTGCCCTAGCCCCACAGAGAGGACACCAAGACCAAGGTAGAGAGTCTGATTCTGCACCTTCTATGGGGAAGGGTGGGCAATGGGGGGTAGAGAGCACTGTAGTAGGCATGAGCCACCCCCCACTAAGTCACTCATTGCCCTCCCCCCAAGTCTATACCTCTGAAGAAGCAGAACCAGGCTGTCACAGGCAACCTGGGGTCTGTTTTATGAAAATGGTTTCAGGAAAAGAGATGGTTGTTCTGACTACTGACCTACTGACCTGAACACCCACCATATTTCCAAAACAAAATGGTCCACCATCGTCAGCTCAGGAGAAAGCAGACTCCATCAGTTTATCTGACGAACACAAATTTCCAGCGGGGTATGGACATCCATGTCCAGTAGAGAAGCAATTACAGAAACCAGACCTCCAACCTTCTGTGTTCCTTAGAGATCATTGGTTCATACTCCCAGAGGAATAAAGAATAGGAAATCTTTCAAGGAGGGGATGGGATATGGCACGTTGGTGGTGGGAACTGTATCAATTGTACCCCTCTTATCCCACAATCTTATTGATCACTACTAAACTACCAATAATAAGTTTTTTTAAAAAAAAAAAAAAAAGAAGAAGCAGGAAAATAAGCAAACACACAGAATTTGAAGTGTAAAGGACTCGGGGGTGGGAGGGAAGAGGGTTCAGGTCCTGGAACATGATGGCAGAGAAGGATCTAGAGGGGGTTGAATTATTATGTGGAAAACGGAGAAATGTTACACACGTACAAACTACTGTATTTATTGTTGACTGTAAACCATTAGTCCCCCCAACAAAAAGGAAAAAAATTGTCCAGTCTCAAATAAAATATTTTGTTCCCTCACCCACCAAAAGAAAGGAGAAGAAAAGAAAAGGAAAAGAAGAGAAAAAGAAGAGAGAAAAGGCTTCAAGAGGTTCTGGATCCCAAATCAGCTCTGGATGCTCTTCCTTTCAGGGTGTGTATGTACACACACACACACACACACACACACACACACACACACACACGAGGAACCAACAGGAGATCATATTCAGTGCTGCTATGTGCCAGGCACCTGCACCTATGCATGGGATTCTGACACCCCCTTTTCCGACTTGCTCCCATTTTGTAAACAAACAACTGAGGTTCCCAGAAGAGAAATATGCCGCTAGTGGTGGAGCAGGAGTCTCAGCTGGAAATGTGGCTCTCCACACTGCCAATAAGGGCTCAGCCAGTTTACATTTGCTATAACTCAATTGTTATCTGAGGGGGATTTTTAAGGGTTTTTTTAATCTTTTTTAATTTTTTAAAAATATTTATTTATTTCCTTTTGTCACCCTTGTTGTTTTATTGTTGTAGTTATTCTTATTGTCGTCCTTGTTGGATAGGACAGAGAGAAATGGAGAGAGAAGGGAAAGACAGAGAGAAGGAGAGAAAGATAGACACCTGCAGACCTGCTTCACTGCCTGTGAAGTAACTCCCTGCAGGTGGGGAGCCGGGGGCTTGAACCGGGATCCTTACACCGGTCCTTGCGCTTTGCGCCACCTGCGCTTAAACTACTGCGCTACAGCCAGACTCTCATTTTTAAGGTTTTTAACTCCTTCAATCCTCACAAAAATTTCATGGAATTTATTGGGACACTGAGGCTAAGAACCCTTGCCCAAGTGGCCAGGTGGTGGTGTACTTGGTTGAGCACACACAGACCAGGATTAAAGGCCCTGGTCCCCATCTGCAGAGGGGAAGCTTCACACGTGATGAAGCAGGTCCGAAGTGTCTCTCTTTTTCTCCTTGTCTTTTTTTTTTTTGCTTCCAGGATTATTGCTGGGGCTTGGTGCCTGCACTACAAATCCACTGCTTGAGAAGCCTTTCCCCCGCCCCCCATTTTTACTGGATAGGACATAAAGAAATTGAGGAGGGAGGAGGATATAGGGAAAGAAACAGAGAGACACCTGCAGACCTGCTTCACTGCTTGCGAAACGACTCCCCTGCAGGTGGAGAGACTGGGGCTTGAACTGGGATCCTTGCGTGGGTTCTAGTGGTTCATACTATGTGTGCTTAGCCTGGTGTGCCACCACCTGACTCCCCCAATTTCTCTTTGTCTCTATCCAAAATAAATAAATAAATAAATAAATAAATTTTTAAAAAACCTTGTCCAGATGCCACAGTGCACTCGTGACAGAATCCCTCCACCCCACAGCAGCATGGCTCCCAAGGCCCCTCTCTCAGTTCCCTGGCCCTGTGCCTCAGCACAGCACCCAAAGGAAAACATACACACTGAGTACCATGTATTTCTTTGGAAATGTCAGCACCCTTAGCTGAAACAGCTTCTGCTAACAGTCACTGGAAACTGACATGAGTTCATCGAAGCCCAGGCACGCCATTATTTTATGTACAAGAAAGGAAAAACTCTGCCCATAAAACTAAGGGCAGTGTGTTTTCTTAGCCTACTGATTATAAGAGGCATCACAATTCTAGAAACCTAGAAAATGTGAAAAGAGGAGTGTCCAACAAGTAAAGAAATACTCGAAGCTGTACAGTGAGAAAGATAGTGAGGTGCAAGAGAAACATAGCACAGAAACAAGATTTCTGAGCGCAGAAAACATCCTGCCAAATCAGAAGATACGAGAAATCTGATATATATTTTTTTGGGGGGCATGCAAATTTTCAATTTAGAAACATTAGCAATCAGTTCGTGCTTTTAGGGTCCTGTGCAGAGAAACAACATCTAATCACATTTGGATTGAAGGAGGGGCCTCCCAGTTTCCGCCCCAGGGGCTAGACAGCAGGGAGCTAGAGCACAAGCTTAGTCCCTGGCACCCGGGACCCCATGGCTTTGTAACACACTCACAAACTGCCACACCTGCATCCACTGGCATGCTGAGTCTTTTTCTTCATCAGCGAAGCAGACAAATCAAGGGGACAGGTGACAAAAGTAAAACTACAGGGCAGCAGGGTAGAGAACAAGCCTTGTTTGATCCCGGGTACGACGTAAGAGCAACAGAAGCAAAGCCAGAACTCTGGGGATGGTGGCAGTGTGGTCTCTCTTTTGTAGAGGTGATAAAAACAAAACAAGAGGCCGGGTGATGCCACACCAGGTTGAGTGCACACGTTACAAGGTTAAAAGACCTGGGTTCAAGCCCCCAGCCCCTACCCACATGGGGAAACTTCACAAGCAATGAAACTGCGTAGCAAGTGTCTTTCTCCTTCTCCTTCTCTATCTCCCACTAAATTTCTCTCTGTATCTGCTGGGTTGTCAGAAAAGTCATGACATATTTTTTATGATGTATTTCTCTACACAAAAATATATGCTGACTTTTCTGATAACCCAATAATAAAATAAAATAAAATAAAGTAAAATAAAATAAAATAAAAATTGAGCCAGAGTTAACTCAGTAGTCGGCTATGTTCTTTGCATGCATAAGTCCTGGATTTGATCTCCACAGCACATTTTTTAAAAGGGAGGGGGCATATTGGGGAAAAAGTAAGACTATGGGGGCCAGGCAGTAGCACAGTGGGTTAAGCGCACATGGCGCAAAACACAAGGACCAGCACAAGAATCCTGGTTTGAGCTCCCAACTCCCTACCTTGTGTGTGTGTGTGGGGGGGTCGTTTCACAAGTGGTGAAGCAGGTCTGCAGGTCTGCAGGTGTCTGACTTTCTCTCCCCCTCTGTCTTCACACCTCTCCCATTTCTCTCTGTCCTATCCAACAACAACGGCAATAACAACAAGAACAATAACAACAGTGGCCACAAAATGGCCTCCAGGAGCAGTGGATTCATAGTAAAGGCACTGAGCCCAGTGATAACCCTGGTGGCAAAACAAACAAACAAACAAACAAAAAAGTAAGACTACACATGAATATATATATACATATATATGTATGTATGTATGTATGTATGTATATCAATTACTCTTCCAGGCTTTCAAACCATGCCTGTCTTTAAGTTATAGTTGGCCCTGTTTAGACAGCAATAAAGGGAAAGATCAATAAGACAACAATGAAATCCTTAAGTGAGGCAAGGAAAACGCACACAGCAGGGTCAATCCACGCTGGCCCCTGGGCACTCAACCTCCTCCCTAGCTTACTTGTGTTCTTAGTATCTAGTGAGTGTTCTGGAACCTGTAAATGGAACTTTAACTAGAAATAGGATCTTTGCATATACAATCAAGTTAAGAGGCATTCACACTGGATTAAGACAGACTCTCCTCCAATGGCAGAGAAGAAGAGATGAATATGAGATTTGAGATTTGGGGGCAAAGAGGTAGTTTAGTGATAGAGCATGTATGAGCCTCTGGGGTTTGATCCTCAGAAATCTATATGACAGAGAGCTGCTCTGGTCTCTCAATTATTTTAATTTTTTTTTTAAATGAGGGATATTTGGGTGTAGAGACAGACACACAGTAGGGAATAGCTTATGAGGAGGGAGAATGAAGGGAATTCTGTAGCTAGGAGTCAAAGGCAAGAGCTGCCAGCAGCAAAGCAAGCCCTTCCCTTGCACCCCCACAGAATTCAGAAAGCACAGCCCCTACCAGCAACCTGATATGGGTCCCCTGTTTCCAGCATGGTGAGACAACGCATCTCTGTTGTTTAAAGTCATGTGTTTGTGGTAGCTTCTTACAGCTGCCCTAGGAAAAAAAAATGCACTCAGGAGACTTTGAGCATTCTGTGTTTTCATATCTAGTGTAAAACCGATGTATCTTCAAACAGCTACTAAGGCCTTTGCCAGAAGTTCACAGAAGGTCAGGCTGGAAATATCCACCTGTAGCAGCCAGGGGTTGACCTGGACATTTGTATGCCAGGATTGCAACGCCTGACCTGAAAGTCTTTGCTCACACTGTCACAGGGGATGAGGAGCACACTGCAGGCGTGGGGGGGGGGGGGGGGACGCGCAGAGAAGTAGGATTCAAGAAGGGGCTAGAAGTCTGCTACCTCCACGATATCTAGACTGCAGGGAAGTAGAGCTGATTTCAGCACATAGCAAAGGCAGAGGCTGAAGAAAAATTGTTCAAGCAATGAAGCAAAGCACCATCATCAAAATCTACTTAGGTGGTCAATTGTGCGGGGGCTCAGGAAGAGCCAGGAACAGGCTGACAAGCCAACTAGAGGGTGAGAGCCTGAGGCAGGTCCATTCAGATAAAGGTTCCCAACCGCATGTAAAACTGCTTCTTCCAAACTGCCCTCCTTGAAGCTGGAAGAGCCTGTGGCTCATCTCTCTGACCCTCAAATATTTGTTTCTTTCCCTGTTGCACCAGCCTCAGCATCTGAGTGGCTCCTTGGAACCTGTTATTGCTCCAGCCAAGAGTGTTGCAAACAACAACAACAACAACAACTTGGGTTTGAAGATAAGGTCAATTACAGCTTATTGGGAGAAGAAAATGAGTTAGCTCTTATCCACTGTTTAAATAGAGCCAAGGCTCCAGCTCCAAGCCTGGCATGCATCTGCTCATGTATGACTTTCAAGAATGCACAGTGGCCAGCTGTGTGGCCCACTAGCATTTTTGCATATAGGAAAATACCTCGTGGTTTTTCTAGGAAGAGAGCATAACGGTTATGCAAAAAGACTTTCATGCTTAAGGCACCAAAGGTCCCAAATTTAATCTCTAGCACTACCATAAACTAGAGCTGAGCAGTGCTCTGATAACATAATAATAATAATTCTGCTTAGGGTTGGGAAATAGCACAGTGATTATGCAAAAAGACTTTAGTGCCTGAGGCTCCAATGTCTCAGGCTCAATCCCCAGCATCACTATACGCCAGAGTTGAGCACTGCTATAGTACACATATATGTTTACACCATTTCTAACTACCTATGGTCTGGACATACCACCTATCAAATTTTCTAGATATTCTCCTTCCCACACACACACACCCCAATACGCATTATAAGTACAATTATGTTCTTCATTTTACAGATGAGGAAACAGGTGTAGTGTGAGGTAGTAGGGTTCTTAGGGCCCAGAAATCATCACTGGAGGGTCAGGGAGAACCCAAATGTCTTACCCCCAAAGTTCTCACTTTTGACCGCAGGATGTCTCACATTTGCGATAAAAAAAAAAAATGAAGTGAGGTGGGAAAACTATACCAGCAAGTACCTGAGACACTGAAAACAGATCCAGTCCAGCAGAATAAGCCACATTAACACTCCCACCAGGTCTTGGGTTTCCTCCATACAGTGAGTTCTGTGGAGGAAGTGGCTTTTCATTCTGAAGCGGTGAATGGACATAGTTACACCGCAGGGAAACTCTCTAGACCCTAGCTTTTGTGAAGTTCAGCTTCTTTGAAACCCAGCATTTAGCAATTTCATGCCAGAACCAAGATCGGGAGACAAGGGACACCTTGACCTTCAGACAAAGTGGAGTACCCACGCAGAAACGGGGTACCACTTTCCTGGAGAGGGCCCAGCTACATGACAGGAAGCTGGGAAGATGGTGATTGAAGGCCCGCAACCACTAGGCTGAGCTAGTCCAAAACACCTACATATCTTTAACAGTCCCCAGGAAGTAAGTTTGTGATCCCTGAGAGCCGCCATAACAAAGTAACATAAACTGAGTGGCTCAAGGCAACAGAGATATATTCTCTGTCATTTCTGGAGACCAGAGGTCTGTAATCAAGGTGTCAGCACAGCTACATCTTCCCACCAAGGTCTCTTTCCTTGATTTTTAGGAGAGAGAGACCACTACCCTACACCATTACTCTGCCATCTTACACAGTGCCAGGAATAAACCCAGGGCCCCACACCTGCAAGCCAAGTGTTCTACCATGGGGCCACCCCCTTTGATCCCTTTCCCCGTCTCTTTAGCTTCTGGTGATAGCTATCACTTTTGGGTTTTCCTGGTCTTGCATTCCAGTCTCAGCCTTAGTTGTCAGATGACCTTCTCTCCCCACCCACCTCCACCCCCCATCTTCAGGTCGCCTTCTTCTGAGGACACCAGTATGGGATTAAAGGCCCAGTCTACTCCACCACCATCTCAGTTTAGCTAATCCCACCCACAAGAAACCCCTATGCAAAAAAAAAAAATGCTAATAATAATCACATTCTGAGGTTAGGACTTTGGCGTGTCTTTGGGAGGTACATAATTCAACCCAGCACAGTAAAGTCCCTACTTTCAAACTGCTGGAGACATACAGAAGCAGGTGTGTCTGTGAATGCCACTCTGTGACACAGGCATGCGACAGCTGTTACTGTGAAGTGATTTTTTTTTATTTTCATTTTACTTGATAGGACAGAGAAATGGAGGGGGAAGGGGAGAAAAACAGAGAGACACCTGCAGCACTGTTTCACCACACATGAAGAAAGAAGAGGGAAGCCCTCTGCAGATGGGGGGGATTGAACCTTAATCCCTGTGCATAACAATGTGTGCACTCAGCTGGTGTGTCACAGCCCCAGTATGCAGTTATTCTTTTAAAAGCAAGAGAAATGGGAGTCTGGCGATAGCGCAATGGGTTAAGCGCAGGTGGTGCAAAGCGCAAGGACGGGTGTAATGACCCTGGTTCAAGGCCCCTGCTCCCCACCTGCAGGGGAGTCGCTTCACAGGCAGTGAAGCAGGTCTGCAGGTGTCTGTCTATCTTTCTCTCCTCCTGTCTTCCCCTCCTCTCTCCATTTTTTTCTGTCTTATCCAACAACAACAATAACAACAATAACTACAACAATAAAACAACAAGGGCAACAAAAGGGAATAAATAAATAATATTTAGGAAAATAAAGGAAAAAAAAGGAAGAGAAATGGGGAGATGGCTGGGTTCCTTTGCCAGAGCTGTCTTGACAAAGGATCACAGCTGGGTGGGTCTCATAATTTTTTTTTAATTTAAAATAAATAAAATGTATTAAAATAAATAAAATGTATTGCCTCCTACTTCTGTGGGCCAGAGGTCCAAAATCAAGGTATTCTGGTACCTTCAGCAAAATGTTCCCAACCGCTCTCCTCAGCATGTAGACAGTCATGTATTTTCTGTGAATGACCTCATTTTAACTTGGTTATCTCTGTGAAAACCCAGTCACATTCTGAACTCCTGGGGGCTAAGATGTCATTCAACCCATGATAATGCTCTGGGATCCCTTGTTACACAACTGGAAAGGCGTTGTGTACCCTACAAGTCAGTGACTGGCTGTCTTCCTCAGCCAATGCACAGCAGCAGAAACCATGTTCTTGTCTGAGAAAAGTCAAAGAAGCCTAGAAGAGGCAGAAAGGAACCTTATCCATCCTGTGGAAACTTCTCAATTTCCCAGGCACTGTGTATGTGAGCCAAACACCTTAGTGAAATCACTGAGCGAGGCAAGAGTAATAACTCAGATGTCAGTTTCTGCTCACCCCATCTCTCTGACTGCCCCACAGCACCAGGCTGAAAAAGAAAAAACAGTATGTGCAGTGCCACCTAGAGGCAGGAGGCCAGAAACATGAGGAAAAGGGATGAATTAATTTCTGCCTAGGTTCTCCTTCCTTTCTTGGATGACTATTATTCTCAACTTGTCCTCTCAGTCCTATCTCACAGTTGCCTGCCATCAAACTAGAGCAACTGAGAGGTTGAGTGCAAGAAATATTTGGGTACAGTGGAGGCAAATAAAATTCAGATTACACTTTGCAACCACTAACTAGGAGACTCGTTAAAATGCCATCGATTGGTAGTTTCTGTTTCATGGACATAAAACTGTCCTGGACTTTGTCCCCATCTCCACAACCACTACTGTGACCATACCCAGAGAAAGGGTCTAGGACTTTTAGAGTCCGTACAGATCTGGTTGAACATACTGAGTGGTGGAATTTTTCAAAGAAGAAAATGTGTCATGGATTGGAAGCACAAAAGATCTCATTCTTATTTGACTAGGATGCAGAGAGAGGAAAGCTACAATGAAACACAAAGCTCTTCAAGTTTTTGATTCCGGGTCACTTGGTGGCTCTGGAAATTTGGGTTACCCATAATTATTTGCTTATTTATTTGGGCTATTGCTGGGACTTCACCAGTCTGGGAATACTTTTCCAGATTAAAAGAGACAGACAGACAGACATCAAAGAAGAGACACTGCAGTACCAAAGCTTCCCTCAATGAAAAGGTACTTCACTGTGGTGTGTGTGGGTTCAGGCCCAGGTTGTGTACAAGGCAAAGTGAGCACTACCCAGACTGAATATGTCCTTAGCCTTCCACTGCCACATTTTTATTATAGTAAGTAGCAGTGATTGAAGTACAGTCTTTTCCATCAAAATCTTTCCAAGTATCACTAAAATCACAATTTCAGAAATCTTTTCAACACATTATCATGTGCAAAAAACCCAAGTTCGAGTCCCTGCTTCCCACCTGCAGAGAAGCTTCGCACGTGGTAAAGCAGGTCTGCTGATGTCTATCTCTCTCTCCCTATCTCCCCCTCCCTTCTCAATTTCTCTCTGTCTCATCTAACTGGAGGAGGAGGAGGAAAAAGAAGGAGAAGAAGGGGGGGAGGAGGGGGAAAAAAAAGCTAAAAAAGGAAAAAATGACTGCCAGGAGTGTTAAGATTCACAGTGCAGGCACCGAGCACCAGTGCTAACCCTGGTGGCAGTAAAATCATCATCATAATAAATAAATAAATAAAAATAAAAATATAAGCAAACGAAATCCTTTTCCATAGTAAAATCCAACCACAATTTTTAGATTAAAAACAAAAGTGGGAGTCAGGTGGTAGCGCAGCAGGTTAAGCACAGGTGGTGCAAAGTGCAAGGACCAGTGTAAGGATCCGGGTTCGAGCCCCCAGCTCCCCAACTGCAGGGGAGTCGCTTCACAAGCAGCGAAGCAGGTCTGCAGGTGTCTGTCTTTCTCTTCCCTCTCTGTCTTCCCCTCCTCTCTCCATTTCTCTCTGTCCTATCCAACAACAACAACATCAATAACTACAACAATAAAACAAGGGTAACAAAAGGGAATAAATTTTTTTTCTTTTTTAAAAAAAGTTATGATAACACAAACTCCGAGTCCATTCAGCAGAGTAACACAGAGAGATGCTGAGAGGTTGAGTGAGCACATGTGTGGTCTCTGGTGGAGGAAAGCTCTGAGGACTGGTCTTCTGAAACAACAGGGAACCTGGCATAATTTGTCTGTGACACAGTTTGCTCATCTAGACATCACAGCAGTCCCTTCTTCATTTGGCTTTTCAAAATCAACTGAGTGCTTTCATGGCACCTTTTCATTTATATATATATTTCAATAACCAAGAATAGAAATAAATTCAAACTATCCCAAAATAAGTGCCCTCTTTTCAAATCTTTGAGGAGGTTCTTCAGATTCACAAGGCAGGAAAGTTTATGACTCAAACCTTTATTCTGTTTATTCTGGAGTTGATTCTGTTTCACTAATAGGTATTTCATAATGGGAGAAATATAATTGGTAAATAGAAATAAACAGTGCTGGGAAAGCTTTCAACCTCAAGGATGATTAAGAAAGCTAAGATTTTAAAATATTACTATTTTTAACTTTTAGTTAAAAAAATGCCTCTTTTTTCAAAAGATGTTACCTAATATTATTACCAAGACTAACACAAAGCCAGAGTTCTTACAAGTTGCCGGTGAGGCAGCCAGCTGGTGCGAGCTTCTAACAAGACATACAGGCAAGTCTGTAGAAGGGCCCAAAAGAGTTCTTCCAGTCCTTTAACTTCATTAGTTCATTTATTTTTTAAAATTTTATTTATTTATTTATTTATTTATTTATTTATTTATTATTGGATAGAGACAGAGAAAAATTGAGAGGGAAGGGGGAGATAGAGAGGGAGAGAGACAGAGAGACACCTGTAGCCCCGCTTCATCACTCGTGAAGCTTTTCCCCTTCAGATGGGGACCAGGGGCTTGAACCTGGGTCCTTGCACACCGTGATGTGAACACTTAACCAGGTGCGCCACCACCTGGCCCCCCATCATTTCATTTCTAAGAATCACACCTAAGAAAATTTCTCAAGGTGATTCAAGTTATGTGACTTTGGGAAACAAAAAAAGCTCATATTTACAAACACATATTTCTAACAACGAGAAACTAGAAACAACACAAACACCAAACAACAAGTAACTAGGCTGTATTATCCCAAGTGAATAAACTACTCATCTCAACATAAAAATAAGATTCAGAGTGGCCAAGACATAGCTCATCTGGCAGACAGCACCGTACCATGAAGGAGGACCTAGGTTCAAGGCCGCAGCATTACATAGGAGCACCATGAATGGTGGCAATGGGAAACTTCATGAACAGTGGAATGGTGTTCTTATCCTTATCTTTCTCTCTCCTACTTTGTCTCTCTTCCTCTCTACTTCTACCTGAAATCTTTAAAAGAAGAATTCCAAGCAGTGGTGGAATTCCCAGGCACAAAGCCCCAGCGCGCACCTGTGTGCATGCACACACACACGAAAGGGCAAGGGGTAAAGGGAATTAAGGGGAAGAAAACACACAGAAAATACTGAAATGTTACCTAAAAATAGAAATCAAAATTTAAGCTGTATACCCATAGAGATGACAACTGGGAAAAACTCCTGAATTAAAAGGAAGAGACAGTTCTCTTGAGGGTATAAATCGTGTGTGTGTGTGTGTGTGTGTGTGTTTCTGTTGTTAATCTCTTCCCTGTTGCTCTAATTTTTTGCAATGTGTGATTTTTTTTATTACCTTTATTATTTAAAAAAAGTTTCTTCCTTTATGAAAATCTTTTCTCTGCTGTGGATGTAGAATAAGTGCTCCCTCCCTGTCTCAGTTCCCACCGTAACCTCTTCTCGGTCCTCTCTCATCCTTGGGAAAGGGCAAAGAACCTTCTTTCTCTCTATCTCTTTTAAACTGAATTATCTTCTAAAGGCCAGCATTATTTCAGAGGGCACTTGAGGTCACTGCCTCTCTCAGGTGAGAACACAGCTCCCTTTACTCTCTTTCCCATATGAGTATCAAGCTGTTTGAAAGGATCAGAGAGAGGGCTTTGTACCTTTCTCAGCAAGACACAGAGGCAAGTCTCTGGAAGGAGGTGGCATGAATTCTGAGCAGGTCACTCTCAAGGTGCCTTTGAAAGGATGATCCAGCCATTACTGTGCTGACCCAGCCTGGTCCAGCCTGGCTCAGTCTTAACCATCATGTATTGCTGTTACTGGAACATGAGTAAGCTCCTGCACTGGCCTCACCATCTTGATGAGTGGAAGTGAAAAAGCAAATGAGATTTAAACATCTTACAGTCAGGAAGTGGTCAGGTTATGGTACATTTCTACTTGAAGGGATAGAAGGCAGTAATTATGGATAGCAGATGTGGTTATGTGGCCAAGGAACTGAAAGTGAAGAGAAAAATGAAGGTTATAGGGTTGGGTGGTGGCACACCTGGTAGAACACATTTGTTATTATGCTAAAGGATTCAGGCTCAAGTCCCCAGTTTCCAACTGCAGGGGGTGGGAATGGGACAAGCTTCCCTACTGTGTGTGTCCCTCTTTGTGTGCTCCCATTTACTTCTGTTTCTATCAAAAAAAGGAGAGAGGAAGAGAAAGAGGAGAAGAGAGGAAAAGATAGGATAGAAAAAGAGGAAAGGGAGCAAAGGAAGGAAAGAAGGAAGGGAGGGACAGAGGGAGGGAGGGAGGGAGGGAGGGAGGGAGGAAGGAAGGAAGGAAGGAAGGAAGGAAGGAAGGAAGGAAGGAAGGAAGGAAGGAAGACAGGAGCCGGTAGGGCAGCGGGTTAAGTGCACATGGTGAGAAGCGCACGGACGGGCATCAGGATCCCAGTTCAAGCCCCCAGCTCCCCACCTGCAGGGGGTCGCTTCACAGGTGGTGAAGTGACCTTTCTCTCCTCCTCTCTGTCTTCCCCTCCTCTCTCCATTTCTCTCTGTCCTATTCAACAAAGACAGCAATGACAACAACAATAATAACAATGATGACAATAGACAACAAGGGCAACAAAAGGGAAAAAATTAAAAAATAACTAAAAATAAAATAAACTTGGAAGGAAGGAAGGGAGGGAGGGACTGCCAGGTGCACTGGGTTGATCATGAAGGTACTGAGCCCCAGTGATAACTCTGGTGGAAAGGGAAAAGGAAAGAGGGAAGGGAAAAGAGAGAAGAGAGGAGGAAAGAGAACGGGGAAGATTAAGGAAAAGAAAAATGAGGACTAGGAAAGGGAATGGGAATGGGCAAGGAGAAGGGGAAAAGAGTGGGAGTGAAGAAGGTTAAGGAGTGGGAAAGCAGGAAGGGAAAGAAGGGGAGCAGAAGCAGAAAGGAAAATACGGATCACCCAATCCCACCTGTCTCCATATCAGTAGTTTATCAGATGAAACCATCTTTGTAGGCCGACCAATGTGAAGGGTTAACATTTGCAAGTCACTGAGCCATGGGTTTTGTGTTCATTAACACCTGCTATGAATGCTGTTAGAAGCCTTGATAACCTCATTTGAAGAGGAGGGAATTGAGGCACCAGGAGGTTAAGGAATTCTCATATCAAACCTTCCAATGGCTACAGGTTTTGAACATCCTGATAACTTTCCAAAAAACACATAGCACAGTGGCAGAGTCGTGGAGGGAATGGGATTTGGACATAGTCTCCCTTCAGCACTCACACTCCTGGACTGGAAGAAAATGAATGAAATTTAAAATAAAAGTAAAAGTTTTTTTAGAAGAAGACGGACGGACGGTGGCACAGACGATTAAGCACAGATCATTAGCAAATGCACAGGATCCAGGTTCGAGCCCCCTACTCCCCATCTGCAGGGGGTCTGCTTCATGAGCAGTGAAGCAGGCCTGCATGTTTCTATCTTTCTCTCCCTCTATCAATTTCTCTCTGTCCTATATAATAAAAAAATAGAAAGGAAAATTTAAAAGGGGGGGAAAAATGGCCACTGCACTGAGTTGCAGTGATAACTCTGAAAGCAATGAAAGAAGGGGGGAGGGAGAGGGAGAGGGAGAGGGAGAGGGAGAGGGAGAGGGAGAGGGAGAGGGAGGGGGAGGGGGAGGGTGAGGGGGGGGAGGGGGAGGGGGAGAGGGAGAGGGAGAGGAAGAGAGAGGAAGGAGGAGGAAGAGAAGGAGAAGCAGAAGGAAGATGAGGAAGAAGAGGAGAAGGAAGAGGAAAAGGAGAAGGAAGGGGAGGGAGAAGGGTCAGGAAGATCGGGTCAGGTCAGGACCTCTTTTTGCTTCTTTCTACTGACTGAAATGTCTAATATCTTTCTTTTTTAAATAATTTAAAGATAAAAAAGGACAGTAGGTGGTGGTGTTTTTTGTTTTTTACTGGAAGTGTTTTTGTCTTTAATTATGTGCTGATCAAAAGACTAAATAAAAGCCAATCAAGCTTCTGCAATACTTGGGGTTTATGGGCAAGAAATGAGGAAGAAAAAAAAGAGAGAGAATAGCTACGGCAAGCCTGCTGCAAACCAGCCCCGACACCTCCAGACAGCTGCCCGCGCTGTTTTTCTTTTCTAATTCTCTTTCCACCCCATCTTTTAGTCTGTACGTCAACTCTCAAATCACAGAACTGGAGTGACAAAGGATATAGAATGTCACAGAACACACTCGTTAAAATCACAAGGCTACTCCTGACAAAGCTGGGAATAAAACTGAGGTCACAGCTCCCAACTCAGCCTTCCTTCACAAACTATAAACTTCACCTCAGCCCAGCTGAAAACAGCCTGCATTTATCAGAGTTCACCTTCACATCATTTTCTTTTAAAAAATCATCATTCCACATATACACAGATCTTAGTAACACTCAGAACTGCACACGGTCTCATCTGAAATTCAAATGATGAATGGTAAAATTTCTAGCAATTCTGAAGTCACGCCACAAACAACAAAAGATGAGAAACTTTGTTTGTTTGTTTTAATTCAAATGAAAACAATGCCAGTTTGGTTTATTCAAGAAAGATGTAACAAAATAAAACACATCTAACAAAATAAAACATTCCCCCACAAGACATAATCCCAACACACCACCCAAAATTTCTGTGAAGAGTGGTAGAGGCAGCAGGGATGATGAACCTCTTTGATAGATGGGGGGTGGGGAGGATGTCACTAGATAGGTGACAGCTTGGGCGGGGGGGTGGCTCCAGTGATGGGTTTCACACCCATTGCTTCTTCCCTATGTCGGCTTCAAATAAAAGTGACAGCGATGTTATAGATTCAAATCCTCTTCTAACAGAGAGGTCCTGTGACCTGGTGTCAAAGGTCACAGATGAGCTAAGCACCACTGGTCTCATGCAGTCACTACCAGCCACGTCTGGGCGCCAGGACTTCTCAGGTACACCCCACCTGCTGCACTGTTACAGTCGAGCTTACCCTGTAGTGGCAGGGGCACACCTCCACGGGCCACAGGGTGGTCAAGAGCCAGGCTGGCCCACCCTCACTCACACTCCAAGTGCTCAATTTTTTGGGTTATCACTAAGCCAAATCTCATGCCTACTGCAGATATTGACGGAGGTGTGATGGGGAATGTTTGTTGCCTGTCTGATGATGATGCTCGGTCTTATGGGTAGAGAAATGGACATGCAGGGGGGCCAGGAGATAGCTCAGTAGAGCATGCACCTTCCTAAGCATGAGGCCTCAGGATGTGAGCACCAATACCACATGGGAAGCCCCATAGCACTAGAGGAAGCCCCAGGTGGAGAAGAGTGCTGTGGTTCTGCCTGCTTCTCTCTTCTCTCTCTGAAATAATAATAATTAAAAAAAGAAAAGTGGGCCAACACTATAGCAGGTTCAAGTCCAACCCCACCACACTGGGAGAAGTGTCACTGCTGTGTCTTTCTTTCCCTCTGTCTCTTTGTTCCTATTTTAGGGGAAAAAAGAGTCTTCCAACAGTGGCAAAGTCCCAGCAGTGACAAAAGACAAGAATGTAGGAGCAAAACACAATTGACCCTTCAACAACTTGGGGCTTAAACAGACTGATTCCCTCCACTCCTGACCCTCTGAATTGAAACTCTGTGTCTCTCTTCTGACTCCTCCCAGAACACAACTGTATCTGTCCCTTGGTATCTAAGCCTACAAGCAGAGAAGATGCTCAAGCCTGTTGCAGCTGACCCTTGCTGGGCACAGGTTCTTCACATACAGCTTCAGCCAACCAACACCCAAGGTCACCACAACTGTGAAATGGGCCAGAGTTGTCCAAACCAGGACTATTCAAGGCCAGGGATGCCCAAGAAGGGAGAGATGAATTAATAAGTTGGGTGAGACAAAAATAGTATTTCTCAGTGCTCCACTTGGAAGAGTGATTTTAGGGGCTGGGCGGTGGCACACCTAGTTGAACACACATTACAATGCCCAGGTACCCAGGTTCAAGCCCCCAGCCCCCACCTGCAGGGGCAGATACTTCATGGGTGGTGAAGCAGTGGCACAGGTGTCTCTCTGTCTCTCTCCTTCTGTGTACCTCTTCCCTCTTAATTTCTTTCTGTCCTATCAAACTGAATTTAAAAAATCAGTTTCCAGTGCTTAAATAAAAAAAAAAAGAAAGCTGTTTTTTCAAGCCACACATGCTATGACTAAATCTGGGAAACAAAAGGATAATGACCAAAGACTAACCCATTCCTGCCTGCCTCACTTCTTTCAAAATAATGAGAATAGCTAAGGCCTGACAAGTGGGGTTTTGTTTGTTTGTTTTGCCTCCAAGGTAATTGATGGGGCTCAGTGACTGCACCACAAATCCACTCCTCCTGGAGGCTATTTCTTTTCCCTTTTGTTTCCCTTGTTGTTTCATCGTTGTTGTGGTCATTATTACTGTTGTTATTGATGCTGTTGTTGTTGGATGTGACAGAGAGAAATCCAGAGAGAAGAGGAAGACAGAGAGGGAGAGAGAAACATAAGACACTTGCAGACCTGCTTCACTACCTGTGAAGTGACCTCCCTGCAGGTGGGGAGCCATCAGCTCGAACCAGGATCTTTATGCCAGTTCTTGTGCTTCACGCTATATAGGCTTAACCCACTGCACTACCGCCCAACCCCCACAAGTGTTGTTTGAGAAGACAACTCTAATATCCCCCTTCATGCAAAAGCTGGAGTGACAGTGTTTGGCATCTGGCGGCAAGTCTACATCTGGCTTCAATGCCGATTATCCATTCAGCACCAATTCCTTGCTGGCTACTTGACAACACTACACCGGATTTAACCATCCAAAGCAAATCTACAAGGACAAGACATGCAGGTAGTTACCAACCTGCTCTGAGGGGTGAGGCAACCCTGAGCTGCAATACTAGGTCAGCTACTTGCTGGGATGGGAGATACTGACATAACTGAAACTCTGGGAGTCAGCTTCCCTCTCCAGCAGAGGGAGGTAATGAAATGAGTAGGTCCTGGCAGGAAAGCCCTCAGCACTCCCAAACCACTATTCAATCCCCTACACAGCTCTGCTACTCTGAGACAGGGCTGCTGCAGGGAGGAGGCCACCAGAATGCTGCATCTCTGCTCCTCTGACTCTGACCCCCACTCGGACCCCACAATCACCACCTGCACCCCCCACAAAGGGTCCACCACTCACGGCACTCCTTCTCGTCACTCTTGTCGAAGCAGTCGGGAAGCCCGTCACACTGCCAGGCGCCCGGGATGCACCGCCCGTTGCTGCACATGAAGTTGCCTGGAATGTTGCACTCATTGGTGAAGTTGTTCCCGGGGAGCAGCTGGCTCTCTGTGGGGCAGAGAGGACAGGGAAGTCAGACTGTGCAGGCAGGGGGAGCAAGGATCCAAGACAGCCCTCTACATACAAAACACACACACACACACACACACACACACACACACACACACACACACACACACACACACACACCAGGGGTTCTTGTTTGGCAGATATGAGAGTTCCAGTGGATAACTTAGCTCCTCAGGATCTCAGTGTCCTCATCTGT
This sequence comes from Erinaceus europaeus, assembly GCF_950295315.1. Classification (NCBI taxonomy): domain Eukaryota; kingdom Metazoa; phylum Chordata; class Mammalia; order Eulipotyphla; family Erinaceidae; genus Erinaceus; species Erinaceus europaeus. Next base: position 26,104,469 of record NC_080178.1, read on the forward strand.
GAAATGGCTTGATAATCTGCCCCACCAGGGCTTCAGAGTAGAGGAATTAGGGAAACACAGGGAGAGCCTATAAAGGGTGTCTGGCACACAACAGGTGCTCAGGGACTTTTCTCTGTCAAAAAGATGGAATGTAAACTCCAAACGTTCTCTCCAAGTTGTTAACAGACATAACGTGTTTTGTTTTTTTATTTTCTTTAACCTTATTGATTTATTTATTTAACTTGACAGGACAGAGGGAAACTGAGAGGGAAGGAGGATAAAGAGGGTGAGAAAGAGAGACACCTACAGCACTGCTTCACAGCTCCTAAAGCTTCCCCATTACAAGCGGGGGCCAGGAGCTTGAACTGGATCCGTGTGCATAGTAACAGGTACACTTCACCAGGTGCTTCACTGCCTGGCAACCAGAATAAAGGCTCTAAGACAAGAGTAAAAGTTGGGCTCCCAGGCAAGTGGCAGGCCCCTTCCAGACCTCTGACCCCATATGTGGCCTTACTGCACAGAATCTACAGTCTGGAGCCAGGAACACAGGGAGACAATTCCACTTTAGGAAACAGGAATACCGGCTCACAAAACTGACTTGAAGTCACACAGGGATAGAAGGCCAAGATGAAACTTAAAACTCAGGCCTTCAAACCCCCAAGAGGGCAGCAAGGGCAGCAAACTGCCTGCCAAGAGTTCCTGGAGGGTTAGAAACAAGAACCCCAAGCTTTAGATCCAACTCCACCGAATGCAGCAATTACCAAGGTACTTGCCCAAAGCAAATCACCAAGTCTATGATTAGAAAGCAAACAGAGGTGGCAGGGTGGTGTTGTGCCTGGTTAAGCACACATATTACCAAGTGAAAGGACCTGGGTTTAAGCCCCCACTCCCCACCTGCAGTGGGAATGCTTCACATGTGGTGAAGGAGGTCTTCAGCTGTCTTTCTCTCCCTCTCTCTAGCTCCCCTTCCCCTCTCAATTTCTCTCTGTCCTATCTAACAAAAATTAGAAAGGAAGAAAAGAGGGAGGAGGGGGAAAGGGAGGGGAGGGGAGCAAAGAGACAAGGATAAAACTGCAAGGATGAATGAGGAACTCATCCTCCCCTGGACCTCAGGCAGGACATTCAAGAGAGCCAGGATTGGAGTGTCTGAACCTTGCGAGCTCTGTGATCAGTGGCTGAGAAGTGGCTCTGGAAGTGAAACAGTCAGCTCCTATTGGCCATTCATGACCAACCAAACACCAGCGTAGGACTGCCAGGTGCAGAGTTGAAAACGAGGGCTCCTTCTTTCCAGCTGGAAAAATACTATTTCACCACCATGTAGCCAGAGAATGCCAGAGTCTCCCAGGGTAAGCAGAAGGAACGCAGAGCCCAAAACCCTTCTACAGGCTTTGCAAGAGGAACATCTTTAGGTCCCATTCCAGGTCCTTGACATTACAGTTTCTGTGACAACATTCCCCTTCACATTTTAACCTGCTTTGACTGGGGAGGGGGGATCTCCTGGTAATTCCTTACACCCCATTTTAACATATAACCTTTAGGATGCTCTGCCTCTGAGTTGTCCCCTGGCTTTCCCAAGCCCAACTGAATAGTCATTCTCTTGTATAGCTAAGATACTTATTGCTGGGACAGTCCCCGAAAGGTCTGATATCTGGAGTGAGTGGGCAGCAGTCAGCTGGGATGGAGACAGTATTTGGAAGCTCATCTGCTGAGTTAATATCTATGCACATCTCCCAACTAAAAATGAGCTTTCCTAGTTCACTGGAGAACTTGGGACAAGAAGCTAAAATGACGGCCTCTTTGTCCCTCCTGGCTCCTGTATCCAGACAGCCAATCACCAAGCCCTGCACACTCTGCCCACTGCCACAGAAAACTGTCACCACCATCTCTTACGAAATGTATGGTCACTCTCTTCTGACATGACTTCCCTCTCTCAAGTCTCCCTCTGTCTCTGTGACCTCATCTTGATTTTTCTCAAGAGCAACTTGATCAAGACACATTCTTACTCCCAAAGGCCACTGAATACCCCACCCCATCTTAAAATAAAGGTCTATGGCTGGGTGGAAGATGGTGCACGGACATTGCCAAGAATAATGACAACTTAGCTTCAAGCTGCTAGTCCTCACCTGCTGGGAGGAAGTTTGATGAATAGAGAAGCAGTGTGGGGCTGGGTGGTGCACCTGGTTGAGAGCACATGTTACAGTTTTGCACAAAGATCCGGGTTCCAGCCCCTGGTCCATACCTGCAGGGGGTAAAACTTCATGAGTGGTGAGACTGGGCATACCCAGGAAAACACAAAGTAGAACTTGGATTGGAGTTGGTGTATTGCACCAAAGTAAAAGACTGTGTGTGTGTGTGGGGGGGGGACACCTAGTGGGCATTGTATTGTTATGTAAAAATTAGGAAATATTATGCATGTACAAATTACTGTATTTTACTGTCAACTACAAGCCATTAATCATCCAGTAAAGAAATTTAAAAAATAAATTTAAAAGAATGCATATATCACCATGCACTTGGACCCAGATTCTAGCCCTCGGTCTCCTGCAGGTGGTGAAAAGCTTCATGAGTGGTGAAGCAGTGCTGGATATATATCCCTCTTCCCTATCAATTTCTGTGTCTACCAAACAAATGAATAAATATTATTTTAATTGAAGGGGAAAAAAACAGGGTCACCAGGAATAGTGAGGTTATGCAGCAGTCAAGTCCCAGCAATAACCCTGGTGGTGATGCTAATAATCACTGTGGTGTTCAAAATACAAGGCACCCAAGAAAAGCTCCAGAAGCTGGGGAGGCATCTCAGCAGATACAAAATATGACTTGCATGTGTGAAGCCCTAGGTTCAATCCCAGCACCACATATACCAAAGTCCAGCAGTGCTCTAGTCTCTCTCATAAAATAAATTTAAAAATGGTAAGAACCCCAGAAAAGAGGTAGCACTTATTTGCAAAGAACAAGGGTGGATGACAGAAATGGAAAGTAAGGACCCTTCAGGTCTAAGGAACAGGGCATGAAGCCACAGTCTGACATGGAAGGATATGGAACTAAAAAGACACAGTTTGAGTGTAAGGAATCTAGTGAACTGGGTCACTGATTCTCCTGATCTTCCACTAAATCAGACATCACCCACGTGGTCCTCTGTTCCACTGAGCCGGCCAGATGCAGCATCAAAATCTCAGGTGGGAAAAAGACTCCAGAAAGCTACTACCAACCCTGAGAAGGACACAGAACCATTTCACCAACATCTGGAGAAGACTGAAAATGCTGAAGGGAGTGGGCAGGAGGGTGTGTGATAGGAGGGAGTCTAAAGGACGGCCGGGGGTTGGAGCCCCAGAGAACACACAAGCAAGAAAACCCACAAATTCTAGCTGTTTCCTAACTGCCACTCTGGGCTTCACCAGCAAGCAGGAGTGTACTCGCCCAGGCTCCACAGTGTTGTTCTGTTTTGTTTGGAGGAAATCACTTACATGTGTCTTTTGCAGAGTTTGCTTCTTGAAGGCAAGCCCCCTGGAAAAGTCACTGCAATAGTGAAATCTTGTTTTGATAAACATATTTCTGGAGCCAAAAAACTGGGCAGATTAGATTCCAAAGAGCCTGCTTGGAGAGGTGGGCAGCTCTCAGCCTTGCTGATGAAAAGGCACGAAGCAGACACTCAACACTACATGAATAAGTGGGGGTCCCCTCAGCTACTCCTTCTCCCAGCAGGACCACGTGTTTCAGGACCCCAGTAGTGGTAACACTGGGGAACACTCTCTGAGCTTTTCTAGGCAACCCCAATATGCAAAGCAAAGGGTACTGAGGCAGGTGCTCAAGGATAGTGACATGTCATCAGATTGAAAACCTGGCAAAGAGAAGATAAAAGCTATTGACTCCGTCTTCAGGGATCATCTTCCTCAAGGGCCAGAGAGATAGGTCAGGCTGTCAGAGCACCAACTTGCATGCCTGAGGCCACAGGGGCTGCAGGTTCAATCCCAAGTATCATTTTATTATACCAGAGTTGAGCATATACCAGTGCTTGTCCTTTCCTTCCTTTTTCCCCCCTCCTCTTTCATTCTCTTTCTCATAATAACTAAGACGAAGACCTGGGTTCAAACTCCCAATCTTTACCTACAAAGGGAAATTTCATGAGCAGTGCTATCAGTACCTGTCTCTCTCCCTCTCAACTTCTCCCAGTCTCTTTATCAAGAAAATCAGCAGTCAAAAGATTTTACGGTATCTTTCTCACATCCACCCAACATGCCTACTTCAAGTGGCATCTGCTCATGGACACCACCACAATCTCTAGTCCCCTTTGAAACTAGTGGCTCTCAACAGGGGGCAAACATACACACACACACACACACACACACACACACACATACCTACACACACAGACACACACTTTGATAGTGTCTCCTTCCCTCACCCCCAACAAAGAATCATCTGGTCTGAAAATCAATAGTGCTGACATTGGGAAATTCTGACATAAAACAGCCCTCCCACTTGCAGAGGGGAAGTTTTAAATCCTACTGATGGCTCCTCACTTCTGAGTACCCTTACAATCAATCTACTGCTCTTGCCATGGCTGACAGGACCCCCGCCTATCTCCACAGCCTCATGTCCAGTCATTTCCTGCCCATAAATCCTCCCTGCAATGAGGCCCCTCTAGTTTAATTCTTTCACCCACTGTTCACCAGGTTTTGGGTATTGTGAGTCAATCTGTCCACTCCCCTAAAGTCATGTGTAGAAGTCCTGATGCTCAATACATCAGGATGTAACTAAACAAGAGTTATGTAATTCAGATTTGGGCTATTCAGGTGGGAACTAGTCCAACCTCGTTAGTGTCTTTATAAGAAAAGGAGCTAGTGGGAGGCTGGGTGGTAGCACAGTGGGTTAAATGGACATGGTGCAAAGACCAAGGATTGGTGTAAGGATCCCAGTTCGAGCCCCAGGCTCCCCACGTGCAGGAGGGTCGCTTCACCAGTGGTGAAGCAGGTCTGCAGGTGTCTTATCTTTCTCTCCCCCTTTTTGTCTTCCCCTTCTCTCTCGATTTCTCTCTGCCCTATCCAACAACAACAATGGGAAAAAGATGGTTTCTGAGAGCAGTGGATTCTTAGTGCAGGCATTGAGCCCCAGCAATAACCCTGGAGGCTAAATAATAATAATAATAACAATTTTTAAAAGAGGGGAAGGAAAAATGTCCACCAAGAGTGACGGATCTGTTTTGCAGGCACTGAGCTCCAGTGATAACTTTGGTGGCAGAAGGGAGGGAGGCAAGGAGGAAGAACATAAAGGGAGAAGTGAAGGAGAAAAGAAGACAAAAAATAAGAAAAGGAAAAGAGAAGGGAGTCGGGCGGTAGCGCAGCGGGTTAAGCGCAGGTGGCGCCAAGCACGAGGACCAGTGAAAGGATCCCGGTTCGAGCCCCTGGCTCCCCACCTGCAGGGGAGTCGCTTCACAGGCGGTGAAGCAGGTCTGCAGGTGTCTATCTTTCTCTCCTCTTCTCTGTCTTCCCCTCCTCTCTCCATTTCTCTCTGTCCTGTCCAACAACAATGACATCGATAATAACTACAACAATAAAACAACAAGGGCAACAAAAGGGAATAAATAAATAAATAAATAAATATAAAAAATTAAAAAGAATACATTATTAAAAATAATAATAATAATTAAAAAAAGAAAAGGTAAAGAGAAAGAGAGAGAGAGAGAGAGAGAAATGGAGAAAGGAGCAGAGCTAAGGAGGCCTGGAGATGGCTCAGACGGTAGAGTTCAGGCCTTAGTGTCTGTGAGGCCCCAAGTTTGACACCAGCACATAGGAGCATCATGGGCAGCGGAGTGGCAAGTAATGGTTTGACGCCAGATCTTCTCTCTGTCTCTCCATCTCTAAGTATACAGAATAATATATATATAATTAAAAAAAACAGGAAAGGGAGAATGCTTAGTATCAGCAGGAGCTTGGAGGGCCACATTAAATACACACATACACACACACATATATAGTATATGTATATATATATTTTTTTTTAATTGAAGGTTATAGGCCAATATAGAATACCAGGTGAAGGGACACAGGGAGCAGACTCTCAAAAGAAACTTACATTGCCCACACCTCAGATCTCCCACTTCTAAGCCTCCAGAATGGTGAGAAAAGTAAACACTGGCCCGTTTAAGTGGTGTTCTGTTTCAACAGCACTAGAGGACTCATGCAGCTGGCTACTCCCTCATTCACCCTTTGAGTCTGGGATTTTTGTTATTTACTCTGACACACCTTGTTAACACCCGTTTTGAAGCCTGTCCTTCATTTTTCATTTGGATAGCATCCTGGGCTTTGCCTTCCTCCCCTCCTGTGCAGATGGGCCTAAGTGCATCACCTCCCGCTTGGCTGCACACCCCCTGCAGAAGAGTGCCCTGGGATCTGGTGTTCAGGAGGTCCCCAATGAGTATATATAGCTTCCCTAAGGGGAAATTCAAGTGCTCTCAGGTACTGATTCATCCCCAACCCCAGGATTCTTCCTTGGAAAGTCCCGTCCACTCCACCCTCACCCTTCCTTTTTCTCCCCTAGTAGGTGAAAACTATACACAGAGACTTAAAGTAAGAGGCATGGGGTGTCTGGATTTGTGCAAGAAAATCACTACCCTGTCTGCTTTAAAAGAAGTTAGAAATCTTTGCAGTCTGACAGCAGGACTTTCTAGTGGCTGAAATATTTATCCCATCTCAGTGTCTTGGGACACATTTAGAATCCCAAAAAGACAAGCATTAGCACGAAGCTGGCGATCTGGGGTTACTCTTCCCCCCTCTCCTTTTTTTCATTAAGCTGAGAAACGAAAGAGTTGCCCATTTCCACTGCAGCACATCACTTACTTAAAATAACTACACCAGCTGCACCAAAATGGAAAAGGGGGAAAAATGAAATGAAATTCCAAGGTCTCCCCTACTGGGCCAGGGCAGACAAGTCTGCTGTAGCAGCTTCTTTCAAAATTTCTGGCAACCACAAATTTCTATTTGATAAGGGGCCCAGAGCTGGGAGAAGTGCAGAAACCCAGACAGCTACTGCACGCCACCAAACGCTCCTTCTGAACTGTGACTAAGTGGTGGCAATTGTCCCAACTAGCTGGAGTCCTCCGTGGTCTCTTCCTCTCCCCCAGCTGGTTCTTCTCCCACTCAAGGATGTCCGTGGTCATAACACAACTTAGAACTGACATCTGCAAACTATCCACAGGCCCCAGCTTGCAGATTTCTGCCCAACTGCCTGCCTTTTTATCCTCTGCTTCCTGACAACAGTCTGCAGGCTCAACACACAACAAAGTAAGACCCACAAACATATGTTCCAACACACATCCGGCTGAGCATTCCATTCTGTAGATCTCAGACCCTCTTGAAAAACACCCAGAAAAAACTAACATACCTCTTCTCATTGCCTTGTGCCAACCAACATAAAGTTACAAGGCCACTGAAAGCAACCATCTGTTTTCCCTTTTTGCCTCAGTGCTTCAGACACACGCAGGCATTCCACACACTGCAAATGGACTGGACCAAGTGAGCTGGCTTGCAATGATCTCTTTGCAAACATCCTGGAAAAGCCCCGAACATCTCTCTGGCTCCAGGTTGTTTGCTTTCCTTTGCAAGGGTGTTGGATGGAACCAGAGACATCTGTCCCAAGCACTTCTTAGAGCCATAGGGTTCTCATCAAACAACTTCCTGCTGGAACTTTGCAAAGGGAGCCTGGCTGTCACAAAGGAGCAGTCACATGCAGGTGTCTGAGCTGGGAGCAGGACTATGCCTCTGGCTCCAAGCACTAAGCACAGCCAGGCCTCCAGCACTGTCCAGGCTCTGCAGCTGCTCTAACCTATGAGCTCAGTCTAAGAGCCCCTTTTTCACTTTGTCTGTCTGTTCAAGGAAGATACATCCATCGGGAACTGGTGAGGAGGTATAAAGTGACCCATGGATTCAGACCAAGCCTCCTGTCCCTTGGGATCCACAGACTTGAGATTTACACCCTCTCTGATGTGGAAGGGAAGGAGAGTTTGTGTAATTTTGCTGCAGAAACAATTCAGAGAGGGGCCAGGTGGTGGTGGAGAGCCTGGTTGAGTACATATGTTAAAATGCACAAGGACCCAGGTTCAAGCCCTGAGCCCCCATCTGCAGGGCGAAAGCTTCACAAGTGGTGAAGCAGCACTACAGGTGTCTCTCTGTTTCTCTCATTCTCTACCTCCCTTCCCCCTCTCCATTTCTGGCTGTCTCTACCCAATAAATAAAGATCACATCAAATTGATGGGGTTTATAATCAACAATATTTATACCCCTTTCCCATATTGGGGAACTACTCACTTTCCTGATCCAGCTTTCTGGTCTTTTATATATCCATGACATCATCGCCCCAGACAATGACTTGGATCCACCTGCATATTATCAATTTCAGGCTCAGGAAAAAAAAACCAGTATAGCCACAGGCCCTTTGGAATATAACTAAAATATGCCTACTAGCCATCTACAAAATGGAGTACCCCCTGACACTTCATCTGCACTATTCCAGCCTTTAGGTTCATGATTAGTCAACAATTTGTTTGGCTTTGTATGTTAACTCTCTTTTCAGTCACCAGGTTCCAGATGCTAGTATGATGCCGACCATACTTCCCTGGACAGACAACCTTACCAATGTGTCCTGGAGCCCCGCTTCCCCAAAGCCCCACCCCACTAGGGAAAGAGAAAAGCAGGCTGGGAGTATGGATCAACCTGTTCAGCGGGGAAGCAATTACAGAAGCCAGACCTTCCACCTTCTGCATCCCATAATAACCTTGGGTCCATACTCCCAGAGAGTTAAAGAATAGGAAAGCTATCAGGGGAGGGGATGGGATACTGAGTTCTGGTGGTGGGAATTGTGTGGAGTTGTACCCTCTTATTATTCTATGGTTTTGTCAATGTTTCCTTTTTATAAATAGAAAAACAAAGATAAAAAATTCAGGGTGGGGGTAGATAGCATAATGGTTATGCAAAGAGACTCTCATGCCCAGGTTCAATCCCCACACCACCATAAGCCAGAGCTGAGAAGTATTCTGGTTAAAAAAACAACAACAACAACAACAACAAAAAAAACTCAGAGATGGAGCAATCCAATCCCCCTTTGACAGTGAGTGAGCTCAGCCATCCACGGGGTGTCTGTACCTCACCTAGCTTTCTCCTCTGCTTATCCCATGAACTGCAAAGCAGCTATAGCTACAAGATGATAAATGCTTTGTTTCTTTCTCCAAATGAGTTCACAGAGAAAGCCAATGGCTAGTGTTAATGAGGCAAGCAAAGAGAAAGTGAAGAGGTCTAGAAAAGGACAGTTCTTCACCAGGAAATCGCTTTATAAATTATTTTCGGTCCTGTATTTATAGCCTCATTAAGGGCTCGGAGCTGTTACTTACATTTTTTAGTTATGCTCCATTGAGTTTCATGAGAAAAAAATTATGTCAGCATGGTGCTAATGTCGGAAGGGATTTGCAAAGTTGATGGGAGGCAGCCCTGGCAAGCGTCAAGGGCCACAGCTCATGGGGCTGCTTTGCAGCACTGGAGTGTGCTGTTCCTTAGGACAGTGACCCCCGGGTCCAAACCCACCTTAGTACCCATCCTTCCCCACACTCCCTTTAACAACCTTTAAGGAAAGTTGGGCTAGAGAGATAACAGGACCAAAGAGCACAGGACCTGCAAGCCTGAGGCCTCGGGTTTAATTCTCAAGAATTCATGTCAGAGTTGAGTGGTTCTGTGCTTGCTTATGTATTCTCATTCTCTCTCTCTCTCTCTCTCTCTCAATAATAATCAAAGAAAGAGAGGAGTCGGGCTGTAGCACAGCGGGTTAAGCACAGGTGGCGCAAAGCACAAGGACCTGCATAAGGATCCCGGTTCGAACCCCGGCTCCCCACCTGCAGGGAAGTCGCTTCACAAGTGGTGAAGCAGGTCTGCAGGTGTCTATCTTTCTCTCCTCCTCTCTGTCTTCCCCTCCCTCTCTCCATTTCTCTCTGTCCTATCCAACAACGACAACAACAATAATAACTACAACAATAAAACAACAAGGGCAACAAAAGGGAATAAATAAATAAAATAAATATTAAAAAAAGAAAGAAAAAATTTTTTTAAAAAGTTAAAAAAATAATAATCAAAGAAAGAGAGACAAAAAGACAGAGGAAGAGAGGGAAGGAGGGAGATAGGAAGGAAAGAAAGCTAGGTTATTAATTTCCCATTAGGAAAGATCTAACATAACAGGAGTTGAGTAACAGTTCTCTTTTTCATTCCTGACAATTCAAAGCAGCTTGCCACACCCATTTTGCCACTGAGGAAACCAAAACCAAAGAAGTAATTTACCCAAGATCACACAGCTAGAGCAGGGCTCTGCAAATGCTTTCTGTAAATGTCTGGATAGCAAATAGTTTAGACAGGGAGCCAAGTTAAAGGTAGATATTTATGGTAGTCTGGGAGGTGGCACAATGGATAAAGCCTTGGACTCTCAAGCATGAGGTCCTGAGTGTAATTCCCAGCGATGCATACACCAGTGTAATGCTCTGGTTCTCTCCTCTCTATCATAAATAAATGTGTATTTAAAAAAAAGCAGGTATTGATTTAAGAGGAAAGAACACAATATCCCATAAAAAGTTTATTACAGGGGGGTCGGGCGGTGGTGCAGTGGGTTAAGCTCATGTGGCACAAAGCTCAAGGGCCGGCGTAAGGATCCCGGTTCGAGCCCCCGGCTCCCCACCTGCAGGGGAGTCGCTTCACAGGCGGTGAAGCAGGTCTGCAGGTGTCTTTCTCTCCCCCTTTCTGTCTTCCCCTCTTCCCTCCATTTCTCTCTGTCCTATCCAACAACGAAAAACATCAACAATGGCAATAATAATAACCACAACGAGGCTACAACAACAAGGGCAACAAAAGGGGAAAAAATAGCCTCCAGAAGCGGTGGATTCATGGTGCAGGCACCGAGCCCAGCAATAACCCTGGAGGAAAAAAAAGTGTATTACAACTGAGAACAACATTCTCAGTAATGATGTAGGTGTGATAATAAGAGGAATAAAATTGGGGAGGGGGAGTAAGGACAGGGAAGATCTCACTGATGGGAGTTGAAAACTAGTATCTTCTATTATCAAAATCCCTCAGTCACTAAATATGTCTTCAACCACTTAAAAATGAAAAAAGTTTTTTTTTTACTTGAATGGTGGTAGCTGGCTTTGATCACAGTTGAGTATCCCTTGACCAGAGAGCAAGAACTATATCTGAAATAACAAAACCCAAAGGCACTTCCTCTCACCCCGTTATACCAACCTCAACCTGAAATGATTCCCCCACCACAAAGATGAGAAACTTAGCTTCCCTTCTCCCCTCTGTATCCTCAGCAATTAGCAAGTGTCAGGCACACAACAGACAGTAAAAGCAGGTTGAACAAACACGTTGGGGGAGCATCCAATGACAGATAAAGACCCTTCTGGTTCTGACACTCTCAAGTTCTAAGACTTTATCTCTTCCCAACTTGAACTCACTTGAAGTGCAATGGACAGATAAGGCAACTCAGCAGTTTGATCCTGAACTCCCAGGAGGAAAGGAGCAGAAGCACAGTGCTCCTGAATGGATTTTTTTTTTTCTTCCAGGGTTATCGCTGGGGCTCTGTGTCTGCACTACGAATCCACTGCTCCTGGAGGCCATTTTTCCCACTTTGTTGCCCTTGCTGTCATCATTATTATCGTTGTCATTGTTGTTGTTGGATAGGACAAAAAGAAATCAAGAGAGGAGGGGAGACAGAGATGGGTAGAGAAAGACACCTGTGGACCTGCTTAACTGTCCGTGATGCGACCCCCCCTGCAGGTGGGGAGCTGGGGGGGGGGGCTCGAACTGGGATCCTTACACAGGTCTTTGTGATTCTTGCCATGTGCGCTTAACCTTCTGCGCTACCGCCCAGCCCCCCTGGATGGACTTTTATGAGCAAATCAGATGCAGGGAGGACCTGGAGCAGGAGACATTCCCCATATCTCTTCAGTCTCCTCAACTTCAGTCAGCAGCAGCAGCAGCAGCAGAAGAGGCAACAAGAAGCAAGAATCAGGCCGTGGAGCTAAACTGAAGGAGGAGAGTGAAGACAACTAGCAGGTCTGTAGATAAGCTTCCTAAGGGCCCATCAACTCTACACTTCAGCACTTCTCAGAAATAGCCGTGAGGTCAAGAAAGATTGTGCCCTGGCCCCAAGTTTAGCCCAGTCCCATCTGCCCAGGGACCATACAACCATGCCTGCAGTCACTACTCTCAGTCACTTTGCTCGGCAGTGCCCACTTAGCTCTGCCGAGGCAAACTCAGGCAGCCGAGTATGGGAGACACAGCACAGCCCAGGAATAAGACCAAGAAAGCAAAATGAGATTGACTGAAGCCCAAAAGTTTATCTTGATAAACTCAAGCTCAGGAAGGATTTTTAAAATAAGACTGGATAAAGTAAACTGTCAAGACTGATCAATCCAATTGCATTAATCCCTGTACATCAAAAAGTGTGTGTGTGCGTGTGCGGGCCCCGGTTCAAGGCCCTTGCCACCACTTGGAAGCACAACATAAAAGGGAAGTTGGGAGTCGCAGGGCAGTAGTGCAGCAGGTTAAGTGCACATAGCGCGAAGGGCAAGGACTTGTGTCAGGATCCCTGTTAGAGCCCCCAGCTCCCCACCTGCAGAGGAGACACTTCACAGGCGGTGGCGCAGGTCTACAGGTGTCTATCTTTCTCTCCCTCTCTCTGTCTTCCCCTCCTCTCTCCATTTCTCTCTGTCCTATCCAACAATAATGACATCAACAACAACAATAATAATAACTAAAACAACAATAAAAACCACCAAGGGTAACAAAAGAGCAAATAAACAATAAAAAAATTTAATAAATAAATGTCTCTTGCCTCTATCCAGAAAAAGAAAGGAAGGAAGGAAGGAAAGAAGGAAGAAAGGAAGAGAGGAAGGAAAGTAGGAAGGGAATATTCCAGGAGTGGTGGAACCACATGAGATGAAATCCAGTACAGCCCTGGTAGGGAAAAGAGGAGAGAGAGTGATAGAGATGGGGAGGCAGGGAGGGAATAAGAGTTAAAAGATAAGTCTTTTGGGAGTCGAGTCAGGCTGTAGTGCAGTGGGTTAAGCACACATGGCTTGAAGCTCAAGGAAGAGCTTAAGGATCCCAGTTGGGGCCCCACTTCCCACCTGCAGGGGAGTCGCTTCACAAGTGGTGAAGCAGGTCTGCAGGTGTCTGTCTATCTTTCTCTCCTCCTCTCTGTCTTCCCCTCCACTCTCCATTTCTCTCTGTCCTCTCCAACAAAAATGACATCAATAATAACTACAACAATGAAACAACAAGGGCAACGAAAGGGAATAAATAAATATTAAAAAAGATAAATCTTTAACTGAAAGACATATCCACCACAGACATAACCTAGATTTTTATACTTTCCTTATAAGACTATAAGAAAACAGAGGCAAAAAAAAAAAAGAGAAAAATGAACAGAATATATACAAAGGTATATCACTAATATGAAAACTTCCACTGACATTTAATATATATACTCACTCTAACCCATAATAAAAATAATAATAATTATTAAGGAAACATGAAAGCTCTCTTTCCCACCCCTCAGACTTGCAAACATCTGAAGCCTGACATTCTCAAAACGATGTAGAGCAACAGGAATTCAGGGGCTGTGCATGCTAGAAGGAATCACAAGAGCAATTTGGCAGCTTGGAGAGAGAAGATAAAGATGCTTGTAAGCCTCTGACCCAGTGGATTTTCTCCGGTACATATCCTAGGCCCCAAGACACAGCAGCCAGGAATACTTACTGCAGCCTGGCTATAACATAATACTGCAAGACAAACTAAAGGTTCATCGAGAGGAACATGGACTTAAAAAAAAATCAGGGCATATGCGTGCACTAGAATCCACCCCAGTGATCCAATTTAATGAACTGGTATGGTCTGAACTCAACACAGATAAATCTAAGAGACCTAATGCATAGTAAGAAAGCAAATTGCAGGTTATCATCTCCGTCTAGCTTGAAAAATATACTAATTTCAGGGCTACATACAAATGTAAATGTATTGTTTGAAAACGCATAGGGAAGGAGAGTATCAGACTCAGGAGAGTGGCTATCCTCTCGAAGAGAGGACACAGTGAACTGCTCCGGCAAGACTGCTTCCGGGGCAAGCATGGCATATGCTCATGATTTGATGGGGCTGGGAGGGAGGCACACAGGCTTTCTCTAGTTTTGTTCCTGTTACCTTTTTCTCCATCTTTCAAAAATGTTTCATAAGGGGCCAGATGGTGGCACATCTGATTGAGTGCATACATCACGGTGCACAAGGACCTCAGTTCAAGTCCCCGGTCCCCACTTGCAGAAGGAAAGCTTTCTAAGCTGTAAGGCAGTGTTGCAAGTCTCAGCCCCCGCTCCCCCATCACACCCCCCAATCTCCCTTTTTTTTATCTCCCTCTTCCCTCTTGACTTCTGTCTCTATATAAAAAAATAAATAAAACATTTAAATTTTTCTTTTCATTTGGGCCTGCCAGTGGCATGCCTCAAGTGTTACCATGTGTAAAAGACTGAGGTTCGGGAGTCGGGTGGTAGCACATCGGGTTAAACGCATGTGGCGCGAAGTGCAAGGACTGGTGTAAGTATCCAGGTTCGAGCCCCCGGCTCCCCACCTGCAGGGGAGTCGCTTCACAGGCAGTGAAGCAGGTCTGCAGGTGTCTATCTTTCTCTCTCCCCTCTGGCTTCCCCTCCTCTCTCCCATTTTCTCTGTCCTATCTAACCAAGACGACAACAATAATAACTACAACAATAAAAACGACATGGACAACAAAAGGGAAAATAAATAAAATTTAAAAAAGAAGAATGAGAGAGAAGTGAAAGGGGTAAGTGCTCACATTGTGGCGAGGTGGGGCGGGGGGGGGGGAGAATAAATGCAAAATATCCACCTGGGAGATTTAATTTATTATGAAGTCTTTTCATTTTCTGAAATGCAGGAATAGTTGCAGAGTAGAAGTAGATTGTGGCCACAAAAGAAGAAGAAGAGGAAGAAGAGAAGGAGGAGGAGGAAGAAGAAGAGCAGGAGAAAAGAAAAAGGAAAAAGAAAACATCTCTTAAAATAAATTTATCCACCCAACATATTAAGCTATGACATTCCAGAAACATAAATAGCAAGGCCTAGCCAGAAGGTCAGATCTTTTTAAAAATACTAGCTCCCTGTGAAGTCAGGGTGGGGAAATAACAGACATGGAGGCTGTCTCTCTGAGATTAGTCCACACCATCTGCCTCCTTGATTCCCAGCATGGGGCTTCAGAGGATGGTGGGAGTGGGAGGCTCGGCAGGAGGCAATCAAGACTGTGATTTGGCTCTGTTCACTGTCACTTGCAGTGTGACCTCAGACAAGTGCGTTACCTTCTCTGATCCTCAATTCTACATTTGTAAAAACTAGGATAAGCTCACCTCCCTGGCAGGGTCACTGAGGAGTAAGAGCTTATGATATATCTATATAATTGAGAGAGGAATAAATTAAGGAGAATAGAGTTGGCATATACCTAGGATTCAGTAAATAGAACCTCTTTCCCTTTGCATAGGATCCCTGACTCTCTTTGGAAAGTTGACCCTTAGTGGTACTCAGACAAGATCAGGTTCCTTTATGTTCCCTGCCTCCCTAGCAATGGCCCACCCAGGGCAGGTGCCAAACCAGCTTTTGCATAAAGAGAATCTAGGGGGCCCACAAATGTTTCAGTGCATAAGGGTCCAGGTTTGAGCCCCCAGTCCGCACCTGCAGGGGAAAGCTTTCAAGTGGTGAAGCAGGACTGCAGGTGTTTGTCTCTGTCTTTCTCCCTATCACCCCCTTCCCTCTAGATTTCTGGCTGTCTCTATCCAATAAATAAAGATAATAAAAAAAGAAAAATATGTCATAACTTTTCTTAATTTTTTTATATTTTTTATTTATTTCCCCTTTTGTTGCCCTTGTTTTTGTTGTTGTTGTAATTATTATATTTGTTGTTATTGACATCGTCATTGTTAGATAGGACAGAGAGAACTGGAGAGGAGGGGAAGACAGAGAGGAGGCGAGAAAGATAGACACCTGCAGACCTGCTTCACCGCCTGTGAAGCGACTCCCCTGCAGGTGGGGAGCCAGGGGCTGGAACCAGGATCTTTATGCCAGTCCTTGTGCTTTGAGCCACGTGTGCTTAACCCACTGCACTACCACAAGACTCCCCGTCATAACTTTTCCAACAACCCGATAATAATACCCTCCCCCCGAGAACTGAAAACATCCCCACTGGCAGATACTGAAGGTAGTTCCTCTTATTCAAATACAGAGACTAAGACCCAGGGATCAGTCATTCTAGCAAAAGAGAATCCAGGCTGCCTGTTCCTACCTCTTCACCACCCATGTGGAGAAGCCTGCTTCCACACTCCCCTGCAACAGGAGAAAATCTCCCAGGGGCCTGGAATTAGACCTGCCTCCTGTTCCCTATAGATTCAGGGCCTTTCTGGTTCACCTGGATTAGCCACAGCCATCCATCCTGTCTCAGCGCATGACTGATTGTTTGACTTATCACTTCCTATTAGGAGAGGAACTCTGCCAGGGAAATCAAAACACAAACCTGTTACCTCCAAGTGGGGTGTGTGTGTGTGTGTGTGTGTGTGTGTGTGTGTGTGTGTGTGTGTGTGTACATATGAACCAGTGCAGTCTCTTTACATTTTCTTAAGTAGGTTAATCCATTAAACTGGTCCAGCCCGTTTCTACAATCTGCTCATGACAGGCTCCCCTCCCTTGGAGTTGAGATCTGAGTGCACCTACAGGCCCTCCATCATGAGGAATTAGCTGACTTCTTGAGCAAATGATGTTTGCGTATCCAGCAGGTGCCAGAGTTCAGCAGTATTTACTGCCAGGGGTGTGTGTGTGTGTGTGTGTGTGTGTGTGTGTGTGTGTGTGTGTGTGTGTGTGTGTGTGTGTGTGTGTGTGTGTGAATGAGGGGAGCAATTTACCTTTTTTACAAGAGGTTTGTTGGATTTGCTAGAATCAAAGGGCTGAAGAAACCAGGCAGAGGACATTGCTGCTCCATTTTCCAGGCTAGGAAGGGTAGCTTTGGACAGTGCAGAAAGCAAAGGGAAGGGAAATTAAGGGAGGTTTGCAGAATTCTCACCCAGGCTGGCTGTGAGCCCACACACTGAATTTGAATTCCACTCCTTCAAGGGCAGGGAGTGGCTCTTACCCACTCTATGCCTGAGTCTCTTCCCTTATAAATGAAATGAGCCAAATGCAACCTGGATACCTTTCAAGGGAAACAAACCAAAGGGTTGCTGCTCTCTGTTCACTTGCAAATTGGGAGTTCAGAGGCATAAACCTGAAAACGTGAGAACTCTCTCAGTGTCACTCATACCACAAACCTCTGAAGGGAGAAAAATATATTTATATATGTAGTGAAAATTCAGTAGAAGCTTCCAGGACTATCATACATTTTTAAGACAGCATGCAGATAGAGGCCAGAAGATTAGGCAGAGTTCATTTGTTAAAGGTATTATTATTCACTATTAAAGAATTACTGTTACATAAAGACTCGATGTAATGTAGGCACATAATATGTCATTACGCAAGACAAACTGCTATAATGTAGTTACACGATTAATAATTAAAGAAGGGGTGATCTGGAGTGTAAAAGAATCCACCTTGAACTGGATACAATAAAACCCTACCAGGTGAGATGAGAGATTGGAAGAGATAAGAGCTATTCATCCATAAATGATTTTTCAATAAACTGGCTATGCCCCACACACATACAAACGGTGAGTTCTACCTCACGTTCCTCAGAGGCTCTGCTAACACGGAGGCTCAGCATCCTGGAAAGAAGTCAAAGGCTTGGTGGATGCCAAGACCATGATTAACCTCCAAACAGGTTCACCTGGCAGTCTGCACCATCTTTTATCCTTAACACTCAGCTGGCTTCTGTCCACTTGACTTTCCTGAATCTGTCCTCACAAAGCCACCGGGGGTCTCCCAACGGCAGGATCCCAAGGTTACTTTTCTTTTGAATATTTCTGAATATTTAGTTTATTTATTATTGGATAGAGACAAAGAGAAATTGAGAGGGGAGGGGAAACTAAAGAGGGAGAGACAGACACTTGCAGCGCTGCTTCACCACTCGTGAAGCTTTTCCCCTGTGGGTGAGGACCAGGGACTTGAACTTGCATCCTTGCACACTGTAATGAATGTGTCCACTTAACCAGGTGCACCACTGCCTACTCCTCCACCCCGATTACTTTTCCATATTTATCATATGCATGATTCTGTCAAATTTGGAGCAACTGGACCACACTCTCTCTCCTGAAATTCCCTTCCTTTATCTCCCCTCCCCCCACACATACACCTCTACACAAAAGCCTGACTCTTCCTCCTCAGTCACCTTGGAGGTTCCTCTTCCAATCTTCTCTCAACAACCTTCATTGTTCAGACTGCCCTCTGGTTGAGCAACAGACACCATCTTGCCTGCCACCTGGTTCAACCTAATCCAGTGTTCTCACCTGTAATTCCATCCTCTACCCAGAGATGCACACTTCCTCCTCTGGCACAAACTCAGCTTCTCTTTTTTGCTTTTCTTCCAACCTCATCCCTCCAGCATCACTCAGTATTTCCACTGACAGTATCACAACTCTCCCGCTCACCCCTAGTCTCAACCCACATCAATCAACTGTGCTAAGTATCACCCACATCCATTTTTCCTGGCCATACTTATGAAATATATCCCCAGTACAAATCTTTCTTTTATATGTTGATTTAACAGTGATCAACAAGATGTTGGACAAGAGGGGTACGATTCCACACAATTCCCACCACCAGGGTTCTGTATCCCATCCCCTCTATTGGAAGGTTCCCTATTCTTTCTCCCTCTGGGGTATAGACTAAAGATCTTTATGGGGTGCTGAAGGTGGAAGGTCTGGCTTCTGTAATTGTTTCTCCACTGGACATGGGTGTTGGCGGGTCAATCCAACCCCCATCCTGTTTCTGTCTTTTCCTAGAGGGGCAGGGGCTCTGGAGAGGTTTGGTTCCAGGACACAGGGGTGAGGTTGTCTGCCCAGGGAAATCATGTTGGCACCGTGATATACTTTTCCCATATTTGAGAGTTACTCTCTTCCCTAATTCAGCTTTCCAGTCCTAATTCCAACTCTGACACCATCTCCCCAGACAATACCTTTAGCTCCCTTGCAAGTTAGCAGTTGGGCTCAGGCAAAATTGGTAAAGTTATGGGCCTCTTAGAATATACCTAAAATAGACTTCCTAGCTTTTTCCAAAATGGAGGCCTCAAATCTCATCTGCCGTATTCTTGCCTTTAGGTTCCTGAATATTAAACAATTTGTTCTGCTTTATATCTCTTTCTTTTATGTTTGGCATAAACAGATCCTCTTATGACTGTCCCAGATCCAATATTGACCACTAAGAGACATTTTTAACAGAACTTTAGAGCAGAGATGATAATATCGTTTCATGTTTCATATCCTCATGTTTTCCATCCATGAAGGATAAAGTCCAAGGTCCTGGGGTCAGCACAAGAAGTTAGTGTGTCCTGGTGAGTCCACCACTACACCCTCTCCCCTCAAGATTCCCCCACATCATTTCACAGGCCCCCCAGGCAAACTTCTCTCTTCATTTATCACAGTGTTCCACTGTTTGTGTACCTACCCATCTTCCCACAAAGTCCCATGAACAACTTTACACCAGAAGAAGAAATGTGTCCTAACAAAGCTCAGAACTAAGGACAGAATTTTTGTTGAAATGAACTGGTGGATGGAGGAACAGACAAATGGAAGGATGGAGGACCAGAAGGATAAAATATTAGGTGAATGGAAGTATGGATGGTTGTTTTTCCATGCTAAAATAATCCAAGAAGCATTTTCACCAAACATTTTGTGAACTACTTCTGCAAGTTAGAATTATTCTCCAGTCTGGTGGGCAGTCCATATATGTACACAGGTCAAGATTTAAGGAACAAAAGCATGTTTCTTCATGGTGAAACAGTGATTTGATATCAACTTGATTCTTTGAGAAATGATAGCTGGGGTGGGGAGACTGGAGTTTCTATGTTTTGTTTTGTTTTGTTGCCTACAGGGTTATTGCTGTGCTCAGTGCCTACTACAAATCCACTGACCCTGGTAGCCATTTTTCCATTTTTTTAAAAAAAATTTTTTTTAAGTACAGTCACCTCCCCAGTGTTTTATTTTATTTTATTTATTTATTCCCTTTTGTTGCTCTTGTTGTTTTATTGTTGTAGTTATCATTGCTGTCATTGTTGTTGGATAGGGCAGAGAGAAATGGAGAGAGGAGGGGAAGACAGAGGGGGAGAGAAAGATAGACACCTGCAGACCTGCTTCACTGCTTGTGAAGCGACTCCCCTGCAGGTGGGGAGTCGGGGCTCGAACCGGGATCCTTATGCCGGTGCTTGTGCTTTGTGCCACCTGCGCTTAACCCGCTGTGCTACAGCCCAACTCTCATTTTTCCATTTTTTTTTTAAATTGGATAGGACAGAAAGAAGCTGAGAGAGGAGGAGGAGACAGAGAAGAAGAGAGGAAGATAGAGACCTGCAGACCTGCTTCACCACTTGAGAAGTGTCCCCTCCTACAGAGCCAGGGGCTCAAACCTTGCAGGGATCCTTGTGCTTCATACTATGTGAGTTTAATCTGGTGTGCCAGCACCCATATTTTTCTTTTTTATTCACAATAGTATTCTCTTTCCTAAGATGTCCATGGACCCTAGGGTTAACTCTAAGGTTTTTTTTTTGTTTGTTTGTTTGTTTTTTGCCTCTGTTTAGCTTGAATTTAAATCAACATCCTCCGTGGCTCTAAGAGAACAAAGCAGTGTGTCTCCACACAGTTGTTCTTTGTTTTTTGTTTTTGCCTCCAGCGTTATTGCTGGGGCTCGGTGCCTGCACTACAAATCCACTGCTCCTGGAGGCCATTTTTCCCACTTTGTTGCACTTGCTGTTGTTGTTGCCATTACTGTTGTTGTTGGGTAGGACAGAGAGAAATCATGAGAGGAGGGGAAGACAGAGGGGGAGAGCAAGATAGACACCTGCAGACTTGCTTTATAACTTGTGAAGCAACCCCCTGCAGGTGTGGAGCTGGGCCTCAAACCAGGATCCTTACTCTGGTCTTTGCACTTTTGTGTTATTAGCATTTAACCTGTTGTGCTACCACCCAGCCCCTCCATACTATTTTTTACTCACCTGGACACTGCCCCCAACCTGGAGCCACCCAATGTCACTTACCACACCTGCTTTAGCAATAACCAACAACATGAGCCATACAGTCACGTGAAGAATTAAAGATTCTGGGTAAAGGTTCAATCAATTTCACCCAAATCTCCCTGGGGGTGCTAATATCACCTTCCTTTTACAGATGAGCAAATGAAAGCCTAGTGTGGAAAGGCCACCTGCTTGATGGCAAACAGCCTATACCCAGCAGAGCTGAGATTTGAACCAGAGCTGTCATTAACTGCCTGTTTATGCCAGGGTGGAGCCTGACTGAGGGGTGTCCATGCAGGACAGCCCAATACTGCATACCCTTATCTTAGCAGAGCTTTGGGGACATGAGGACTTTCTATCTACCTACATAAGCCACCTCACAGGAAGTCAAGGATGGGAAGGAGAACCTGCCCATCCGGATGCCCACAGCTAAAACCCTGTGATCCACCCATTTCTGCTCCACAGTTAGGTTTCCATGCATGAGGAGACTGATCTTTGCTCTCCCTGTGGTGAATCCCAACCCACCAGCACCCTCCTCTAGGCCTTTGTTTGTTTCCTTCTGTTTCCAGGGAGTAGCAACAGCTGCACCAAAGACAGTGGCAGTTGGGGTTGGTACACTCACCCAGCTCGGGCTGAGAACCCTGCACTCCTGCAGATGGTGAGGGCAGCCAGCAAAATGCTGGGGCCTTAAAGGTTGGCAAGGGTCTGCATCTGTCATCCATGGCCGTGGGAGCACTAGACCTCCTGCAGCCTCAGCTCCCCACCCACACCCCCATTCCTGGCAGCCCTGGCAGCCTTTGAGCAAACAGTCCAATGTGTTTACCCCACGGAAGGTGGCAACCATCTACACACTGGACGTAAAGTGAGAAAGACTGGCTCCACAGGAACCTGCCAAGAAAGTGGAGGGGTCTCGGAAATGCCAGTGAAGTAAAGAAACATAATGAACCAAAACTGCCAACTGGGCTCCAGAGACTTGCCCATCTCTTCTTTTGTCGATCATGACCCCTTCCACTAAAGACACCAGAGACCAGCTCCAAGCAGAATGTGCAGGATAAAGGGCTTCAGTAGCCGCCCACCCACCCAATGCAGCCCTCTCACGGCCTCACCCCACACTGGTGACAAGGCGAATGCAGACAGCCTCACACTCAGCCAGGAGGGATGATTTGATAGGACTAAATGTAAACAAAAGGGGAAACCAGATCCGTTAACCAATGCCAGAAAGAAGATGGACTACTTAATCTTTTGTGAAGCTTTATAACCAGGAATGCCAAACATGATTTTTCCCTAAATGTATTTTCTATAACATTTAAGATCACCTCTCACCCTGTGCAGCTAATTGAAAGGAACTTCCTAGCAGACAATAAGAAAACTGCAAGCAAATCAAGAGGGAGGAAAAAATGGATAAAGAAAATGAATAAGCCTGACACAAAAATAAGGGCTTGCTGGTGCAGCACTCAGTAGAGCACACACATTGCCATGAGAAAGGGCTCAAGTTCAAGTCCCTGGTCCCCACAATGCAGGGGCAGTAAAGCAGGTGTCTCTCTTCCTCGTTCTCTCTCTTATCAGCCTCTCCTCTCTCAAGTTCTATCAAAATAAATAAATATAAAAAACAGAATAAAGACCACCAGTAGTGGATTGGCAGCGAAAGCATCAAATCCCAGACATAAATCTGATGGCAATTAGAAGAGGAGGCAGAAGAGGAAAAAGAGGAGGGAGAGGAGAGAGTTGGATGAGGCAGTTCACCTGGGAAGGTGTCTATTTTGCCATAACAGTGACCCAGGTTCCAAAGCAGCCCCTTCTGCACTTAACATGCTGTGGCATCTTTCTGTCTCTCCCTCTGTCTCTCTTTCTAGCAGAAAAAGAGCGGTCAAACTCCACCGACAAAAACAACAAAAGATACACAACTTGACTGATAATTAAATGAATGCAGGTGGAAAATGTCTCCTTTTTTTGAGAGAGAGAGAGATCTCGAGATCACAGTACGGAAGCTACTTTTCAATGCAGTGTGACCCAGGCTTGAACGTGGGTCATGTGCATGACAAAGCAGCACACTAAGCAAGATTCTCTTGGTGAGAATCAATCAAAACAACCTTTGCAGCTACTCAGTAGAGATCAACAGTACTGAAAACAAGTTTACATTTGGAGTCACTGATTGTTTCTCTAGGAATCTATCTTTAGGGTTGCGTAAGTGCATAAAGAAACATGTAGAAAACATTGTTTTTTTATAGTTTTTTTTTTCTTTCCTTCTTTCCTTCCTACCAGAGCATCCTTCCTTCCTACCAGTGGTGGAGGCAGCAGGGGAACAACTGAACCTGGGACTTTGGCGCCTCAGGCAGGAGAGTCTCTTTGCATAACCATTATGCTATCTGAGAGTGGCAGCCTGGGGATTAGAAAGTACTGGACCCCTAAACGAGAGGTCCTGAGTCCAGTCCCCAGCAGCTCATAGGCCAGATGGATGCTTTGCTTCTCCACCGTGTTAATAAGTGAATAAAAAAAAAAAAAAGAATCTGAGCGTGACTCCTTCACATCTACGCCAGCTCTTAGCGTTACACCATCTCTTAACCCTTCCCAATGAGATCATTGTAAAAATGGCATTTTTCAGGAAGTGAAATAGCTTGCTTAGTGTGCTGCTTTGCCATGCACATGACCCAGGTTCATTATCTCATTGTCTTTATCTCATTATTTATAATGACTAAAAACTTCAAAGAGCTGAACTATCTACTGAGAGAGAGGTAAGGAAAAAAAAAGAAAAAGAAAAAGAAAAAGAGGGTCTCTCTACTGGAATACTCCAGCTTTCAAAAAGAGCCCAGAGGGAGTCAGGACAGTAGCACAGCAGGTTAAGCACACGTGGCACGTTAGCACACGTGATGTGAAGGGCAAGGACCAGCATAAGGATCCCGGTTCCGGCCCCCGGCTCCAGCCCCCAGCTCCCCACCTGCAGGGGAGTCACTTCACAGGCAGTGAAGCAGGTCTGCAGGTGTCTCTCTCTCTCCCCCTCTCTGTCTTCCCCCCCTCTCTCCATTTCTCTCTGTCCTATCTAACAACGAAGGCATCAATAACAACAACAATAACTACAACACCAATAAAAACAACAAGGGCAACAAAAGGGAAAATTAAAAAAAAAAAAGCCCAGAACAGGAAAGAGAGTTAATTGGGCAGGGCATCTGTACTGTCCCAGTTCAAACCCTGGCCCCCTGTGGAGGAGCTATGACAAGCAAGGGGGCCCTGGTGTTGTGGGCTTTCTCCTTCCCTCTCTCAATCTCTCTAGCTCAATGAAAAGGTAGAAATGAGGCCCCTTTTCCACACACACATTTAAAAAAAAAAAAGCAAAAAAATATATTGGCATGAAAAAACACCTACACTACAAAGAAGGAAATTCAAGTTGCAAAGCTAAATATATATGTATACACACACATATTTGCTGTTGTTTATCTCTAGAGATGTATGTAGTAACATACTGGGAACTTTGTTTTTTTAATTTACATCTGTATGGTCTCCTGACATATACTCTGAAGGAAGAAACTTAAGAGTTCCTTAAAATTTTTCTTTCCATTGTTACTTCTCATACAAAGTGTATTTCTTGGGATGTCAGCACAGCTAATGTGCTTAGGGAGGTTACAACAGTAACCGAGAAGGGCAGGTGGCCCACGCAGAAGAGAGCACAGGCTAGCAGATGAAAGGACCCAGGGCTGAACCCCTGGGCACCACACAGGAGTGCCTGAAGGGGTCTCCCTTCTCAGGAGCCAGAGCCATGCTTCATTGTCACCTCTTCTCTCTAAATCCCTATCCATCTCTATCTCTCTCCCCCTCTATCCAGAAAGAAAAAGAAAAGACCGTGGGAGTGGCAGGATTGTGCAAGCATCGAGCACTGAGTCCCAGCAATCACTCTGATGGTTAAAAAAAAAAAAAAAAAAGTAATCAAGAAGGGGTTGGACAACACTACTCATTATCAAAACACACAGAGACACACAGAGGCCTATACAAACACACAGAAACACCTGCAAATATAGATAGACAGACACCTATAGAGACTAGTTCCTTTAACTTTAAGATCCAGGGAGACATCACAGAAGTTGTGAGCTATGTCTGAATCCCCAAAGGTGCCAAGTTCAATCTCTGGTACCACCCTATGACAGATCTGAGCCAGCACTCTAGTCTCTCTTTTGAGCTCTGTAACTCTCTCATGCAAATACTTTCTAAAAGTTAAAATAAAGTCCCAGTGGATTTAAAAAAAAAAAAAGGAAAAGCCAAAAAGAAAAAAAGAGATCCTATTCACCAATTTACACAGTACAACAAAGGACAAAGCATTCCTTAAAACCTGAGGGGAGCAAGTTTGGTTAGGGGCTCTTTTACCTGTGTCCTGGAGCCCCGCCTCCCCAAACCCCCGCCCCACTAGGGAAAGAAAGGGACAGGCTGGGAGTATGGATCGACCTGCCAATACCCATGTTCAACGGGGAAGCAATTCCAGAAGCCAGACCTTCCACCTTCTGCACCCCACAATCACCCTGGGTCCATACTCCAGGAGGGATAAAGAATAGGGAAGCTATCAGGGAAGGAATGGGATATGGAGTTCTGGTGGTGGAAACTGTACCCCTCTTATCCTATGGTCTTGTCAATATTTCCATTTTATAAATACAAATTAAAACACAAACACACACACACACAAAAGAGCTCTTTTACATAATTATGAACCTCACAGCTCCAAACACAGGCAGGCTCAAACTAAAAATATTAACAACTGAGCAGGGAAATCATTTGGAAAAACCTGTGGATGGTGGCTTCTTAATGAGTTATTATGGGAAACTACCCAGGGGCTATTTTCCCTCTAGTTCCTATTTTAAAGACAAAAATATCTTATATGAGGGGGTCGGGCGGTGGCGCAGTGGGTTAAGCACACGTGGCGCAAAGTGCAGGGACCGGCGTAAGGATCCCGGTTCAAGCCCCCGGCTCCCCACCTGCAGTGGAGTCGCTTCACGGGCGGTGAAGCAGGTATGCAGGTGTCTATCTTGCTCTCCCCCTCTCTCTCTGTCTTCCCCTCCTCTCTCCATTTCTCTCTGTCCTATCCAACAACAAAGCAACGTCAACAATGGCAATAATAACTGCAACGAGGCTGCAACAACTAGGGCAACAAAAAGGGGGGGAAATGGCCTCCAGGAGCGGTGGATTCATGGTGCAGGCACCGAGCCCAGCAATAACCCTGGAGGGAAAAAAATTTTTATATGAGACACCTTTTCCCAGCCACACATTCCCAGGTCCAAAAGGCCCCCAGTTCCGTGGCTGGTTTATATGGGTGTGACAGGGACTGACTCCAGTTAAGCGACAGATACTGAATTTGTCTTCTTTAAGACATGCATCGGGCTTCTCCAATGCCCACTTGTACCCTGAAGCCACAATTCCAGCCTGCCTGTGGACTCCAGTTTCCATGCTTCTGGCCCTGCCAGGTGGCATTAGGCCACGTTTCCTGCTGGAAGACAGAGGAGCTCATTCAAGGGTGCCCACAGTGAGAGGGCTGGAGCCCAAGACTGGTGGTCACCAACGTTTGAGTTGCCCTCACAATATAAGTGGGGGGAGGGCAGGGAGGACATCATCTCACAGCCCCTCTCCTTGAGTAGCTTGAGTGGGGTGTGGAAATTGGATTCTTATGATACTGAGCAAAAGTGTTCAGCTGCTTATAGCCTTCTTGCTACTTCAAACCCAGGTTAAAGTAAACTGTGATGTTGGAACACAGGATGGAAGCACAGATAGGGTAAGGAAGCACAGATAGGGCTCAGGGGTGCCAGTAGTATTCTAGTAATATGAGCACTGACTCCCCCAGGTGTGATTACTCCACAAAAACTCCTGGAGTTCTTTCACTTCACATCTGTGGTCTTTTCATTCTGCACATAAAGTTCCCATCAGAAGTTTGTGCATAGGAAGAAAACAGTTTGAATGTGTAGCTGGCTCTCAGACACCATCTCTGTCCCTGCCTAGTTCACTCCTTCCTTTCTTCCTCCCACAGCCAAGTCACCAGCAGACTCACTGGTCAAATCCATGCCAAACTCAACAGCACACAATGCCACGATCTGGGAACGGCTAGGGGACTGGCAGTGTGGAGGGGAGGGAATGGAATGTCCAGCATTTATTTTTAATTGATTTGCTCATTTTCCCCTAATATCAAAACAGCCCCACTCCAGTGCCCAACATGGCATGAGCCCCACCCTGATAAACCCCAGGCATGCAAACTTCTTGGGTCTGGCAGGAGCGAGATTCTGTGGTCTCATCAACAGGATCCAGCTGAAGAAGAGAGGCTCTGGGAGTATTTGGAAAAGTCTGCACGCTGCTCCAGTTCTCACTCCACAAGGTGCTGTGCTGAGGGTGGGACTCTCTTAGAATGTGGCCTCTGGTTATCCTCAGCCTCACTCCCCAAACTCTTCTGGGGTTACTCTTGGTTACTGAGGAATATCTAAAACCTGTTTAAAAATATTTTTATTTATTTTAATGAATGAGATAGAGACAGACAGACAGATACACAGACAGACAGACAGACAGACAGGCTGATCAACCAATCAGAGCTCTGTTCAGCTTTGGCTTATTGTAGTTTGGGGATTGAACCTGGGACCTGGGAGTCGCAGGCTGGAAAGTCTTTTGCATCAACACTATGCTATCTCCCCAGTGATATCTAGAGCCTTTAAAGAACTTTTCTATATGGCCAGTTTGGGCTTTACTCAACTCTTTGTTAAACAGATAAATGGCTTTGTTTGTCTTTGACAAAAAGAAAACATAAGACAAACAAAAAGCAATGTAGAAATATTTACATATGATGAACCCCCCTAACTAAGCAGCTGAATACTGATCTCTGCCCCATAGATCAAGTAATAATCTGATTTTCTCTCATTCTCTCTCTCTTCCAACTTGCTATTATCAGAGACCCTTGCGGTTGCTTCCACCACTGCCCAGATGTTAGCAGACAGGAGCCTGGTGTCCAGCAAAACTTGATCATAGCTGGCCACCCAAATGATGTCATCTTGAGAATGTCCAGCAGGAGAACAGGAAGCAGGTAAGAAGAGCTACCCAGACAGTCCCGGAGTCACTGATGTTATAAGCATTTCCCCCATCGTGGAGGAAATCATCCTCTGTCATCGGCGACCACCTACATACACCTTCACATCACGCCCTTTCCAATAACTCTGGCCCCTCTGGATCGGCAAGGACTGTGTCTTCATACAACACTATTGGAGTATCTTCACTAAAGGCCAGGTGGGTGAGGCCATCCACTGGTGTTTCCTACAGAGAGCCCTGGCCTTCCTGTCAAGGCCCCTTCTGTCCCTGTCTGTCGTTTTCTTGCGTTCCCCACTAAAAACAAACAGCCTCTGTTCAAAACCCAGAACAACTCAATCTCACAGCACCTCCCTCCGCCCAGGAAAAATCCCAAACTTTGTATAAACACGGAAATGCCTGCTCAAAGCTGGGTCTGGAAGGCTGGAGGGCGGGGAGGCAGGGAGGCAGGGAGGTGTGGAAGGAACACCTCAGGCCTCACTCACCAGGCCCAAGAATCACAGACCCACAGTTCAGAAGTCAGTCACAGTTCCAAAGATCACATGAGGGAAGTCTAAAAGAAAATGGGGGGGAGGGCAACTGAAGACTTATTAAAAAATAATAAAAATAAAAGTGTCTTTGCTAAGAAAAAAGGGGGGAGCAGAGGGAGGAGGATATGCGAGGGCACCCAGCTTTACATCAGATCTTGCTAGACAACACAGAAACCAGGGGAATCCAGCTCTGGAGGACTGGGAACTTGAAGGGGGACAGTAAAACTGTTCAACAAAAGGCAGGACGACTTTAAGGAATCAGCAACCCAACCCCTCAACCAAAAGAAAAAAAACCTTCAGCACAGTTCCTCAGGGGTTACAATCACTAAAGGCAAGAATGGACTGGATTTTGTAAAACACTCTCCAAAGAGAGAAGCATCAGTCCTTCAAAGTCCTTACTGGTGAACAAGCTACCAAGCGGCCAAGGGGCCCTGCTAATAAGCACACTATTTCAGAGAAATGACGGTTTTTACCAAAGTCCCCTGTGAATCGGGCACTCTCCCCAGAACTGCTTTAAAAAAATGAGAGACAAGACAGCTCAGAGTGATTTAGAAAAATGAAATGCTCCTCAGGTTGCACAGACAAATAAGAACAGTACTGCCATCTATAAATATATTAGACACGTTATCTAAGAGCAAGCCGACGTCTACATAGTAGATACTAGCACATTTCAAAATTAACAAGCGACTTTTTTTTTTTTTGCCTCCAGGGTTATCGCGGAGGCTTGGTGCCTGCACTAGAAATCCACTGCTCTTTTTTTCTTTCTTTTTTTTTTTTTATGTAACACTAACCTTAGTCCTGTCATACACCACAAAAGGTAGCAGCAACAAATGCTGGAGAGGTTGTGGGGTCAAAGGAACCCTCCTGCACTGCTGGTGGGAATGAAAATTGGTCCAACTTCTGTGGAGAACAGTCTGGAGAACTCTCAGAAGGCTAGAAGTGGACCTACCCTATGATCCTGCAATTCCTCTCCTGGAGATATATCCTAAAGAACCAAACATACCAATCCAAAACAACCTGTGTATGCTCATGTTCATAACAGCACAATTTGTAATAGCCAAAACCTGGAAGCAACCCAGGTGTCCAACAACAGATGAGTGGCTGAGTGAGTTGTGGTCTATATACACAAAGGACTCAGCTATTAAAAGTGGTGATTTCATCGTTTTTAGCTCATCTGGGATGGAGCTTGAGGAAATCATGTTATGTGGGGCCGGGTGGTGGTGCACCAGGTTGAGCGCACATGTTACAATGTGCAAGGACCCAGGTTTAAGCCCCCAGAACACACCTGCAGGGGGAAAGCTTCACAAGTGGTGAAGCAGAGCCTCTGTCTCTCACCCTCTCTATCCCTCCCTTCCCTCTCGATTTCTGACTGTCTCTATCCAATAAATAAAGATAATAAAAAAATTTAAAGAAATCATGTTAAGTGAAATAAGTCAGAAAAAGAAAGATGAATAGGGGATGATCTCACTCACAGGCAGAAGTTGGAAAACAAGATCAGAAGAGAAAACACTAAGCAGAACTTGGACTGAAGTTGGTGTATTGAACCAAAGTAAAAGACTCTGGGGTGCATGAGTGGGATGGGGGGAGAGTTCAGGTCCTGGAACAGGAGGGCAGAGGACCTACTGGGGGTTGTATTGTTGTGTGGCAAAATGAGAAATGTTATGCACATACAAACTAGTATTTACTGTCAACTGTAAAACATTAATCCCCCAATAAAGAAAGTTTAGAAAAAAAAACACCAAGGGTACGTATCAAGAACAAAAAGGGAAAAGAAGCCAGAGATAACTCAGCAGCAGCAAAGACCACGTCTTTCATGCTTAGAGTCCCGGTAACCTAAAATGACTAGTGGAAAATGACAGTAACACCGCTCCTCCACCATACACAACCCTTCAAGGACAATAAGCAACAAAAGAAGTTAACTGTGGATATTTCAGATTTTCAAATGGTGACTCTAGTCACCTCCCACCATAGCTCTGCAAACTCTAGAATCACACATGAGAGATGCTGGGGACAGGGTTTCTCAGCACAGACATTAGAGCATTCTTCTGTCACATCAATGCTCTGGCCTTGAACAAACCCAGGACCTCATACATACAAGGCAATCACCTTCCCAAACCCTGTGCATGTTACTTAAACTACACTGCATTCCCAGCAAGTAGTTCTGAAACCCCCTTTTTTCAGATGAAGAAACTCAGGTTCAGGATGGCAACTTAGTCACTGAGAAGTAGGATGTAACCCAAGGTCTACCTGGCTCCTCAAAGTATTGTCCACTCTACCACAACTGAGTCCTCAAACAGCAACAACAGACCACTTTATTATGAAGAGCACATTAGCTACAATTGTTGTGGTTCTCCCTCCATGCTATCAAAGTCATACTTTGAGTATTTGGGGATAATAAAACATTTTACGGGAGGTGGGAGGGAGGCAGTGGTGCACCTAGTTAAGCACTCACATAAACAGTGCGCAGGGACCCAGGTTGAAGCCCCTGGTCCTCAAGCAGGGCTGCAGGTCTCTCTCTGTCTCCCTCCCTCTCAATTTCTCTCTGTCTCTATCCCATAATAAACATACATATATATAGGGAAATTTCTGACGCACAAATCCGACTGGTCTTATCCATGTGATGTGTGAGAAGATTATCCAGCTCTGAACCTGGTCTATATGGGTAATTACTTGAGCTAATGTTTTCCTTGACAATGACATCTGGCCCACCCCAACCCCATTAGATCCATAGAAAAAGTTACTTGAGGCACCTATCTACCCACTGTTTATTGTGCCAGCTGCTTTGTGGTAAGCGATCCATTCAACTAGCTGATTCACTAACTCAGACAAAAAGAACTGAGTCATGACCATGTTCAAGGTTGTGCGAAATACATATGACTAAAAACAGCCAAAGCTTCCAGCTAACAGGAGAGAAGAGTGGACACCCAGATACAGGCAAAACTCAGCTCACTGGGCTTTGTTTCACTGTGAACTGCAAATACTGGGTTTTTGTTTGTTGGTTGGTTTGTTTGTTTGTTCTGTGAGTGGGAGATACGTAGCAATGCTGCATGAAACAAGACTATGAATGCCTTTTCTCCAACAGTGAGCTCACTTCCCTTCTCTGTGTTACAGTTAATGTAGTTATAAACATCGTTTCCCCCCAGACATAATACTACTGTACACTTACACAGTACACCATAAACATAACTTTTATATGCACGGAAAAACAAAAACAAAATACATGTGTTTCACTTTATTACAGCATTTGCTTCATTGTCATAGTGTGGAACATAACCAGTAGTATCTCTGAGATGTGGCCATAGGCTAGTCCTCCCTTTGTCTTTATTATAGATGTGTCTGTATAAGTAAACAGGGCAAGGGGAATAGCTCAGCAATAAAATACAGAACTTACATGCATGCAGTTCAAGTTCAATCACATATGCTCTATTCCTGTTTTTCAAACAAATAAAAAATTTTTTAAAGTGTCTGTAAAGTTAGCTACCATCTACTTTAGGCATCCACTGGGGTGGGGTGGGGAATTCTGTTTCTTATTCCCCCCCAAAATAATAGATCACTGCAGCAATAATTATAAAAGTTAAGGCTATAAATGTCATAAGAAAAGATTTGCAAATGTAATGTAGGAATCACTAAAGAAGGAGACATTTACTCCAGGAAAGTGTTGTGAAACATTTCAAGGAATCATTTTCAATCATCAGATCTGTCAGCTGAGTAAAATGACGACTTGGCTTCCCAATGAAATGCTGAGCAAAGCAGAGGTATGAAAGTAAATGGTTGTGAAGAGGAACAAGGGACCGCAACCTGGGAAAAGCTTTTCAGGGCGAGCTTATGGAGTTTGGACTTCACTCTGTACACAATGAGAAGCCAACAACATCCGATTTTGAGCAGGGAAGTGACAGGTGATGATGAGTAATGTTCCAGGTAGGTTAACCTGGCGGCCTAAAGAGGAAATGAGATACCCAAGGCAGGGACATGATAGGAAAATCTGACTGGAACACTACTGAAAACTTTCAAACATCTTTATTGTTGTTGTTGTTGTTATTATTATTATTATCTTTATTTATTAGACAGCCAGAAATTGAAAGGGAAAGATAGAGATGGGGAGAGACAGAGAGACACCTGCAGCCCTGCTTCACCACTTGCAAAGCTTTCCCCCTGCAGGTGGGGGCAGGGACTCGAACCCAGGTCCTTGCACATTGTAACATGTGCGCTCAATGAGGTGCGCCACCACCTGGCCCCTCAAGTATCTTCTTTGAGAAGCAAAGAGTTAGGTGTTAAGTATTCCTAACTCCAACTCCCCCCTTCTCGAAAGACATGTCATGAAAGGTCAGTCAACATTAAAATATATGTGTATGTAGATTGAGTCTCCCTGACTATTTGCTAATGGAAGAGACAACCCAAATCATCAATCTCTGGCTTTGGAAAACAACAGATGGTATTTTTGGCAGCAGATTCACTGTCCTAGTTACATGTTTTGCTGAAACTAATGCTACACATTGGTTGTGTTTCTTCAGCCTGTTGTATTATTGGGGCAAAGGGCAGGCAATTCCAAAATATAACAAGCCACAAATGGTACTGGATAGGCTTTAAACGTTGAGTGTTTAGATAACTCATGGAAAGCGCAACAGAGAAGATGACATTCTTCAGCAGCCTGTGCTGTTGGTATTTGAGGGAAGAGGGGCTGAATACTCTGTAAACAACAGAACCCACTGCTTTCAAGTCTTCAAAGGCCATAAGATAAGAAATTTTAAAAAGAAGGGTGGGGAATAAATAGTAGTAAACAGATAATAGGGGGAAAAAATGAAAGTCCCTGTGTATGCAAAAAGGGAACATTTCAGATACTGTATACAGATTTCCAGTAAATAATAGTTTTGTAAGACAATAACCTTTTTTGAAAAACTGTTTTTCTACATCTGCTTTTTGATGTGAGCTTTTTACTAGTAACAACAGCAGTAACAACCATAATAATAATAGAAGCTCTTTCAGCAGATAAAGGGACTCATTCTTTTTTTTAACTATTATTATTATTATTATTATTATTATTATTGGAGAGACAGAGAGAAATTGGAAGAAGAGTGGGAGCTAGAGAGGAAGAGAGAGACAGACACCTGCAGACCTGCTTCACCACTTGTGGAGCTTTCCCCTGCAGGTGGGGAACAGGGGCTTGAACCTGGGTCCTTGTTCACTGTAATGTGAGCACTTAACCAGATGCACCACCACTTGGTCCCTGGACTCATTCTCTATGCAGATTACATTCCTGCTACTTTCTGTAAACAAATCAATAACCCAACAATAGGCATTTGTACTTCAGCAATACCAAATCCCATACCTCCATCTCCAGCAAAAAATTATAACAAAGCTGGGAGATTCCTTCTTTGTTTTCTTCTGTTTTCACTTTATGGGAGGGGGTAATGAATCTCATTGCAATTGTTGACACACAAGTACAATTTCTCCTCTCCCAGTGACAGCTGTCTGCAAGAATTCCATTTCATCCTCTCAATTCCACTTCCCCCTTCCAACATAAACCTTTGGCAGGAAGAAACCCCATTTCTATCCCAATGGCAACTACTTTTTTCAGGCATATAAGTGAAAAATGATGCAACACTATTTTCTAGACCATCTTTCTCCGACTTCTTTTCAGCCAGGTGACTACAACAGTCAATCAAACCCTGCATCAAAAGTTTTACCCACAATGGTTACGTTCCCCACACCAGTGGACCCCAGTTGTAGTTTGGAATCACTTGACTGAATGAAACAAAAAGTCAGTTCACAATCAGGAAAGGGAGTTGCCTAGCAATTCCTGTGAAGATTAGAAAAAGAATTCTTGGAGAAATTCTGCCAGAGATGGGACTAGGGGAAAAAGATGGATATAAGAAGAATACAAAAGCCATTTTTCTGGATACCAGGAAGCCCAGATAAAAATGAACACATACACCTGGGCCTTGATCCCAGAGTACTGAGAGGAGCCAGGAAAAGAGTGGGAAAGTGTGTGGGGGGGAGCTCTCTGGCACAGTGCCACATGGAAGAAAAGGAAAGTGAGAGAATGGCCAATTAAAAGAAATAAAAACAGCTTCCATATTATTTTCACAACTGAAGTTGTAAGAGAGGGCTATAATCGCCACAGTAGTAATTGTGCTGTAAAAACATGTTTTTAAAAAAAAAAAAAAAATAAGGCCTCGGTGGAAATAGAAGTCCAAGCTGGAAAGCTTACAAGAAAAACAAAGAAGTGCTTCTTCTCACACAAGCAACAGCTTCTTGAAGAAACACGGTGAATAAGAAGGGATTCATTGCTGGTGAAGACAAAACAAAGGCCTCGATTCTCTTGAACATGCTTATTAATATTTACCTGCTTAAACACAGGTCTTTCCAGTTTCAGTCTACCAGCCTATAAATATTCAGTAGGAGTGGACACAGGCATGCACATGCACACACACA
The DNA here is from genome assembly GCF_950295315.1 of Erinaceus europaeus. NCBI lineage: Eukaryota > Metazoa > Chordata > Mammalia > Eulipotyphla > Erinaceidae > Erinaceus > Erinaceus europaeus. Next base: position 26,139,667 of record NC_080178.1, read on the forward strand.
CACACACACACACACACACACCTGTGCACATAATAGCACAGGCACAAAATCTTTAATATATATTATTTATTTATTAGTGGATAGAGACCGAGGAAAAATGAGAAGAGAGGGGGAGAAAGAGAAGAGACAGAGAGACACCTGCAGCCCTACTTCCCCACTCATGAAACTTTCCCCCTAAAGATGGGGACCAGGGGCTTGAACCTACGTCTTTGTGCACTACAGTGCGAATGCTTAACCATTTGTACCACCACCTGGCCCCCACAGGCACAAAAACATCATCCTTTCTCATCCCATACAATTGGGATGCCGTGAGGATTCCATCCATACTTACAGATCCCAATCTTTACAAAAGATAAAGTCTAGACCCAGAGAAAAAGAATCGCTCTCTCTCTCTCCATTGTGTGAATTCCTCCTAGTATTTTGTTAAGCCTTGAAAGGTGCCAAGATCAACCCCACCCTCTTCAGTGAACCCTGGAGCTGGGGTGACTAAGACTTGTCTGTAGGTGCAGGTCATTCCCATCAATGGCACCAACAACACCCAATCCAAGCACTCAAGCCTCCAGGGACACAATGGAATGGCTTTTTGAAAAAGGGTAAGAAAAAAAAAGCCTCCCCAGATTTGTTTACCAATTCTGCTTGGTTTGTGTAGCTAAGCATTTCTTACAGCTGATAAATAATATGCCCTCCTCGAATATAAATGGCACTGATGATAATTACCATTTGAGTGGTTTCCATATGCCAGATGCCTTTCCAAACATCTAATATTTATAACAGCTTTAATCAAAAGAATCATTAGCTCCATTTCACCAGTGAGGAAAGGCTGCTGGATGGGTGGAGGGAGGGACTAAAAGAGCCTACCAAGGACACGTGGAGTAATTGAGGAGCTGTGATTTATACCTGGAGCTGGGGCTGTCTAAGCTTTATCTTCAGCTGGAGCCTTTCACCCAGCCACCAAAACAGAACCATGGAAATCCCTCCCTCTCAGCACCTCCAGAACAAGAAGCCTGGGCTTCAGCTCACATGCCCCTTCTGCAACGTTCCTCCCAAACAGACTTTATGAAGATCATTTTTAAGGCGTTATTTATTTATTTGATAGGGATAGAAATAGGCAGGGGAGGGAGCCGGGCGGTAGCGCAGCAGGTTAAGCGCACATGGCGCAGAGCGCAAGGGACCAGCATGAGGATCCCGGTTTGAGCCCCCGGCTCCCCACCTGCAGGGGAGTCCCTTCACAAGCGGTGAAGCAGGTCTGTAGGTGTCTATCTTTCTCTTCCCCTCTCTGTCTTCCCCTCCTCTCTCCATTTCTCTCTGTCCTATCTAACAATGATGACATCAATAACTACAAGAATAATAACTACAACAACAATAAAAAAAAACAAGGGCAACAAAAGGGAAAATAAATTTTAAAAATTTTTAAAAAGAAATAGGCAGGGCAGAGTGGAGGGGAAGACAGAAAGGGAGAGGGAAAGAGAGGACACTTGTAGTACTGCTTTACCACTTGCAAAAGGTACAAACCAAAGGCTTGAACCTAGCACCTTACACATAGTCACAGGTGTGTTTAACCAGGTGTGCCACTGCCCGGGACCTACATTTTAAGAGGATCTTACAAAACTCACTGGTCCGCAGAGGTGGCAAAGTGATTTCCAGTTTGAAAAAACTAACAAGGATCTCCCCAGCGCTGATTGTGAGGGCTGATACAGCTCATAAAACCGATCATAAAACCATTTCTGTTATATATGAATTTGGGGTTTTCCTTTTTCAGGGGCCTGGTCAGAGAAGAGACTGGCTGCAGAGATGCCTTTCCAAGGCATGGCGTACCCCCACACCCAGCAATCTCCAAAGACAGATAGAAGTCTGAGCCTCTTCTCTTGCTCGCCCCTATCAGCAGGTCTTTGACTGTACAAAGGCAACATCATTAGCTAGCCTCCTTGAGCAGGGGTTGCTATCAGATGAGTCCCAGGAGCCACTTCTAAATTACTTAAATGATTGAGATCTCCATCTCCCCCAGTTACTCAATCCTGCAATACCGGCCAGCAGATATAATTGTAGAGCAGGTAGGCTAGACTAACCAATCTGACCATTCAGTGCCAGCAAACGTTGCAAATTACAGGGTATAAATTTAGCAGGGTGGGTCTTGATATACATTCCTGCAAATTACAGGTTCCCTCTCTAGTAGAAAGTGCATTAATTACTTGGGATGCATGCACTACTTCCACTTACTTGGGGCCCTCAGGAGAGCACAGAGCGACTCAGAGTAATCTACAGAAGATTAAAGCATATATAAATAATGCCTGCTGGGGAGATGGGACTTTTCCAAAGCTCTTGGAACTAAAAATTGTTAACTTTTGGCCCTAACCCCTAACCCCTCCCCCTCCCCACACTGAGTCTCTGAGGCTCGCTGTATGGGGTTGAGAGAATGGACTAACTCCACTGGGACCAGTAAAAGGACCGAGCAGTGGCACCAGATGCAAGGACCTGCATTCAAACCCCTGGTCACCATCTGTGATGGGGAAGCTTTATAAATGGTGAGGCAATGCTATAGGTCTTTCTCTCCCTATCTCCCGCTTACTTCTCAATTCCTTTCTATCTCATCAAATAAGAGAAAGAAAAGAAAATGGGAAAAGATGGTCCCAGAGAGCGGTGGATCTGTCCTACATGAACCAAGCCCCAGAGATAACCATGGTAGCAATAAAGAAAGAAGGGAAGAAAGGGAGGGAAGAGATGGAAGAGAGAGGAAGGAGGGGAGGGAGAAAAGGAAGGGAAGGGGGGAGGGAGGGAGGGAGGGAGGGAGGGGAGGGGAGGGGAGGGGAGGGGAGGGGAGGGAAGGGAAGGGAAGGGAAGGGAAGGGAAGGGAAGGAAAGGGAAGGAAAGGGAAGGAAAGGGAAGGAAAGGGAAGGAAAGGGAAGGAAAGGGAAGGAAAGGGAAGGAAAGGGAAGGAAAGGGAAGGAAAGGGAAGGGAGAAGAAGGGAAGGGAGAAGGAGGGAAGGGAGAAGGAGGGAAGGAGAAAGGGAGGGGAAAAACAAATATGAAGCAGGGCTGGGTGGTGGCACACTTGTTTAAGCACACATTATTGTGTTCACAATGACCTAGGTTCAAGTCCCCCTCTCCTACCTGCAAGGGGGAAGCTTCATTATTGGTGAAGCAGTGCTGCAGGTGTGCCTATCCTCCCTTCCTTTCCATTTCTGTCTGTCCTATCAAATAAATAAATAAATAAATATTTTAAAAAGAAATTCTAAAACATAAAAAATAAAAACAAACATGGAACCAGTAGGACTAAAAACCTGACACAGGAAATTGGAGGTACAAATACCACTTTCCTCGCTCCTGCGCTAAAACTGTTGTTTGCCCCCTGAGCAGGAGGATGGCTGGGGTGGGAGCTGGGAACCACTGGTGCAGCAGGGCAGATGGACTGAGCTCTGGATTCACAGGCTCAGATCCAACCGGAGCTCTTGCCCTGGGCTAGAGAGCACTGTCTATGACAGACACTGAGTGAAGTCCATAAAGCCTGTACCTTCATGTGATCCTTCGCTCCAGCCAGGAAGGAAGGAGCCAAGACTAGTGTTACAGAAGAGGAAACCAAGGCTCGTAGTTTCGTAGTTAGCCCGAGTCATATCATCAGAGAAAGCGTGACACTGCGCCTCATGCCTCACACTCCAGGGGCTATAGCACCTGCTGAGGAGGTGCTTGTCCAGTTCTGGGAACGGAGGGAACATCACGTGTCAACTCAGTGGTCACTGTGTCCCAGGCACAAAGCTCAGAGCTTTCACTGAGGCGATTCTATTTACTTCTGGAAAGAACTCTGGGTGGTGTCTCTTCCTTTCAGTTACACACATAAGGAAACCACGGTGAGGAAAAGTCAAGTTCATCCAGCTTATCAAGCAGCAGAAACAACATCGGAATCCATCTCTACACATCCTGCATGGTATATGTAGCTGGTATCTGCGTACCTGTACACACAGCTGCTTCCTCTCAGCTCAGATCCTAGTCAGTAAGTTCACTGTCACAGTAAGTACACAGCCCGTGTGAGGTAGGACAAGGAATGATTCAAGGAGACAAACTGCTGAGACCAAAGAATGTCAAATGGTACTTCTAGCTGCCAGGTCCCAGAGCCCATACTTGAATGGGACAAAGGGTGTAAGTTAGCCATTTTCAAATCACAGCTATTGGGGCCACTTGTGGCAGGTTTGTGTTTTAAATCACTGAGCATCCGATTCTTCTTCCATTTTACTGATTTCACCCGTTACTCAGAGATAACAATGTAACAGGACCACAGTTAGAGGTCCTACCTTCATTAGTTAGAGAAAGATATTAAATGTACTCATTTCCTTCTAAGAAGCAGTATAGGTCAGGACTCTAGGCTATCAAACCAAATCTCTCTGACTCCATTTGGCTTGTCAGGCTCACAGATCTCCTGGCTGAGAGGACTTTAGGAAACAAGCAAGCCTGAGAAAAACACAGCTAGCATGGTAGAAAAGCAAAATGTATCTCCCACAATGGCAAAATCTGCCTGTAGCCTAAAGAACACTAAAAAGGGGGGTTATCAGAAGATATAGGGCAGGCATTCAGAGGAGACACACTGCCTATCATGGGATGTTGCCTGCTCCCAGCAGATAAGTCAAGATCAGTTTAGCCAGAAGAAGAGAGACTTGTCACAGCCAGACAGCCATGCCATCGTATTTAATATTGACAGGACATTTCCTCTTAGCAATCATAATCTGATGGACTGAGATTCAACTTGGAATTCTTGAACACTCAAGGTCACAACCTCAATCCTGACTTCAGGAAATCATTCTTTGTCCTAATTGGAAATGTCCATGGTTTACCTAACGCAAATGTGTATGGTAACCTAGAAATACATGCAAAGTGACTCCACACTAAGAAGCTAATGAATAAAGTTGATACAGTTGTATAGGAAATGACTATAATAAATTTACATTAATAGAATTTGCAAGATGGCTGTGAACTCCTGCTGCATAAACGCCACTTCATTACTTAGCAGGCTCCCCTCTAAATCTTTTCTAGGAGAAAGTAGGAAGCAGTGGAGCAGGTACACCACAAGGGAATCTGGCAGAGCAAACAAAGAGAGGAACTGCTTGAAAGCCATTCAACTGGAGCAGCATTTCTGACCTCTTATGTGTGAAGTGAGACACACTGTCTTGAAGACAGATACAATTCTGGTGGACTCTTTCCAGTATGGGAAGAAGGGAATCTGATGTCTAGACAGGGGAAGACTCAATGTGAACCTGGGTGACTACTAAAACAAATAACTAGTGCTGGGCAAGCATGGGGGTGCCTCTTCTCAGGCACGTATTCTCTGGGTTGGAGAGAATGTGACCGGAGCCAGCCTGGGCTGCTACTCAACTAAGTGAGAAAGAAGGCTCAGGAACAGAGCTGGTGGTAGCAAGTCAATTCAATTCTTTATTGATCAGAGAGCCAAGGCTTTTTAAGAGTCAGACCCGGAAGTGGCAAGTTGGAAATGGAAATGGCCTGACATGGTTTGGAAAGGGGTGAAGAAAGGCAAAAGGGGCTGGGAAAGGTAGGAACTTCCTTAGCAACTGTTGCCAGGGTTTTAACTGGTAGGATTAATAATACCCTGCAGGCAGGGAGGGTCTTGAGGGTAGAAAGAAGATAGATCAAAGGAATGGAATGGGTGGGGATCTTTCAGGCAAAACAATGATTATGTAGATAATAAGGGAGCAGACCATAGTATCAGGAATGCAGGGTGCTTTGTGAGGCAGGGAGTCTGATAAAATGAGTCAAATCTTGAGGGATTGTGTCCCTCCTCGCTCGACCTCTCAGGAGAGAGAGAGAGAGAGAGAGACACTGACAGGATGCATGTCCCCTCAAGTTAAGCCCTGCCAAGCTCAACCACATCCTCACAATTTCCCTACAAACTAGGACAAAAAAAAAAACCACCACCCCTTCATCTGAGACCCTAGTCAGGGAACACTTGGATTATCACATTGATATGGTGGGCCTAGATCTCTAATCGTTCTCCTTATCATCACTAGTCTCTTCCATCAGGAATGTCATAAGTTCTCTTGTGGGCCTCTCTAGGGCCTTGCCCTCACTGTAGAGCAATTCTAGGACTAACCCACTCTCTGAAGGTAGGCTGGCTGAGACTACTCTGCCACTTGAGGAAGACTGGTCCTGAAATGAGGGCTGCCCTAGAATGTTCCTAGATGTGACCATGGACTGTGAGCTCAGACTGACAGGGACTCAAAAGTCAGACAGGCTCCTGTGCTAAATATGAACATGGGTCCTAGATCAGATGGATGGGGTTAACAGTTAATGGTATTCATATATTTTTCTCATATGTGGAAGCTACTCTCTCCCCATACCCAGATTTCTAGTCCTATTCTCAACTCTGACACCATCTTCCCAGACTATACTTTTAGTCCACCCACATGCTACCTATCAGGTAAGGCAAAAATTGCTAAAGTCATTGGCCACATCAAGAAAGAATCAGGCTGGGAATGTTGACTGACCTCCCAACACCCATGTCCAGAGGAGAAGCAATTACAGAGCCAAACCTTCCACCTTCTGCACACCAAAATAAAGAATTTTGTTCAATACTCCCAGAGAGAGACAAAGAATAGGGAAGCTTCCAATGGAGGGGATGAGGCACAGAACTCTGATACTGGGAACTGTGTGGAATGATACCCCTGTTATTTTACAATTTTGTTTCTCATTACTAAATCACTAATAAAAATTATAACTAAAAACAATATAAGACTGTAATGCAATATGGTACTAATGAGAGTATTTATGGGTCTCTCTGAATAATCTCACATGCTCTGCTCCAGGTTAAGACAGTAACTGTTACAATAATGGCATAATGCTGCTATATAATACTATCTGCAGACTAGAATAGTGCAGCCTAGTCCTAAGGATAACCATTGAAAATAAAGATGGCACAGGAAGAAGTGACAACATAGCACACAGCAGTGAGCTACTGGGATCCTGCCCCTGAGAAGCCAGTGCCGGGCAACTCTCTCTGCCACTGGCAGTACTGAGTGTGGAACTTCTGGGAGTTTTTCTAACCTACAGACATGATAAGCACAAATAATAACATATCATAACCACAGTGTTCTTAATAACAAAAACGTAGAGATAGCACACATGCCCCCAAATCACAAGGTGACAAAATATGAAATATCAACAGGATAGAATTCAATACTGATTTCCCCAGCTATTTAAAAGTGGACTATCCATATATGGTATAATCTCAGATTATTTTAGGACTATTGTTATCATCAGTTTATAGGGGAAGATGTTTTAGAAGTTCTCAGAGCCCAGAAAACATCTACCAAAATATACCAAATAAAACAGTGTACTCTCAGAGAGCAGGAGAACTTTTGCAATCATTGACTCTGGTGTGGGTAGGCTAGTAACAGCACTGTGGAAGCCTTCTCCCAAGAGGAAGAGTAGCCCACAGAAGGGGGCCACTGTGTGGCTTCAAAAAATCAATTAGTGGGGGCCAGGCAGTAGCACAGCAGGTTAAGTGCACATGGCGCAAAACGCAAGAACGGCCGTAAGGATCCTGGTTCAATCCCCCAGCTCCCCACCTGCAGGGCGGTTGCTTCACTAGCTGTGAAGCAGGTCTGCAGGTGTCTATCTTTCTCTCCCCCTCTGTCTTCCCCTCCTCTCTCCATTTCTCTCTGTCCTATCCAACAACGACAGCAATAACAACAACAATAATAATAACAGCAACAATGAACAACAAGGGCAACAAAAGGGAAAAAAATCAGTTAGATAGAACAGATGTCTTAATCTAAGAGTGAAATAGCATGAACATTTAGAGTTTTCATACGATAGACTGGTGAATAAAACTAATAAAATTTTATTGACCAATAGAGTTAAGGCAAATAAGATTAAAGGTAAACTCAAACAAAGTTATTTAATAAACAGCAAAGCTCAACATTTGTAAAATTAAACAAGAAAGTTTAAAATATATATATATGTATATATATCCACACACATATACATATATAACACATCTGAAAAGATACTAGACCAAATGTTTTTGCATAGAAGATTACTAGTGATTTTCATTTTCTTCCTTCTGATTAAACTGATGACATTATTCTTTAATAACAACAACAACGTTTTTCTCTCCAGAATTTCAGTGGGAATGGAGACCATCAAAGAGCCAAACCCTCAGATATTAAATCAGAGCAGTTGTGTTCTGACTCTTGAAGATAGTTTTCCCTTAATACATCAATGGAAAGATATTTCAGGTGAAGAAACTACACACAGATTCAAGCCCCCGGCTCCCCACTTGTAAGAGGAAAGCTTCACAAGAGGTAAAGCAGGTCTGCAGGCATCTCTCTGTCTCTCTCCCTCTCTATCCCCCCTCCCCTCTCAATTTCTCTCTGTTCTGTCCAATAAAATGGAGAAAAATGGCCGCCAGATGCAGTGGATTCATAGTGCCGGCACTAAGTCCTAATAGTAATCCTGGAGGCAAAAGAAGGACGGAAGAAAGAAGGGAGGGAGGGAGGAAGGAACTACACACTAATATATCAATGGACTCATTATTTACAGAATTCCTCCTCAGAATCCTTCTGTAATCAGCAACACCCTAGCTTGTGATTTGGAAAAGTAATAGATACTTTCCATTTCCAACATGTCTGCATGCCACTCAAGTACAAAACAGCAGACTCAGGAAGCCACTCTTTCTCCTCAGAATCATTTTTCTTCTCCAAACTTTCCAGCCATGACCTGCATTTACGGGTAGTTTTCCAATACAGAAGGTACAACTGAGAACACAGAGCCCACAAGTCTGGGCAAACTACCAACAGTTCTACCACTTGAGCAGATGATGCTGTTCTCCGAATGAAAAAGGCAGTAGAGGGGCCAGGCAGTGGCACACGTGGTACAAAGTACAAGGACCCACGCAACGATCCAGGTTTGAGCCACCTGGCCCCCACTTCCTGCTTCTCACCTGCAGGTGGATGCTTCACGAGTGATGGAGCTGGTTTGCAGGTGTGTCTCTTTCTCTCTCCCTATTTTCCCCTCCCCCTCTCAATTTCTCTCTGTCCTATCCATTAAAGTAAAAAAAAAAAAAAAAAGGGAAAAAATAGCTGCCAGGAGCAGATTTGTAGTGCCAGCAGCGATAACCCTCGAAGGAAAAAAAAAAAAAGGCAGTAGCAAAGACTCCAGTACAATGTAACTGTCCACATTCTCTCTGAACCAGGTCCTACTGATTCACATCCTTGCTTTCTGCCCGTCTCCGGCTTCATTCACTACCTGGAACCTAACAATGGCTTCCAGTCCCTCCTTTGAGTCGCCAAGCTCCCCAAACCACCAACCCCAGTCACTTTTCCAGACTAAGGGTTGATCACCTCACTATCTCTACTTCAGGTCTCTTTTCCCCAAATCCCAATGGTTAGATGATTCTCAGTGGGCATGATCAAGGTGCCACTTACCTCTCTATTTGTACCATCCAGGGACTTGCTCCCCACAAACTCAACTCCATATACTCCACACAGCCTCCCACTCTTTAACTATACTTTTAAACAAACAAAAAATTATTATGTATGCTTATTATGCATATGATATATATATATAATAATATGGTAATTTATATTACAAAAAATTTCAAGTATATCAAGTACAGATTTTAACATCTATTCAGGCCCCCAAAGGCACAAATAGCATCATTTTTCCATATTCATTTCATCTTTCTTAAAAATTTAAAATTCCCCAGACAATACCTAGGTTCACCTGCATGTTAGCTATTGGGCTCAGGCAAAAACTAGTAAAGTCATGGGCCCCTTGGAATATAATTAAAATAGACCTACTAGCTTTTTCCAAAATGGAGACCCCAAATCTTGTCTGCAATATTCTTGCCTTTAGGTTCCTGATTAGTAAACAATTTGTTCTACTTTATATCTTAACTCTTTTTCAGCCACCAGGTTCCAGATGCTACCATGATGCCAACCTGACTTTCCTGGACAGACAACCCTACCAATGTGTCCTGGAGCCCTGCTTCTCCAGAGGCTTGCCCCACTAGGGAAAGAGAGAGACAGGCTGGGAGTACGGCTGGATCTGCCAACGCCCATGTTCAACTGTGAAGCAATTCCAGAAGCCAGACCTTCCACCTTCTGCACCCCATAGTGGCCCTGGGTCCATACTCCCAGAGGGATAAAGAATAGTGAAGCTATCAAGGGAGGAGATGGGATATGGAGTTCTGGTGGTGGGAACTGTGTGGAATTGTACCCTTTTTATCCTATGGTCTTGTCAATATTTCCATTTTATAAATAAAAATTTTTTAAAAATTAAAATTTGACTAAGGGACCAGGTGGTGGCATAAAATATTTTTTAAAATACTACTGACAGGGTACCCACCATCCCATTCTCTTTCCACTTTTCCAAGTAACTAACTCCAGTGTTTGTCTTCATCCCATGTTTTCTGTTTACCACATACTCATAATTCAATAGTTCACATGTAATTTACATAACACATACATGTTATGGATGCATATATCCATACTATATCCATATGTATATAATAAATAGAATAGTACTATTTTGTTTGGTTTTAAAACAAACTCTGGTGGCACAGACCACTTGCACCCTTCCTTATTCCCACTCTACGTTCCTTTTTGAGATTTATCCACGTCCACAGATAGATGAATAGAGTGGCTGTCTAATCTATTCACTGTAGTTGCAGGGTAGAACTCCACTTGATGATATTGCCATCATTTATGTGCTCAGTCCCTTACACAGACAATGAAGTCATTTCCAATACTGCACTGCTTCAAACAGCCACAGTGAACATCCCTGTGCAGGTCTCTGCAGGCACACAGAGGTCCCCGGAGCGTCTCTGCCAGATCCACAGGATGCGTGGCTCAGTCTTCTTAGCTATTCTGTGTGCTAGCGCTCTGCTGAGTGGCTCACGGCTGTCATTTGTGCTGCATCCTGGCCACCACTGGATGAGACAGACGGGGGCCTGTGGTAAGTATAGGCAGGAGAAAGGGGTGACATGAACATGCAGTCTGAGGGGCAGTGGGCAGGATGAGGAAAAGGTGGGCGCAACAAAGACAAGTCAAGAGCACCAAGGAGAAGCCACACGGGCATAAGGAGAGATGGGGAGAAGGGCGGGCTCCAATCTAGAGAGGCCGCCGGCCAGGACAGGCTCTGCTTTAAAGGCCTTAAAAGATAAGCACAGAAGAGAAAAAGGTCAGGGAGCTGGCACAGTGTACGAAGAGTCAGACGCTCTCCCACGAGGTTCTGAGTTAGATTCCCTAGCATTACAAATGCCAGAATGATACTCTGGCTCCTCCCTCTCCCCCCTCTCATTAATAAGTAAATCTTAAATTCAAAAGTCACCTGGCTAACTCACATCAGCATCAGAGAAGACACACTCCAAGGATCAGGGAATGTCACCTCTGCTATAAAGCCTTCCTCCATTCAACCAACTGAACAAATCATTCCTACGTAGGTGCTTGTGGCATCTCCTTACACCTCTCTTATAAGCAGCACTCAGTTCCAGGCTATTGTTACAGCTAACAGACTGCAAGCCCATCCTTGCATAAGACTGCAAGAACCCCTCACCCACTCTGGGATGCACACTCTACCATTATACTGTCTTCTGCACAATACTGCCCCAACACAGATCTCTGCACACAACAGGTGCTCAATTCACAACTCCTAAGAGCTGTGAGCTCTTTTAAAGCGGAGTCCGCGTCTCCTCACTTTCATCATATATCCAGGGCTTCACCCAGAGTTGTACAGAGTAGATGTTCATTAAATGTGCTCCGGACAAATGACTGGAATATGGGTTTCCATGAGCAAATGCATCGACCCGAACTGCTCTCCCCGGGCTCATACCAACGATAAGATTTCAAAGTGGAGGTGACCAGGCCAAAGGATAATTTATCTCCCTAAAGAAGCTAAGTGTCAGTTAAATTGCCGTATTTAATAGGGCCTGACTTAGATGGGCCATTCTGAACAAAAGCAATAACTGCTTCAGTAATGAGCCTCCTTTAAATTGCTATTACTGTTACTGCACTGAGTCCAAAGGATTCCTTCAGCCATGAGAGCAAGGCTCCAATTAGAAACCAGCAGCCTCTATAAACCACAGACTCCCAGACTCAAAAGGCTGACCTAGCTGGAACCACTGGGGATATTTCCCAAAGGTATCTGAGGATAATCTTGAATAGTGGTTCATTCAAGGACTGTGTTCTACTTTTGCTGCTTTCTTCAGTCTCCCACCAGGCTCCCAGTGACTTCACACAGCTGTGCACACAAGCCTGACAAAGTTCGGGCCCACTTTGGCTGAAAGAAGACTGCAGGGAAAAGCCTCTAAATCTAGTATTACATGCGCATATTCTATTTCTTGGGTGCAACCAGTGCTTATTAGCCCTTGGGGATGTTTGTAAGCATCAGAGAAGAGGGAGGGAAGGGAAGGGCTTTATCTGCCCAGGGAGATTGTAATAGCAAACAGAGAAGATGAATGATAAGCACACAGGCGTGGTGTGTGTACACACACACACACACACACACACACACACTCTAAACCAGGATGACAAAGAATTAGCATGTCCAAAAATCAGCTCAGAGCTCTTCAGATCATCAAGTAGGAGTCCCTCCTTGATCTCAGTACATTGGGGCTAGACAAAGGCGGAAGAAGGGACCAAGGCGAACCACCCTGGCATCCTGTGAAGATCCTTAAGGTGACCTGGGTAAGCGGAACACCCTCACTGCAAAATCTGAAAAAGCAGCAGAGACCCAGCACCCATCACCACAGTGTTTTTCTTACGCTGAACATCTGGCATTTATCAGATGCTAAGTGCAGAGAGCAGGCTAGTGACAACATGAAGTCCAGAGTCAGATCTGGACTGTGTATAAGCTCTGAGCCCTGTGCAAGTCATATCACCTGTTGAAGCCTCAGTTTCCTGATCTGTCAAGTGGGGTTATGAAAAGTGGCTATTATCTCTTGAGGATGTATACGGGGCCCCTGGATGCCAAGTGCTATACAAGTATTGCTTTGTCTCAGTTGTTGGTCTGTCATCCATGAGGTAAGGATGTACCACCCTTGTTTGATAAATGAGAAAACAGAGGCTTAGAAAGGGAAGCATGGGACCAGGAAGATAGCATAATGGTTATGTAAAAAGACTTTTATGTCTGAGGCTCCATGGTCCTAAGTTCAGTCCCCAGTACCACAAGCTGGAGCTGAAGAATGTTCTTATACAAAAAAGAAGGAGGAGGAGGAGAAGTAGAAGTAGAAAAAGAAAAAGGACAAGGAAAAGAAAAAGAGAAAGAAGATGAAAAAGAAAAAGGAAGGAAGGAAGGAAGGGAGGGAGGGAGGAAGGAAGAAAGAAAGAAAGGAAGAAAGGAAGGAAAGAAGGAAAAAAGAAAGAGAGAGAAAGAGAGAGAAAGAAAGAAAGAAAGAAAGAAAGAAAGAAAGAAAGAAAGAAAGAAAGAAAGAAAGAAAACATACCACTGCCAAAGACAATGTCAGCAAGTGGAGGGAAGGGCTTGAGATGGGTCTGCAGGATCTTAGGCACTGAGATATTACAAGAATCTGAGCTCTTAAGTTGTGGTATATATACACAATGGAATACTACTACTCAGCTATTAAAAATGGTGACTTCACTGTTTTCAGCTGATCTTGGATGGACTTTGAAAAATTCATGTTAAGTGAAATAAGTCAGAAACAGAAGGATGAATATGGGATGATCTCACTCTCAGGCAGAAGTTGAAAAACAAGATCAGAAGAAAAAACACAAGTTTTCTCCTGAACTGGAATTGGCATATCGCACCAAAGTAAAAGACTCTGGGGTGGGTAGGGGGGGAGAATACAGGTCCAAGAAGGATGACAGAGGACCTAGTGGGGGTTGTATTGTTATATGGAACACTGAGAAATGTTATGCATGTACAAACTATTGTATTTACTGTCAAATGTAAAACATCAATTCCCCAATAAAGAAATTTTAAAAAATTAATTAAAAAAAAAAAAGAATCTGATCTCTAATTCCCAGGTCAGCTACCTTACTGTTTTACTAGTTATGACTTACATTGCTGCTACAGTTCTCTTCATCAAGCTCAGTGCCTCCAGCCCTTTAAACAAGCCAGGAAGGACCTCAAATCTCATTCAAGAAACAGACCTTCAAACCTTCAGTGAAAGCAAGGATAGTGGACTTTCACTCTTGTCACAAAAAGCAGACAGCAGTCCTAGTACCACAAGCTCCCCAGAAGCACTGCAAGGCAGCCAAGTGCTTGAAAGGCCGTACCTCCGCCTATCTCTACCCCTGCCCCCAGCTAAAAAGAATGTATTCCATCTCCACTCTTGAAACAGACCCTTTTCACAAGCACTGAATTCATAACAGGAGCGAGAGGAGTTGGGGAAGAAACACCTTAAAATCCAGTGACTCTTTTTTTAATATTCATTTATTTATTTACTTATTTATTTGACAGAGACAGAGAGACATGGAGACTCAAAGCAAATTGGACTAAAGAGAAGGCAAGAGAAAGTTGCTTTCCCAATAATGATGCCCCCTCTTGCAGGAAGGGGCGGGGTTTGAACTGGGTCCTTGAGCTCAGCCAGGTGCGTCACCACCCAGCCCCCATGTGAGTCTTTTTTTTTAATATTTATTTATTTATTTATTTATTTTATTTTTGTTGCCCTTGTTGTTTTTGTTGTTGTTGTTGTTGTCATCATTGTTAGATAGGACAGAAAGAAATGGAGAGAGGAGGGGAAGACAGAGGGAAGGAGAGAAAGACAGACACCTGCAGACCTGCTTTACCACCTGTGAAGCGACTCCCCTGCAGGTGGGGAGCCGGGGGCTTGAACCGGGATCCTTAGGCTGGTCCTTGCGCTTGGCACCACGTGTGCTTAACCCGGTGCGCTACTGCCCGACTCCAAAGTGAGTCTTTTTTTAACACAGGAAGGAGAGCTGCTGAGGAGGAGCAAGTGATTCAGGAGGTAGGATTTTCTTACTAATGCTGAGCAAAAATCTTGGATAGTGGAACGATCCATTTCATGACCTCTCACCAAAACAGGAAGGGACAACAGGTAGGATTCAGTTCCCAATTCCTCAGGAATAACCCGGAAGAGGATATGCCAGACACCAGGAATACCCTGCTTAAGCTGGGCAACCCAACTTTTGCACTCTACCCTAAAAAGAAATTCCTCTCCTTCCCCTCCTCCTCCCCCATCCGCCTCCTCCTCCTCCTTCTTTTTCTTCTTCTTTCCCTCTCCCTCTCCCTCTCTCTCTCTCACCAGGGCTCTGTACACAGGGCACCACTATCCCACATGCTAACTCAAGAACGATAGGGAAACATTAGCTTCTCCTTTCTCCCTAATTCCCTCTTATTTCCCACAGAGTTGCAGTAGAAGTTAGGTGTTTCTAGTTTAACACTCTAGCACATAGAAAATTGTACCTGTGCTTGAAAAGGAAACCAACAGGGCCCCCTGCTGAAGACACCGTAATGTGCTCATGCCCACACTCAGCGCAAAATGAGCCAGCCTGTCCTCCCGTGTCCCCGTGTCCCAAGGCTTCCTGAATGTGTTTCCAGCACAGCCTCCCCACACACACACCTGAAGGTGTTTATGAGGAAGCTAATCACTGACAGTACCTCTTTTAACCCCAGGTCCTGCCCCATCTTTGAATAAGCACATGCAACCTCTCCGCTAGCACAATAGAATGGAGTTCAGTTTCTAGTCTCAGTTCAGTCACTGATCTACAGTGCAAGCTTTATGCCCTTTCTCCAGCTCTGGGAGCTTGGTTTTGGTTTGTTTGGTTTGCTTTTTAATCTGCAAAACGGAGCAGAAACTATAGAAGTGTACACTGGAGTTACGTGATAGGTGACATCCAGTACCTTTGAAAAGATGGACTAGAATGGCCTCGGCAGTGTCACCGTGGATATAGAACACTGGATTCGCAGGTTTGAGGTCTCAAGTTTGGTCCCTGGCATTGCATCACATGCACCAGAGTAATGCTCTAGCTTCCCAACTCTCCCCACCCTGCTTCCACTTGTTTCTCACATCAATCAATACATAAAGATCTTAAAAAGAGAATGAATGAATGGTCTAGAATGTATCAAAATGTATCAGACACAGAAAGAGGCGATTGTTTTTATTTGTATTTTACCTCCAGGGTTATTGCTGGGCTCAGTGCCTGCACTATGAATCCACTGCTCTTGGAGGCTATTTTTCCCCTTTTGTTGCCCTTGTTGTTTATCGTTGTTGTTGTTGTTATTATTGTTTTTGCTGTCATTGCTGTTGGATAGGACAGAGAGAAATGGAGAGAGGAGGGGAAGACAGAGAGGGGGAGAGAAAGACAGACACCTGCAAACCTACTTCACCACCTGTGAAGCAACTGCCATGAAGGTGGGGAGCCGGGGGATTGAACCAGGATCCTTAACACTGGTCCTTATGCTTTGTGCCAAGTGCGCTTAACCCGCAAGCACTACCGCCCAGCCCCCAGAAAGAGTAGATTTTTATTCTGATTTCTATAAGTGTTCTAGCTTGCAATGTAACTGACATTTTTCCCCCTTTCAGGCATAGAAGGGGGGAACCAGAGCTGTGCATATGCAGGGTACAACTGAGAAGCCTCTTTTTCTTTTATTGTTGTAATTGTTATTGTTGTTGTTATTGATGTCGTTGTTAGGACACAGAGAACTGGAGAGAGATGGGGAAGAAAGAGGGGATAGAGAAAGACAGACACCTGCAGACCTGCTCCACCCCCTGTGAGGTGACTCCCCTGTAGTGGGGAGCTGGGGGCTCGAACCGGGATCCTTAAGCCGGCTGTTACTGATTTTTCTTTTTCTCTCCTCTTCTCTGTCTTCCCCTCCTCTCTCCATTTCTCTCTGTTCTATCCAACAACCACAATATCAGTAACATCAACAATATAATTACAACAATAAAACAACTAGGGCAACAAAAGGCAAAATACCAAAAAAAAAAAAAAAAAAAAAGATCCCACTTCCCTACACCTTAGAGTACTTGTTAAAAGATAAGTTCTTTTTCCCCATGAATCACCCAGGACCTTCCAGATAACGGCTGACTACCATGACAAATAATATAAAATATAATAATAAATGAATAGGAAAGATACATCCCCCAATACTCAGTTGGCTAAGGCACCAAACCTCTTTTTCTATAAAACATTCAAATCAGATGCCCTGCTAACCACGAGAAGCAGATTGTTTGTGTTTCTTCCACAGGAATCCTGGAAAAAAACATCTGGACCCCTGCACACCCTGACATCACCCCACTAGATGGCACGACTACAGTGGCACACCCCCGGAAACCCTAGATGTCACCTGATGCGATCTGAAGAACCTGATTCACAGACTCCAAGGACAGAACTTTTTTACTGCCTGTCTGCCTTTCCTGCTTCTGCTTTGACCTGTCACGTTTTGGTGGTTCCAGCTCACTCTCTACAGAAAAGCAGAATTCCAGAGGCTGACCTTCCTCATGCAGCATTTCATCCCCTGCCATTTCTCCCCCTAGTTGCCTACTTTAGACTAAGACTTCTATCGGACTTACTGGTATACCCTTTGGACACTTTAGATAATTTTACAGCAGCTTCCTTCCCTTCATGTTGCTGGTTTTTCATAGACTGACCCTGAGTAGTTCATAGACTTTACACACTGTTGTCCTGGGCATTAGATAAAAGGAAAGGGGGAGATGCTGGGAAATTGTGCATATGCAGCCACATCTGCCATGTTGCCCCCTCAGGCTACTGCTAGTTCCTGCTAGAGTTGGGACATTCTCGGAGTGCCTGTTTCACCATGTTGTGCCCTCAGGGCATTGTCTATTTCCCCACGATATTTGGAGTGCTTTGGTCACTCCTCCACCCTCCCATTCTCACAAGAGTTATTATCCTATCCTGGAGTGCTATGGTTACTCCTCCCCCTTCCCATTCTCACGAAAGCTGCTCCTATAAAAGCCCTTCTTCTTCCGCACCTCGCTCTCTTGCCAGCGCTTCACTTCAGTGTTCAGACGCAGGAAAGGTTACTGCGTGAGGCGGCCATTTTCGCTACCTCCACGTGGCCCAACCTGCTTCTCTAGCACCCAACTCTGAGGTGCCAGCGCAAATAAAGATTTGTGTTCCCTCTTCACTCCGGACCTCCTCTCTCTCTTCTCCACGGCCCGCACAACAACAGCCGGCCCTGCGCTTAGAGCCATGTACACTTAACCGGCTGTGCTACCGCCCGATTCCCAAGAAGTCTCTTAAAGTTGAATTTTCCATTCACTAGTTCTCTGAGAGAGGAGACACCACAGTGCTATTCCGCCATCCATACAATTCCCTTCACCTACCCACAGTCCTCACATGGTGCCAGGACTTAAAACCCAGTTCTCTGAGCATGGTAAGGTATGCTTTGTGAGCTATGTCCCAGTAAGCATGGTAAGGTATGCTTTGTATCCAGTGAGCTATGTCCCAGTCTCATAAGTGGGAAGGCTGTTTGTTTGTTTTTGTTTTGCCTCCAGGGTTATCGCTGGGGCTAGATGCCTGCTCCTGGAGGACATGTCTTCCATTTTTTTTTTTAACTGGATAAGACAGAGAAGGGAGGGGAAGAGCGAGTGGGAAAGAGACAGAGAGACACCCGCAGACCTGCTTCACCACTACTGAAGCGACCTCCTCTGCAGGTGGGAAGCCAAGTGCTCAAACCAGGATCCTTGTGTGTGGTCCTTGCACTTCCTCCTGTGTGCTTAACTTGGTGTGCCACCATCCAACCCCCATAGTGTGAGTTTCAGTAGTCTCAGATATTCATGAACCATACAATTTGCCCATGCAAAGTATACACTTCAATGGCCTTTGATATATTTAGAATTAACAATCATCACCACAATCAATATTAGAACATTACACCACTCCGGAAGGAAACCCCACAATCATGAGCAGTCACTCCTTATGTCCTCTCAATCTCCCCAATTACTTTACATGGATTTAAATTCTGGGTGACTGAAGAAAACAGAATAATACATCATGTTGTTTTCTATGACAGTTGTTTTCTACTTAGCATAATGTTTTCAAGATTCATCATGTTGTGGTAGAGATCTTGTGTTTCATTCCTTCTTATAAGAAACAATATTCCATTCTATACCATTTATTTATCTTAGTCATATATATTTATCCACTGATGGATGTTTGAGTTGTTTGTCCACTGCTACTATAAACCATCTGTGTACAGATGTTTATGTTGGCATATAAATGTTTCTATGGGTCAGTGAAGTTCAAAGACAGGAGGCTATAGGTTACTGAGAGATTGACATATTACTTTATAATTCTTTGAAACCAGTTCATGGATTTCCATCAAGACTGTGAGAGGGAGAGGGAGAGACGATGAGACGGAGAGAGGGAGAGAGGGGGAGAGAGAGAGAAAGAGAGACAGAGGAAGCTTTGCTCAGCCCCGGCTTATGATAGTGCTGGGGATTGAACTTGGTAAAGCCTGTTCTCTCCCCCCCAAATATGTAGGGTTTCACCACTCCTGGATTGATTTTTTTTCCTTTTCATTCATTTCTGAAATATGTGTGTTCTCTCTCCCTCTCTCTCTCTCTCTCCCTCCCTCCCTCCTTTTCCATTAAAATAAAATATTAAAAAGGGGGTTTAGCCCCACTTGCAGGGGGTTAAGCTTTTCAAGTGGTGAAGCAGGGCTGCAGGTGTTTCCTCTTTTCCCTTTCCAACTTGATTTCTGGTTGTCTCTATCCAATAAATACAGAAAGAAAAAAAAAGGAGGGGTTTAGCTATTGGAAAAAAACTTTTACATCAGAGAATTTCAACCCTTGGGATATGCACCTTCTTGGAATATGAAAATAGATAAAGATGCTGGATGGTGATGCACCTGGTTTAGTGCACACATTACCATGTGCAAGGACCCAGGTTCAAGCCACCAGTCCCCAGTGGCAGGGGAAAGCTTCACAGAAATGAAACAGTGCTGCAGGTGTCTGTCTCTCTCTCTCTCTCTCTATTTCACCCTTTGCTCTCAAATTTTTTCTGCCTCTATTCAAATAAATAAGTTGAGAGAGTATTTTCCATGTTACTAGGAGCTGCTAAACTCAAAACTCAGTAATAGGTAAATTTCCCTGTTTAACCTTGCATCAAGATGGATCTGAGCAGAGATAAAAACAACAACAACAATAAAAAGGGAGTCGGGCAGCAGCGCATCGGGTTAAGTGCACGTGGCGCAAAGCATAAGGACCAGCCTAAGGATCCCAGTTCAAGCCCCTGGCTCCCCACCTTCAGGGGAGTCGCTTCACAGGCGGTGAAGCAGGTCTGCAGGTGTCTGTCTTTCTCTCCCCTCTCTGTTTTCCTCCTCTCTCCATTTCTCTCTGTCCTATCCAACAACGACAACACCAACAATAACAACAATAATGACTACAACAACAATGAAAAACAAGGGCAACAAAAGGGAAAATAAATATAAAAAATAAATGAATAAATGAATGAATGAATGAATAAATAAATATTCCTGTATCACAAAGGATTAGGTAGGGACTGAGTGATAAAGCACTTGCTTGGTTGAGTTCACACACTTCACTGAGCAAGGACACAGTCCCCACATACAGGAGGAAAGCAGTGCTGCAGGTGTCTCTCTTTCTCTCTCCCACTCTATTTCCTCTACCCTTCTGGCTTTCTCTCTGTCCCAGCAAATGAATATATATACATAAAAACACACCCAGGGTTATTTCTGGGGCTCAATCCCTACACTATGAATCCACTGCTCCTGGAGGCTTTTTCCCCCCTTTTTTTTTTGTCCTTGTTGTTATATCATTATCATTGTTGGATAGGATAGAGAGAAATCAAGAGAGGAGGGGAAGACAGAGAGGGGGAGAGAGATGTAGACACCAGCAGACCTGCTTCACCACCTGTGAAGCGACCCCCCCCCCTGAAAGTAGGGAGCCAGGGACTCGAACTTGGGTCCCTGCACATTGTAATATGTGCACTCAACCAGATGCACCAATACCTGGCCCCAGAATAACTTTCTTTTTTTTTTAATTTTTAGTATGTATTTATTTATTTTCCCTTTTGTTGCCTTTGTTGTTTATCACTGTTGTTGCTGCTGTCGTCATTGTTGGATAGGACGGAGAGAAATGGAGAAAGATGGGGAGGACAGATTGGGGGAGAGAAAGATAGACACCTGCAGACCTGCTTCACCACCTGTGATGCGACTCCCCTGCAGGTGGGGAGCCGGGGGCTCGAATCGGATCCTTATGCTGGTCCTTGTGCTTTGCACCACGTGCGCTTAACCACCTACGCTACCACCCGACTCCCCAGAATAACTTTCTATCAGACAAATCTACCTATGAGGCAAAATAAACAGCTAATTACAGAGCATCTGGCTTCCAACCTAAGAGTAGCCTCTTTACATGCAGGAGTTCCCTTCCTATTTGCTAGAAGTCCCAAGTCCCTGTCTCATTCCTATCCTCATTTTGCCTCACTGGTTTTAGAATTCACATCAATGTGGATTCTCCATATGTATGTCATTAAATGTGTTTTCTCCTACAGCTCTGCTGGATGTTAATCTGATTCCTCGTCCAGACTGAAAAGAACCCAGAGGGTTACTGGTCTACTCTACATAATGACTAGATTTCATACACAAGGGCACTCAGAAAATATAGTTAGAGGCCACTCTGAGCTCCTTCCCCCCTCCCATCCACACACAACAACCCAACCACTGGATTTATGAACTAATCCATATGAAATCTGACTCCTACAACTGCCTCTATTAAAGAGCTGATGTCAGAGGAGAAACAATGGTCGAAAGCAGCCTCCTTCCCAACCCCCACCCCTTAGCATTGCCTTCATTAATAATTTACCTATTAGCCGTCATGTAACCAAAGAAGCTGGAGCTGTCTGGGACACCGGGAACATCTCCAGAGTTGGCCCTCTTTTGACTTCCAAATCAGAGGCTCTGTTTTCTCAAAGAACTTGTCACTCTCAGAGAAAGGGAACATGATAAATTTGCAAAATCTCCAGAATAAATAAAATTCCTATGTGCTTTAAATTTATGGTCCTCACAAAGCCTGCAAAATATGATAAACCATTATAGGTTTTCCCTGTCTCCCCTGCCTCGGCCACAATTAATTTCCCCATGTTCAAGCATAATACGGAATGTAATATATAGAGGCAGAAAATTTAGAGCCCTCCTTGCCTTGCAGTGAATAAGCTTCTGCAGTTTGGAGGCCCTGAGGTAAAAGAAGCAATAATGGCAGTCCTCATTCTGAGGTAGCCATTTGGGTGTATTTTCTGTTTTGCATCACTAAGCAAGACAAAAGTGCCCGAAGGAAACCAGGGCTGCACTGGGCTGAAGTCACTCAAAATCCAAATACCAAATGTCTTCTGTAATTGAGATGCATGGCAGTTCTTATGCATACCCTAAAAGAACATCATATTGTAAATAAAAGCAGTGCATTACCTCCCTCACAAGAAAAAAAAGACAACAAAAAGGCTCTGATTTTATTGATAATAATAATCTCAAAAGTCTAAAACTACTGCAAGATTCAGATAGTTACTTAAATGTCAGCTTTCCCAAACACTATACTCAAAAGAGCAATGGAAATTACTGTTTCTGAAAGATTTACTATGGATAGACAATGTGTTAATGTGTTTCCTATGCTACTGAAATGTGTGAAATTCTTTCCCCCTAAAGTTTATGTTCAAGTTGGACGCTCCCATTCCTGTGAGTGTAATCTTATTTGATTAATGGATCCTTACAGATACACTCAAGTCAAGAAGAGGTCATACTGGATGAGAATAGACCTTAATCCAGGGACTGGTCTTGTGAGAGAGAGAGAGAGAAGTCGGGACACAAACACAGGGGAACACCAAAGCCAGATAAGGATGGAGCTAGAGAGACCTGTGAGGCAGCTGAAAGCCAAGGAATGCCAAGCCCATTTGGTGGGCGGCACCTGGAGTCAGGAGAGAAGCAGGGAGCCTCCAGAAGGAGGCACACCTGCTGACACTCAGCCTCTAGAACTGTGAGTGAATAGATTTCCTGTTGTTCTAAGTCACCCCCATCTACTGCCGTTTATTGTGACAGCCTGAGGAAATGAATATAGTTGACAAGTCTTTACAGCCACCACCCCAAGAGCCAGTCAATTTTAGCCTCCATTTCATCGATAAGAAAACAGGTTGAGAAAGATTCAGTAACTAGTTCAAATCGCATAAAGACTAAGTGTGGAAAACGGGATACAGACTCCTGCTGCCTGACTCTAAAGACATCCCATGCTCTAACTACAAGCTAACAGGTACCAAGTTTTCCCACTGCGTTTATAAAGTGATTTTCCTGTGAGAAGGTATTTTAAGGAGAAAAAGATATTTAAAAATGCAATGATTTGGGTATTTTCGTGCTAACAAAATACAGTGATTTGTTACAGCAAGAACCTGATGCGCCTTCATATTAGGAGGTCTGATCATTCCACTCTAGGCTGATTGCTCTATCGTAAGAGAATTCTAAGAAAAGCCCTTCAAATCAGACCGAATATCAAAACTTATTTTATTTAATTTTGCTTGTTTGTTTGTTTGTTTTAAATGAAAGAAAAAGACCAAAACACTGCTCAGCTCTGACATATTGTAGTACCAGGGACTGAACCTATGGCTTCTCGGGCCTCAGATATAAAAGTCCTGTACTCTAATGCTGAGCTATGTCCCCAACCACAGAACAGGCTTTAAATGCCCCTTTCATTCAACTGAGCCAACATCTGCTGAGCGCTGAAAAGGGGTGAGGAAGATGTGGTACAGCAATACAGTCTCTGATGTGGAGGAACGTGGGCCCACTACGACTTGCTAAGCCATGACCTGAATTGCATGAGCTCATCGCTCACAGGGTTCTGTGTTAGTGGAAGCAGAGCATGGTACCCTCTGACATTTCGTCTGTACCAGCATACCTACTGCCCAGAGAAAGGCCTACACGACTAGTTTTGATCAAGAGAAGGTGAGATGGTGATGAAAAACAGAAGATGCAGAGCTGGGTAGTGGTGCACCTGGTTAAGCAAACGCATGGACCTGGGTTCAAGACCGAGACCCCACCTGCAGGGGGAAAACTTTAGGAGTGCTGAAGTGGTGCTGCAGATGTCTCTCTGCCTCTCTGTCTTCCCCTTTCCCCTCTCAATTTCTGTCATATATATATATGTGTCTCTGTCATATATATGTCTCCAAGGTTATCACTGGCATACAGTGCCTGCACTATGAATACCCTGCTCCTGGTGGTCATTTTTTTTTTCATTTTACTGGACTGGACAGAGAGAAATTGAAAGAGAAGGGGGTGACAGAGAGGAAGAGAGAAAGATAGACACCTGCAGACCAGCTTCACCATTTGTGAGGCAACCCCCCCTGCAGGTGGGGAGCCAGGGGCTCAAGCCAGGATCCTTATGCTTTATGTCACATGTGCATCACCACCCAACCCCCAATTTCTGTTTCTATCCAATAAATAAAATAAATATTAAAAAAAAAAAACAGACAGCACATAGCAATGTACGTGCACTTCTCCTACTGTGCTCCTTATTCCAGGCAGTGGAGTCCCTCCATCAACCTGCAAAGGATCTAGAAAGACTGGACTCTGTTCCATTCCTGCCATCCGGCCTGTAGAATGGTAGTGAGATACATGAGAATATAGTAGAAAACATGTTAGGAGAGGTCAGGCCTTTACTGCAGTAGCAGATGTCTTCTTGTTAAACCCATTGAACCTCTTCTTGGGGACACTTTTTTTTGCCTCCAGAGTTATTCCTGGGGCTCAGTGCCTACACTATGAATCCACTGCTCCTGGAGACCATTTTTTCCCATTTTGTTGCCCTTGTTGTAGTTGTTATAGCTATTGTTGTTGTTGGGTAGGAAAGAGAGAAATCGAGAGAGGAGGAGAGAAACACAGACACCTGAAGACCTGCTTCACCACTTGTGAAGTGACCTCCCCATGCTGGGGGCTCGAAGTGTGATCCTTGTGCCTTGTGCCATGTGCGCTTAACCTGCTGTGTTACCGCCCAACTCCCCGGGGGACACATTCTACAGGCCGGATGGCAGGAATGGAACAGAGTCCAGTCTTTCTAGATCCTTTGCAGGTTGATGGAGGGACATATCCAAAGCATTACACATATAAACTATTTCAAAATTGTACCTCTTCCTATAAATAACTAGGGACATTCCAGCGCAAATATGTTTCTTCTTCACACTACAGACTGAACATGCCCCATCCCCAAGGATTTCTTGCTGTTGTGCCTCCTTCAGGAGGTCACGTGTTAAAAGGCCCCAGTGCAGACTTTCAATATCATCATCTTATTTTCTAGAAGGTTCCACCAACCAGTGAGAACACTTCATAAGACATGCAGAACACCTCACTGTTTTCTGTTTCATCTGAAGGGAGAAACTGAAAACCTAGCATTTGTCATTCTCAGGTGACAAATGCAATGGAGAACCTGCAGAGTTGAGGAGAGGAAGGTGGGGAAGGACCAAGTAAAGAGCAATGATTTTCAGATGCACTCTGGGTATGCCTACTAGCTGGGGTTGGAGGGCAGAGGACACGTTCCCAACTACAGCCCATCCTGCCCACCTGTCACCTAACCCCAACAGCCCAGAGGACCTGTTCACCAGATACAGCCTTGGTGTCCTCAATTCTTCAGAGAAAGGCTCTTGGGATTCTGACTCGACTGGGAGGTTTTCTGGCTTTCTCAGTTCCCATGTGATCTTCACTTCAGAGACCAGGATTCCTCATCTAGAAACTGGGCAATAAGATGAACCACAAAGGTATAACATGAGGATTAACTGAGAGGATTCTCAGAAAGGTCTGCAGTCCTGTAGACAATCAGCAAAATAAAACAAAACAAAACAAAAACTTCTTTGGCTTCTCTGTAAGCAGAAAACAAATGCTGGTCAAGTAAGTTTGGACACATGGGGACATGGAGCTGAAGATGTTTATTTTTGTACTTGGTAATGTGAGGGCCCTTTCTGAAATGTTTGGTGGGAACCCAAAAAACTTCTAGGTAGATAAGCATGCTTAGTTTCCCAGAACTAAAAAGATCCATCTGGAATATTTCATGAAACAGCAGATTTCTCGGTAAGTTGGGGGGGGGGGGAGTAGAGTAGGAATAAAATAAGTAAACTGCTTATTTTCTCCTTTTCCTTCAGTCAACACAGTAAGACAAACAAGCAAAATAACCAAAACCTCTTTAGAGAACAGCCTTACAAGCCACAAATCAAATGTCTGGACACTAAGCATCTCCTGGCTGCTAGAAATTACTGGCACAAAGTAGAAGCCCCACTATCTCATCAGAAAGCATAAGGTCAGAGACATAACATCTTCCCAACAATCATGGCAACTTCCTTCACTGCATAAACCACTGGAGGCACCTGTGTATACCTGTGTATACAAATACAATTACCATTTAATTTCAGTGGAATTCTGCAGGTGAGGCAGCATCGAGGGCAGCTCTGGATATAACAGTCTAGCCCTATTTGATATTAGTGTCCTAGGTCAGTAGTCACAAATTACCACAATGAGTGGCTTAAAACAGATGGTTACTCTCCCAATAATTCTGGAGGACAAAGAGCCTAAAAGCAAGGTGTTAATAGAATGGGTCTTTCTGGAATTTCTGAGGAAAGGCTAACTTCTTTCTAGTGGCCACCAGAACGCCCAGCATTTCTTTGCTTTGAGACTCATCATTTCAATCTGTAGTTCTGTCTTAACAGAGCATTTTTTTTTCTTTCCCTCCAGGGTTATCACTGAGCTCGGTGCTTGCACTATGAATCCACTGCTCCCTGGAGACCATTTTTTCCATTTTACTGGATAGCACAAAGAGAAATTGAGAGAAGAGGGGGAAACAGAGAAGGGGAGAGCCCTGCTTTACCACTTGTGAAGTAACTCCCCTGCAGGTGGGGAGCAGGGGTTCGAACCAGCATCTTTACACGGGTCCTTGCACTTCATACTATGTACACTTAAACTGGTGTTCCACTGCCCGGCCCCCAAACATTCTTTTCCTGTGTCATCTCCTTCATGTCTTTATTTGTCTAATATTTCACAAATACAACCTACCATCTTTTCTTGTAAATAGAATGGTGCAAGTGTTTATTTTGTTTTATCATATATAGCAAAACTGGCTGAAGAACCTAGAAAATAACCTATGCTGTTTCTTTTTTTAAATATTTATTTATTTTCCCTTTTGTTGCAATTGTTGCTTTTTATTGTTACTGTTGTTACTGATGTTGTCGTTGTTGAATAGGACAGAGAAATGGAAAGAGGAGGGGAAGACAGAGGGGGGGGAGAGAAAGACAGACACCTGCAGACCTGCTTTACCGCCTGTGAAGCGACTGCAAGGGGAGCTGGGGGCTCTACCCGCTGGTCCTTGTGCTTTGCACCATGTGCGCTTAGCCACTGCGCTACCACCCGCTTTTTTTTTTTTTTAACCAGAGCACTATTCAGCTCTGGCTTATGGTGGTGCGGGGGATTGAACCTGGGACTTTGGAGCCTCAGGCATGAGAGTCTGTTTGCATAACCATTATGCTATCTACCCTCCACCCACCTATGCTGTTTCTAATGGTTTTTGTCAGAACTATTTGTGTGATATCCTCTAGTCTACATTGTAATAAGCTGGATTTGGCATATTTTATTAAATTACAAGCTGTTTGAAGTTACAGACTACATCCTATTTACCTTTTCTAAAAAATCTTTTTAATATCTTTATTTGTTGGATAGAGACAGCCAGAAATCAAGAGGGGAGGAAAGACAGAGAGGGAGAGACGAAGACACCTGCAGCCCTGCTTCACCACTTGCAAAGCTTTCCGCCTGCAGGTGGGGACCGGGGACTTGAACCTGGGTCCTTGAGTATTGTAACACGTATGCTCAACCAGGTGTGCCACCACCCAGCCCCCTATTTATCTTTGAAACCTTTTTTTTTAATTTGTAGATAAGTCTAATTTCATTAATGTCACGGTAATAGTTGCCTACTTTATCAGTTTTCACAGGCAGGTTTTTTTTGTTATATACTCCTCTTCTTGCTTGGGTCCTGATGGAATTGGAGTTCACAGCCCTTTAATCATCTTCCCCTAACACTTAACCCTCTGGGGGTATGGACCAAAATTCTTTATGGGGTGCAGAAGGTGGAAAGGTCTGGCTTCTGTAACTGTTTCTCTGCTGGACATGGGCATGGGCAGGTCAATCCATACACCCAGCCTGTTTCTATCTTTCCCTAGTGGGATAGGGTTCTGGAGAGGTGAGGTTCCAGGACACATTGGTGAGGTCTTCTGCCCAGGAAGTGCAAGATGAAATCACAGAAGTATCCACAACTTGATGGCTGAAATGCATAAAGATTATAGGAAAAAATATTTAGGGAGCAGGAAACATAAAGTAGGAATAGAGAATATGGGAATAGGGATCTTAGTGTGGATAAATGCTAGGAATTCTATTTTAGGTACGTTCCTAAGGCCCCATGACGGTGGTAATTTTTGATGGAGCTTAATAGCTAACCTGCAAGTGGACTAAAAATACTGTCTGGGGAGATGGTGTGAGAGTTGAGAACAGGATAAGAAAACTAGATCAGGGCAGAGAATAGCTCCCAAACTTGAAGAAAATATACAAATACAATTAACTATTTACCACACTGAACTAACCTGGGCCCCATATCTATTCATATTTAGCACAGAAGCCTGTATAACCTGAGTCCCTGTCAGCCTGTGTTCTCATGCAGTCCGTGGTGGTCACAGCTGGGAACATTCTAGGTGCACTCATTTCAGGACCAGTTTTCTTTGAGTGGCAAAGTAGGACGACCCAGCCTCCCTTCAGAAGTGGGGCAGTTCTAACCACTGGTAGCTCACAGTGAGTCCTGAAGAAGCCCACATAAAGGCTTATGCTGATGTTCCTGATGGAAATGGCCAGTGATCCTACCATATTTTTTAAACCCTCTTGCTTTTTTTCCCCAGCTCTGAGCCCATCTTTTTCACCTCAGATAACCTCAGTTCTACCACCAATGTCCAGTGGCTTCCTTTCTTATTCCATTTTGTTTGTCCATGCATTTTATAATGTGAGCACTACACATGCAGGAGAAATCATCCAATATTTGTCTTTTTCCTTACTTTACTTCACATAATCCCCTTGAATTTCTGCCATGTTGCAAATGGCAAATGTCACCTTCTTTTAATAGCCGAATATTGTGCCACTGTGTAAATAAACCACATCTTTACCTAATCATTACTGGTGGACAAGCAATCCCATTGCTTCTATATTACAAACAGCACTAAAAGTAAACACTGGCATGGCTATACCTCTTCATGTTAATAGCTTCACAGTCTTTAGACAGATTCTCCTCTTACAAAGACTTGTTATTAGATTTAGGTTTACACAAATAATCCAGGATTATCTCATCTCAAAATACTTCAGTACAGCTGGGTCCACCTAAGTAATTTATTACATGAACACAAGAAAAGGCTGTAACCAGCACTGCTCAATTGAACTAGAACACAAACCACATATGCAATAGGGATGATTCAAGTAGTCACATTACCCAAAAATAAAAGGAAAAGTCATTTTAAAACATGTTTGAACTAAAATAATAATAATAACTAAGTTTGATTTAGCCAGATATATAGGAGAGTTACTGACCTTGTCCAGGAAAGGTTTCAGTGGAAGTTCCAAATATGGAACTAATTACTACAACCCAGAATAGCTGAGGAAATCAAACTGCTGATGGGAGGACCAAGGAGTTCCAACTCCCAGGTTTAGAGGCCAACTAAGTGACCTTTCTTAAGTTTCCAGCGAAAGGAGCAAAACTAGAAAATACTGTTTTCCTGAAATGCAACCCAAGTATGCCTGAGACACCCGCACACACCACTCAGAGCCTGGGCTGAGCACAGGGACCGCTGGCTGCCACTCACAGCTTGTTAGATGAATTGATATCATAATGACCCTGACTGATCAAGAAAAAGGATGTAATTGAAATGGACGGACTTAGCAATTTAAAATGAAAGCAGCCACTTATTTATGAGAACAATGACAAACACCATGCCAGGCAAAGATAGATAAAAGCCTCCTGTGCCATGAAACCAACCCAAAAAAATTAACAGGTGTTCTTCTGCCCAGGAAGTGCAAGATGAAATCACAGCAGCATGCACAACTTGGTGGTTGAAATGCATAAAGATAATAGGAAAAAATATTTAATGATCAGGAAAAACAAAGTGGGAATAGAGATGATGGGAATAGGGATCTTAGGGTGGATAGATGATAGGAAGTCTGTTTTAGGTATGTTCCTAAGGCCCCATGACGGTGGTAATTTTTGATGGAGCTTAATAGCTAACCTGCAAGTGGACTAAAAATATTGTCTGGGGAGATAAGTGTCAGAGTTGAGAAGAGGACTAGAAAACTAGATCAGGGCAGAGGTGTATACCTCCAAAGTGATATAAAGGCAGGAGCTACAATAAGCCAATTTGAGACAAGGGTGCTGGGGGTGGGGGGGTTGTTCCAGGCCTCCTCCAGATTTGGGCAGCTGCCACCAGAAGCTGTGGCAAAGAAACAGCCCCTCCCTCTTCTATCAGCTGGTTCCCAAAGGGGAATCCCAGACCCCAACATTACTGCTTTTACTGCTGGTCCTAGCTTCCCGCTACCTCTGTTCCTACACTGAATTTCCCTTGGTGACCACATGACTGATCTGAGTCAGAAGTACAACCTCTCCTCCCAGGTGGGAGACAGCATGTACAGAGACAGTGCCACACAATCTATTACATAGCTAGAACCAGGGCAATGACATGGCGGAGGACGCCAACACCCTTGGTGTTCTAAGGAGATCTGACCAGAGGGCTCTTTGTACCTAAAGTAGCATTGTCACGTTGCAGGCTAAGAGAGGGCCCCACTGAAAATGACTTCCCTCCCCTTAAAGGGCAGGATGAAGGCCACAGCATCAGGACCATTAGAGCATTTGAGAAGGATACTCAAAAACAATACAAATAAAGCTGGGACCTCAAAAAGCTACAGGGTTATCTGACATGATCCTGAGAGGGGGGAGGAAGTGGCCTGAAACTGATACATTGAAAAGAATTCAACTGTCAGTATTCAGCCAGCAGTCAATATGCTAAAGCTGAATTTGGAAAATAAAAAGGGGCGACACTGGGTTAAGCACAGGTATTAAGAAGCACAAAGACCCACACGAGGATCCTGGTTTGAGCCCTTGGCTCCCCACCTGTAGGGAGATCACCTCACAAATGGTGAAGCAGGTCTGCAGGTATCTATCTTTCTCTCTCCCTCTCTGTCTCACTCTCCCCTCTCAATTTCTCTCTGTCCTATCAAAAGGAATTAAAAAAAAAAAAAAAAGACCACAGAAGCAGTGGATTCTTAGTGCAGGCACCAAGTCCCAGCAATAACCCTGGAGGCAAAAAAAAAAAAAAGAAAGAAAGAGGCTCAAACACCTCCAAGTTGTTGCTATTCACCTTGGCCTTCCAAAATACAAACAGTTAAGATTCTACTATAGGTTTTGTCTTAGCAGAACATCTCTCTTCTTCCTATCTCTGTACTTGCTTCAATAAATGCTATTTTCCTAAAATCTGATGGAGTCACTGTGATTTTTTCACTATGACATTCATTTAGAACCCCACCAACCGAGTTTCAAGGGGAATCCCTAGACCCCTTACCTCTCATTCCATCCACAACAATAACTTTTGCCTCCATTGCAAGCTCAAACCGTAGTACTGAGTATTTTCCCTTTTATGCAAAAGCTGGAATGATCAGTGTTTGGTTTACTGTGGCATCGTGTGTGTGCGCATGTGCGTGTGCGCGCACATCCCCATCCGTCTGTCCGTGTCCTCTTTTAGTTCCATAAGTATGTAAAAACATCATTTCAACAGAAGGTGCACCTGCCAGTAAGACCCAATGTATCCATTACTTTTTTACTCTTAACAATATTAAGAGCTTACCAGGGACATCCATTTCTTATCAACATTATGTCATTTAATCCACACAGGAGTCTACTTCTTCTTCTTCTAGCGTTTGCCCTTCTTCCGTAGCCAGTTAACAGCGTCAGGTTGAGCCTGATGTAAAGTTTCGAGACCTCCTTTGAATCTGGAGAGGTGGCAGTCGTTGACTATGTGGGTCATAGTCTGTCTATAACTGATTGGAGAGGTTTAGTGACATGGTCAAAGTCATAGAGCTAAGAAAGAGAGTGCATGGGACCCTTGCTCTCATGGTAAAAGCCTCTCTTCCTCTCTCACTGCCTTTCCACCATGCTTTGTATTTCCGAAGGTGTGACCTGACCTTCTTCTTCTTCTAGCGTTTGCCCTTCTTCCGTAGCCAGTCAACAGCATCAGGTTGAGCCTGATGTAAAGTTTCGAGACCTCCTTTGAATCTGGAGAGGTGGCAGTTGTTGACTATGTGGGTCATAGTCTGTCTGTAGCCGCAGGGGCAGTTCGGGTCGTCTCTGGCTCCCCAGCGATGGAACATAGCGGCGCACCGGCCATGGCCTGTTCGATAGCGATTGAGGAGGGCCCAATCATAACGTGCTAGGTCAAAGCCGGGTTGACGCTTGCAGGGGTCTGTGATGAGGTGTTTGTTCTTGACCTCAGCTGACTGCCAACTCTGTTTCCAAGAGACTGGAACAGAGAAGTTCAGTGTAGGCGTAGGGGACCAGATTGGGTGACGAGACGTCAAGCGTTGGACAGGGTGGGCGAAGATATCCGCGTATATTGGCAGGTCCGGTCGAGCATAGACATGGGAAATGAACTTAGATGATGCCGCATCCCGACGAATATCTGGCGGGGCGATGTTGCTAAGAACTGGCAGCCATGGAACCGGGGTGGAACGAATGGTTCCAGAAATTATCCTCATGGAGGAATATAATTTGGAATTGACCAAGTGGACATGGGGGCTACGGAACCATACTGGGGCACAGTATTCTGCAGTGGAATAGCATAATGCCAGAGATGATGATCGTAGTGTGGAAGCGCTCGCGCCCCATGAGGAGCTGGCCAGTCTTGCAATGATGTTATTCCTCGCGCCCACCTTTGCTGCAGTTTTTATGAGATGTTCGTGAAATGACAGGGTGCGATCGAGAATAACGCCAAGATAGACTGGCTGGGCTTCATGCCGGATTCTCGTATTGCCAAGCTGCACATTAAGCTTACACGAGGCCGAGGCATGGTGTAGATGGAAAACAGATGATACCGTTTTTGCAGTGCTAGTGACCTGCAGTGACCTGACCTGATGACCAGAAGCATGGTGCACTCCAAGTCACTGTTCTAAGGGTAGTGACCTCATAGAAAAAAAGACTTTCTGGGGTCCAGCGGTAGCATAGCGGGTTAAGCGCATGTGGTGCAAAACTCAAGGACCTGGCTGAAGGATCCCAGGTTCCAGCCCCACCTGCAGGGGAGTCGCTTCACAGGCTGTGAAACAGGTCTGCAGGTGTCTATCTTTCTCTCCTCCTCTCTGTCTTCCCCTCCTCTCTCCCTTTCTCTCTGTCCTATCCAATAATGACGACATCAGTAACAACAATAATAACTACAACAACAAGGGCCACAAAAAGGGAAAATCAAATTAAAAAATGTTTTAAATAAATAAATAAAAGAAAAAAGACTTTCTAAACTTCTATATATAATGTTCAGTCCAATATAGAAACCAAAATCAAAGTATCGTACCTTGACTCCCCCATGGGTGTCAGCAGCCTCTGAAATAGCTGCCAGACTAAGGTCCTCAGCAGCAAGGGGGTACTGAAGAGTCTCAGGACTACTTTACAAAGCCCAAGCAAATTTGTCTTTTTGAGTAAATCCTAGGCAGTTAGCAAATTAAATGTCTTTGATCTTGACTGGAGTCAAAACACATTAGAGTGGTAGCAATAACTACTTCCCTGGAATGGACTCTCTCATTGTTATAGATGGCTTTCATTAATGCGTTAACCGTACAAATTATTGATAATTGTGGTTTTATAGCAAGCTATTTCAAAATATCTGGATCTTGAGGGAATATTCTGAAAGAAATTTTTGGCTGGGTTTCGACAGAAAGCGAACTGGCTCTGAATTAGCAGCATTTTGTGACATTCACATTTAGAAAACACCTTCATCAGACCCAGTAACAGAGCCCAAGTCTGTCATTAATAAAATGACATTTCTTGTGGTACCATTCGCCAGACTGTTTAAAGCAGTTCACACTCATTCATTAACCTTCACAGTGGGAGAACTAAGTAAACAAGAATTTCCATTTTATATATCTAAAGAAAAAATGGCAATCTATTTCTCTTAAAGGAGTAACTCTAGGCAACTCAATTGGTCCATAGATCAACACCTAGAGAGCACATGCTCAATCTGTTAAAAGTCGAGGGTGAAAAAGGAGGAAATGTCAGGAAATCTTCCTCCCAGGGTGGTCATACCTCCTGTGACTGGACTTTCTATGGATCATTTGTTTCTCTATGGGAAACCTCAGTTTCTCCAGCAGTAAAATGGGGATAGTAACTGGCACCTGTTAGTGAAGATATAGCTGTTATATAAGTTAACTTTAAATTGCCTGGATAACCAACACTATTCTAGCAGTGCTTCAGTGGAAATTATGGTTCAGTCATGAGACATTTTTAAAAAAATATTCATTATTTATTGGCTAGAGACAGAGAGAAATTGAGAGGGCAGGGGAAGATGGGCATGGAGACACCGGCAGTCCTGCTTCACTACTTGTGAGGTGAGGACCACGGGTTTGAATCAGGATCCTTGCTCACTGTGACATATGCACTCAACTAGGTGTGCCACCACCTGGCCCCTGGCATTTCTTTTTAAATTCCCTTATCATTTTAAAGACAAGAGCACTTCAATTCTCTGTCACATTTCAAGAAAATGAACACAGCACCTTTCTCTAACACCCTTGATAAAAATTTTTTTTTAAATCTGCACTGATAAACAGCTGGCTAATACGAAAGGAAGAGGACAGGATTGGCAAAATAGTCAAGAGCCAGTCTGAAATCCAAGGGCCAAAAGAACCCTCCCTCCCAAAGGAGAAAGTCACTTGCTCAAGAACTTTGTATCAGCCAGGACACAGGCCACATTTCATTCTACAGAGCTACAAGGTTCACTGTGTTTCACAAATTCCCTTAGAAGCATAGCACATAGGAAAGAACTTGAACTAACCTGATTCTATTTAACTCTGCTTTTCCCAATGCTTTTGGAAGAGTCAAAGAATGGCAGCAAGCTAAAACAATGAAACCATAAACTCTGTGAATCCACTTCAACACTTACCTCAACTCACTATTTCTAAGAGATACCTGCACCCACCCCTCACATTCACTGCAGCATTATATATAGCCAAGGCATGGAAACCACCTAAGTATTCAACAGATAGAAGGATAAAGAAAGTGTGTAGCCTGGGTCGTGGCATAATGGATTAAGCCATATATCTTCAAACATGAGGTAACAAGTTCAATTCCCAGCACTGCATATGCCAGAGTGATGCTCTGGTTCTCTCCTCCCTCCCCATATAAACAAATATTTTTAAAAATAAAGAAAATATGAGCATATTTATACACATACAAATATGCACACCAGAAGCAGATAGGCATGTGTACATACAATAGAATCTTATTCAGTCATAATATAAAGTTTTACCATTTGCAACAACATACATATACTTGAAAGCATTATGTTATGTTATGTGAAACAAGTTAGGTAGAAAAAGATGAACATCAAATAGCCTCACTTACATGTGGAACCAAAACCAAAACAAAGGGAGGAAATTAAATTCATAGATACAGAAAACAGACTGACAGTTACCAGCAGTGGGAAAAGTTAAGTGAAGGTAACCAAACTTGTAGTGATAAAATAAGTCCTGGATATGTAATATGCAGCACTGTGGCTATAGTTAATAATATATTTAAAAGTTACTAAGACATTAAATCTTAGAATTATCACGACAGCAAAAAAAAAAAAAAGACAGGTAACTGTGTATGATGACAGGTTAACTAGGATTGTTGTAATGATCATTTTGCAGTATAAACAAATACCAAATCATTCACAAGACCCCCAGCACCCTGAACCCATCAGTATTTGATGGGGAGGGGGAGCAAATTCAGTTTCTAATGTCAAAGAAACTGAATCCCAAAATAGACAAGATGATCAGGCAGTGAGTTAAAGAGCCATAACTTGATCGTATGAAGCCTGGGCAGCCCTGTTGACAGATTTCCTTACTGGTTGTCCAGTGTGGAATTCCATATCCCAGCTCAGTACACAAAACAGAAGCTCTTATCATCCTGCACTTTGATTCTCCCTACCCAGTCTTTTCAGCGATTTCATCAGGTTTAACTAGTTTCCACATATCAGAACTATTTCTCCTTCTTGTAGTCTTTCCTCATCAAGGTTATGAAACTAACATCCTAGGCAACATCCCAAACCAGTAGTGAAGCACTCATCAAAGAGTGGGAAGAAAATCAACTCAAATAACGAGAAAATACAAGGAAAGAACACGGCAGGGAACAGAACAGCCTTATTAAAGAGTCCTCTTCACATCTGAGGTTCTTGTATTCACTAATCAAGGAGAAATGTGGATAATTAATGACTCAATAAAATCCAAAATGAGCCCAAGTTTAGGGAAGCAATCAATATCTGTGCCCCAAGACAGACAAGCATCATTTAAGCTCAAAGAACTCCCTCTCTCAAGGCATTTGGACTGTTAGAGAAACAACGCTGAATGTGAGTATTTAATATTTTAATGTTTTAAAGAGCTGACTCTCCTAGACTCAGCTGGTGATCAATTTACCTTTTAACTGTGTTTTTCAGCTCGATAATCTGCTCTAGTTGAAGCAGTGCCTTGGTATTAGGTGAGTGTATGAGACTAAGGAGAAAGAATTCTTTTGGGACCAATACTAGAGGTGCCCTCATGACTTTCAACACTAGACTGGATCACAGTTTCCAAGCAGAACAGCATTATGGACCCAAAGATGTCTGACAACCCACCTCTGACCAATGAGACCCAACACCCGCAGGCAAACGGTTGACTCAGAAAATTGTCAGGCACACAAACACAAATGTTATAACAGAAAGGCTCAGGCCCCTCCAGACTGCCTTGGACAAGGCCAAAGCTCTCAACAGAAGATACTAGAATGGAAACCCTAGCTCATTTCTTTCTTACTAAGTGCACTTAACCCCATGCACCACCGCCCAACCCCCAGCTCATTTCTTTCTTAAGCTAGTATTCTTTCTACTACACTAAACTGCCTATGATAAAGCAAGTACATCAAACCATCAAATATAGAGATAAGCCTAGTATGACACAAACTAGCACTAACACACAATCAGCTATCCTACCAAATCATAGTTGACAAATTTCATTCTTAATCCATATTAAGATATAAGTGGGGCTGTAGAGACAGCATAATAGTTATGGGAAAGTCTTTCATGCCTGAGACTGCAGTTGGTTCAATCCCTGGCATCACCATATGCCACAGCTGAGAGATACTATAGTTAAAAAAAAAATATATATATATATATATATATATATATAATTTCAAATAAAATAAGCATTTATTAACTTGATCACAGAATAAATAAGATCATTATTACTCATGTAATATATCTCCTCCAGAAGTCCATGTGTGCATTTCATTTACCACAACATTAAAGCTATACTCTTTAATGTTGTTTGAAATTCTTTTATTAACATTTCACTAGATATCACCATGCTATTAAAAATTCCTCAAAAAGACTGATTAAAGTCACCATATTAAAGCCAATTTCGGATCTACAGTTTTCCAAGGGAAAGTCCTATACTGACAGTATTAAGGAACTGAAATATTTGAAAGTTTACATTTCCATGTAGACATACATTAAGGACATAGAGCAATGGAGCATGACCTCACAGTAGCCCTGTTATTTCAAGAGGCTATAGTTCATTACTAACACATGATAAATCTTTGTATGAAATATGATCGACTAATAAACATACAAAATGCACAAATTAAAAAGTCAGGAAAATAAATTACTGCTCAATTAAAAAAGACCCTCTTTTGATCTCAGACCCTTCTACTCTTTCAAAAATTCCCTACTTTTCCCTGCTCTTCTGGACCAGCTATTTAGTCCAACGCAAGTCCTCCTCTGAGCCTTACAGAATCACCATGAAGAGTGTGGTGTGCTTATACTGTGAGGTATAAAACTGTACCCCTAAAATATAAGCCTTATAAGCCAGCATTATCCCATTAATTTTATTTTTCTCCACGTGCATGACCCAGGTTTAAGCCTAGCTCCCACTGCATTGAAGAGAGCTTTAGAGCTGTGGTCTCTCACTTTCTCTCTCTCTGCCACTATCAAAAAAATTTTTTTTATTAAATTCAATTAATCAGCACATGATCCTCTCTGTTCACCCTACAGAACTCAGTCCCAGAGCGGACACCATCAGTATTCCAGTTTAAATGGTGTTTGTTATTGGTAGCGTTGTCCGTTTATTTCCTGTACCCTCTCCTCTTTTAATTAACATTTAAATACTCTATTCCCAACAGACCAATCATTCTACAATGATCTTTGAGAAAGGAAATGGGGGCTTTATTTCCTTTTTTTAAAAATTTGACCACAACCTTAAGTCACAACATTGGCCTAAGA
Organism: Erinaceus europaeus; assembly: GCF_950295315.1. Classification (NCBI taxonomy): domain Eukaryota; kingdom Metazoa; phylum Chordata; class Mammalia; order Eulipotyphla; family Erinaceidae; genus Erinaceus; species Erinaceus europaeus. The sequence continues at coordinate 26,178,147 of NC_080178.1, forward strand.
AAATGTAGGGAAAACAAAAGTGGAAAAAACACACTTGCCAGGGTTTCCACCCCTCTTCCAGAGGCCTTGTTCTCCATGGGAAAAGAGGACTGGCACTAGTCCATCAGCATCTGCTACACTCCACAGCTTATCCTATTACTGCAATCTCCCAGTATAACATTTTCAAGATGCAGCAACACACTTGATTTCACCTAGAGGCAGTGCTATGGTCAGAATAAAGTTTGTCACTGGGAGGATAACCTCTAATAAAACCCAGCATTTAGGGCCAAATGTAAGGAGGCAAGGCTACAAACTCTTGCTATATTCAAACAGTTCTTCTGTGATCTCAGCCTGGAGACAAGGAGTGTGGTCATGAAGCCAGCAGGTAACCTCTGTTTCAAATTCAGCCAAGGAAAGAAACCAGCTGCCAAAGAGACTCTATTTCCTGCTGTGGAAACAGAGTCACAGCTGGCCAGGGTGAGGCTCCAAGGCCAGGGTGTCATGGGAAAAGGAGCAGAATCCCGAGAAACCTCAGTGACCTCTGAGTTTTCTTCCCCTATTCCTGGCTTTAAAAAAAAAAAAAAAAAAGGATTCAAATATGCATAGAGATTTAAAGTATAATCTTGGGGGGAGTGGAGTTCCAGAGGGACAGGTCCACTCTTCCAAAGCTTCTCTATGGTTTCTGCCACATATGCCATGCTCTTGTATGATCATCTCCCCTTGAACATGGAGCCTGACCAATACCTGGGTTCTCATCAATGGAAATGGGCACAAGTGACAGGATATACTCTCACTTAGGATTACTTTTTTTTTTTTTTTTTTGCTGTGACATGTTACAATATGCAAAGACCTAGGTTCAAGCTCCTATTTTCCTCCTTCTGGGCAAAACTTTGCAAGTGGTTAAGCAGGGCTACAGGTGTCTCTCTGTCTCTCTCCCTTTCTATCTCCTCATTCCTCTCAATTTCTGGCTGTCTCTATGTAATAAATAAATAAATAAATACAGATGAGAAAAATTATAAACAAAAATTTTTCTTTGCTGTGACAAGTAGTGTAAATAGATTTATCTGTCCATTTTGAATAGAGACAGAAATTGAGAAGGAAAAAGGAAGATATAGAGACACCTGCAGCACTGTTTAACCACTTGTGAAGCTTCCCTTAGAGCTAAGGGGGGGGTTTGAACCCTGGTCTTTGTGCACTATAATGTCAGCACTCTACCAGGTACACCACCAACCAGCACCCCTGAAAAATAGACTTATCCTTCCTACCCATGACCACAGAATGTGAGCTCAGATCTACAGGGATGCAGAGGTCACATATATTCCTAAGATGAATATGGGCCCAAGATCAGATGAAATCAATGGGGTTTACAGTCAACAATATTTATACACCTTTCTATATTTAGGAGCTACTCTCTTCCCTGATCCAGCTTTCCAGCCCTTTTTCCAGCCATGACATCATTTCCCCAGACAATAACTTGGATCCACCTCCATATCAGAGGTCAGGCTCAGAAAAAAAAAAAAAAACTAGTATAGTCATGGGCCCTTTGGAATATAACTAAAATAGACCTACTAGCTATCTACAAAACGGAGACCTCCCCTCAGATCTTCATCTGCACTATTCCAGCCTTTAGGTTCAAGATTAATCAGTCAACAATTTGTTTGGCTTTATATGTTACCTCTTTTTTCAGCCACCAGGTTCCAGATAACATGATGTCAACCAGACTTCCCTGGACAGACAACCCCACCAATGTGTCTTGGAGCCCTGTTTCCCCAGAGCCCTGCTCCACAAGGGAAAGAGAGTGGCAGGCTGGGAGTATGCCTCGACCTGTCAATGCCCATGTTCAGCGGAGAAGTAATTCCAGAAGCTAGACCTTCCACCTTCTGCACCCCATAATGACCCTGGGTCCATACTCCCAGAGGGATACAGAATAGGAAAGCTATCAGGGGAGATGATGGGATACGGAGTTCTGGTGGTGGGAATTGTGTGGAGCTGTACCCCTCCTATCCTATGGTTCTGTCAGTGTTTCCTTTTTATAATAAATAAATAAACAAACAAACAGACATCCATGTGCTATGTTAGCATGTCTGCTCTACCAGAATCCTTCAGGTGTTATTTTAAATATCCACAGAGGTGCAATTGATGCATTTGAAGAGTTAAGTGCATGTGATAGTCACTATCTGTCCTCCTCCAGCTAGTATAGATGACGGTACTGTTTCTCCCACTGTCTTGCTATACTGCTCTTACACTGACTGAATGAGTTTCTCTCTCTCTCTCTCTCTCTCTCTCTCTCTCTTTTTTGCCTCCAGGATTATCTCTGGGGCTCAATGCCTACACTTCAATCCACTGCTCCTGGTGGCCATTTTTCCCATTAGATAAACAGAGAGCAATTGAGAGGGGAGGGGGGAGACAGAGAGGGAAAAAGAAAGATAAGACACCTGCAAGTGGGGAGCTGGGGGTTCAAACCGGGATCCTCGTGTAGATCCTTGTGCTTGTACTATGTGCATTTAACCTGGTGCACTACTACCCTGACCCCCGAGCATCTCTTCAAAATGATCTTTCTTACTGATTTGTAGGAGCTACTTATAGTCTTTGTGATACACATTACAGATACATTTTCTTTAGTCCTTGCCACATCCCTCACAACTTCCACTAGTGCCCCTGAGCACTTGAACTAATGTCCTTCCAAAATAGTAGCCCTGCCTACTTCTCTCCTGTCCACCTGAGGATGAGGTGGTTCAGATGGAGAAAAGAGTGTGGTTTCGGTTTTGGGTGGCGGGGTAGGGGGGTGGGGAGGGTTGGAAGGTGACAGAGAGTAGAGCATACCACACGCCCTTGCATGTGAGGTTCAGGATTCTAGCCTTGGCACTGCACATGTCAGAGTGATAATGTAGTAGCCTACTCTCTGATGAAATTTTAAAAAATCTTTTTAATGGGTGCTGTTGGAAATCTAGGGGAAGAGATAGGAGATGCCCCTGTTTTGTTACTGCTGTTCTTGTTTCCAGCAACAGACAGTGGACAATCTCACTGCAGAACGAGGCTTGGTGCAGGGTTACTAGGAGTCTTCCTCAACACACACATTCTGACTTAAAGCTGACTTGGCCTCTCCACCCGACTGCTTCAGTCCCCTAAATCAATCCCTTAAATGTTTAAAAGTTAAAAAAAAAAATCCCTGTGAATCCTCAGCAAAAGCAAGCATTTTCCGGGGGTCGGGCAGTGGTGGCGCAGCCAGTTAAGTGCATATGGTGCGAAGCGGAAGGACTGGCATTAAGGATCCCGGTACGAGCCCCCGGCTCCCCACCAACTGGAGGGTCACTTCACAGGTCAGTGAAACAGATCTGCAGATATCTATCTTGCTCTCTCCCTCTCTATCTCCTGTCCTCTCTCAATTTCTCTCTCCCCTATCCAACAACAACAGTAATGACAACAATAATAATGACAACAACAAGGACAACAAAGGGGGTAAAAATAGCCTCCAGGAGCAGTGGATTTGTAGTGCAGGCATGAGCCCCAGAAATAACCCTGGAGGAAAAAAAAAAAAGCAAGCATTTTCCTAAGCCACTGGGGGAAACTTCCAGTTGAACCAGATTTAAGGAAAGTTGTAATAGCCAATGGGCAACTCCCCCCTGAAGCCCACATGCTCTTCAGCTATCCTTAGATAACTGACATCAGAAAGCATCACCTCAAAAGCATGGACCTGAGGACCTGATTGAGCACACACATTACAATACAAGCGGATCTGGGTAACTGATAGGAAAAGATGACCAGAGGGCTCTGAACTCCAATCAAAACCTGAAGAAAGAAGAGGAAAAAACAAAAGACATTCGGAAATATTAAGAAGTGTAAGTGTGACTTAGGAAGGAAGAGAAGACGAGACCACAGGGGGAAAAAATGGGCAAATATATATAAATATAGACAGACAGTTCTAGAAATAATAGTCAACATATATCTGCAACCTTGGGAAAACTACTGTAGGTAGCTTCCAGTTGATGGAGTGGGGATACAGAACTTTGGTAGTGGAGATGGTGTTATACCACTGCTACATAATTTTGTAAATTAATACTGAGTCACTAACAAAATTCTTTTTAATCCCATTTTTAGAAGGAGAAGAAAATGAAACATAAACCTGGCAGTAGCTTCATCTGTCTGTCTCCACACAGGAGTTAGATGACCTTGAACCAAATACTTCTGGATGTCAATTTGCTCATCTGCAAGATGGGGTACACACCCTTCCTAGTGATCACTCCCATATTATTTCCTGGGTGGCTTTAAACAATAGCAGTCTATTCTCTTCCAGAACTGGAGGTCAGGCCTTGGAAACCTAGGTGTTGGTAAAGCCAGACTGTCTCTGAAGGTTTACAGAAAGAACTTCCTAGTCTCCCCTTAGCTTCTAGGAGTTCAAGGGCTTGTATTTGTATCACCTCCAGTCTCCACCTCCATTCAGTCACCTTCTTCTGCATGTCTGTGTAACCCCTCTTCTTAAGGACATCAGACAGTGAAATAAGCTGTCATCCGCCCTCAGCAATATGCCTTCACTTTTACTAATTACATGTACACAGCATCCCCTCCCCCCCTCCCCTTTCCAAATCAGGTCACATTCACCAATACCAGGCATTATGGCTTGAACTGACCTTTTGGGGGAACAGAGGTGCAGCTGCCTGGAGGATTGTGGGAAGACTTAAGTACTGAGAACACCACCAGGGGCATACTCAAGTGCCCCGCCATCACTCCCTACACAAGGGAGTGCTTTTCTCCCATACAGCAGGCTCCCTCCCAGAAGGCCAGGCCAGGCCTCCTAATACCTCATAAAAACAAAACCACAAGCAAGGCCCCCACGGCCAACACACCGCCATGCCATCCCCGTAGCTGATGGGCTGTTAAGGTGCTTAACACAAACAAGCCAGGGTTTTGGTACCAAAAGCTACTGGTGTCAGTGTTTCAGCAGTGGATGTCTCAGAGAAAAGTCTGTACCCCACCCATAGGCCTCACACACTTCCTCTGGGAGGAGCTGCTCTGCCAAGTGAGTGGCCCCCATGGGCTATTCTAAAAGTAGGAAAGGGCTTACTTGAGGTGTGCACCACTGGTTCTAACATCTGGTTGTCTTCCTGCTAAGCAACAGCTTCTAGCAAAGAAGCCCCAGGAGACTCACAGGCCTCAAGGAGAAAGCCTCAGCTAGCTCAGCACAGGGAACTTCCAGCCCAGGAGAGTCAGATGGACAAGCAGTGTGACTTAGATTATGCCAGGAATAAATCACAGACAAAACTGGGTTCACCTCCCCCAGCCTTGGTGGGAACCAAAATGCCCACCACAAGGATAGAAGCTGCCACCTTTGACTTTGTGCTCATTAAGTCCTAAGCTCCAGAAGGGTGGATTTTTTGTGTGTGTATAAAGCTTGAAAATGAGGAAGTAAGTGGTCCAGGAGAGCCTGGGACCCATTAACTAACCAGCCAGTCAGTGGTTCCATTAAGAGAAAAATGACTGAAAATCTGAAAACTGTCCTTGGGCAGCCATTCAAAGATTCCATTAAGAGTTTCCTGGGAAGTCCCCTGGGGGTCCATGCCAATGAAAAGAAGATGCTTCCAAGGACGTAAAATGAGGAGAGCTTGGACTGAGATGGCAGAGGCCAGGATTCTAATTGCAACACTTTGGAATACCAGGGCTCTCCCTCCTGTTCCCTGAGCTTCAATTCCTAAGGAGGAGTAACAAGAGTCCCACACTAGCACTCTCTCCTGTGAGGCCCACAATCCTATTAGCCAGATCTGAAGCTGAGTCAGAGATAGGGGACTTGCCAGAGGCACTTAAGAAAGAACTGTCCAGAGCACAGAAATCTGTAGCTCTCTCTTGTCCCATTTGCCAGTGCCACATGATGAGGCTGCCTTTCAGGAACAAAACCAAGTGAAACAGCCACTGAGTTAGAAGACAAGGAACTACATTCACCCCAAAGGGAAACTTGGAAACACATCACTATTGTTATTCCAAATAGACAAGTCATTGAAAAGGCTCCAGAACAGCCTACAAAGCCAGGGTCAGAAACCCACATAGAGAAATAAACTAAGAGATGGCATAATCCTCACTTCATATCATGCACAGGTGTTTTTTTGTCTGTTTGTTTGTTTGTTTGGTTGGTTGGTTGGTTGGTTGGTTGGTTTTGTTTTTGTCTCCATGGTTATCACTGGGGCTCAGTGCATGCACATGGGATGCATTGGATCGACCTTCTCGTGGTGCATCCCGTGAGTACCCATTTATTGGGGAAACTGACGATCCTTCCTAGCCGACTGAATCCACATGGATCCCAGTCACTTTCAAAGCCGGCAACAAGCAGACATCACATCAGGCTCAACCTGACGCTGTTGACTGGCTACGGAAGAAGGGCAAACGCTAGAAGAAGAAGTGCATGCACTACAAATTGGCTCCTGGAGGACTTTTTTGTTTGTTTGTTTGCTGTTTTCATTTTATTGGATAGGACAAAGAGAATTTGAGAGAGGAGGCTAGGGGAAGGGAGATAAGAGAGGAGGAAAGAAAGTTCCGACACCTATAGACCACTTCACCACTTGTGAAGATAACCCCCCACCCCCGCAGAGGTGGTGGGGGGGTTATCTTCAACCAGCATCTTTGTGCAGGTCCTTGTGCTTCCAGGGGGAGCAGGGGCTTGAACCAGGATCCTTGCACAGGTCCTTGTGCTTCGTACTATGTGCACTTAACCCAGTGCACTACCAGACCCTCCTCATCCATAGGTTCTTAGAAATTATAACTATAGGGAAAGAACCTCTAAAGAAGCCAGGTCTGGGAACATAATGGCAGAGGAGAGCCTAGTGGGGGTTGTATTGTTAAGTGAAAATGTTATGTATGTTCAAACTATTGTATTTTACTGTCAACTGTAAACCATTAATCTCCCAATAAAGAAATCTAAAAAAAAAAAAAAAAATCCTCACATAAAGTCATTTCATTCAACATAGCCAGGATTTTTTTCCCCCTCAATGTTATAACAAAACAACAATAAACAAAACAGCATTCAAGGACTTGGAATTTCAGTGCCTTCATCTATAAAATGGGAATAATCATGCCTCTGTGCCCAGAACCTTTTTATGAGAACTGTGAGCTCTCTCATAAGGCACTCCTGGCAGGTACTAAGTAGGTAACTGTAGTCTCCCTTCCCCCTTGTCTCTCAGGAATGCACACCCACTCCTATGCTCACAAGAGCCCTCCTGCCTTAGAGGTCTTTGCTGACCTCCTAAACACCCACATACCTGGGAGCCAAGCACCTGTCTCCGGTCCCTTTGCCCACAGTCATGCCTTGCTATAAAATGGACTCTACCAAGAATAAGCTACAAGAACACCTTGTCCACAGCAGTGGTCAGCGCTAAAATTAGAAATTGAAGGAGCAAATGCTTGCAAGCACTTGAAAGAAATAAACTTTTTCCATCTCAAAGACCATCTTTTGTTTTAACAATGAGTCATTTTTACATTTTTCCATTAAAATGTGATTCCTTTGATGAGATGGCGGTGATATCATTAAGGATGGCTTTTCTCCCCCCCTTGTTCTCATTTAATCAAATAAAAAAGCAGGTGACCTACCATCAGGAATCCCTTTTGTGATTTGTTTCTTTTACTGTTTTACTGGTCCATAAAATCCCAGTCTGAGGATGGCCAGGCAGTGAATCAGTGATGGATGCATGTCTTCCTCCATTCCTCCCAGATCTACCTCTGAATCCAAATTAACAGACCTGACTTCTGCTCTCACCGTTCAGGTGAAACTGCTCTTTCCAAGTCCCTTCCCTCCACCCTGCATGTCACAGTCCAGAACAGGTTGTGTCTATTACACTCAGACATGCCAGAACCTCCATAGGAAGGGCAAGACCAGTCTGTCCAAGGTACTCTGATCAAAGCAAAGTCTTATCACCAAAGAATTGTCCTTAAGAACTGGAAAAATCCAGGACCATAGCCTGGCTCTTGACTTTGTCTCTCTAAGCATCAGTCTCCTTACTGTGCCAAGAAATGCCCGTGATGATCCTTATTCCACAGGAATCTTGAAGGATCTGACACAATCAAATGTGTAAAGCAAGTTCTGGGTTTCCTCTCCTTACTCAGATCACCCTTTCTAAACAGCACTGTTACATTATTTTTTTATAATGCCAACTAATTACCCTTTGTTTTGTCCACCATTTCCCTCCCCTTGACCACTTAATCCACTAAATAGCCTTCATACACACCCCTGTGTCAATAACTTAGATCTACAGAGATTCCCACTCCTTTCTACTCTGCTCTGATCCTCAATCACTCTTAAATAAATGAAAACTCTCTAGAGAGAGCAGGGAGCAGTCAGTCCAAGTGTACTTAGAGGAAAGGCATGTCATTCCAAAATCTTTGAGGCTCTTCATTCACCTTAAGAACTCATTTAAAGGAGATGCTCCAGAAAAAAACTTAATGAGCCTCCCAGAAGCAAGCTGTTCATTCCACTGGAGCCAAAGCAGAGCATATGGAAAAATTACCACTAGTGCCTGGATCACATGATGGCCCACAGAGTGCGTGCACCCTCTGATACAAAACTTAGGGTGGAAAAAAATACATATTCTGCAAGGGCAAAAGGGGCCAAGATAGACCTTGTGAGACTGCAGCTAAAGTATAATATATCTAGAATTCTCTGGACTCTACTTCCAGAATCTAATGTAACAGTAGCCCTTCAGCATGTCCCATGCCATAGAGGAAAAAAAACCTTATGTAATAGCCCCCTAGCACCATTAAACAAGCTCAAGTGCAAATGCTAAATACATGAGGGTCCAGAGGCATCAAAGTGGGGGAAAAGTTATGTGACTGTATCCCAAAAAGACCAAGACAGCAGAGGAAAAGCATTCCAAGGGTGGGAGGGTAAGTTGATAAGAGTCTAAATATGAAAATGAGCCTGAAAAATCTGGTCTTAATAGTACCTGCTTAAAAATAGTGTTCTTGTGGCTGAAGAAATGGCTCAATTGGAGAGCCTCTGACTTGCATGCCTGAGGTTTCCGGTTCAATCCCCAGCACTATATCTATCACTGTGTGCGTGCGTGCGTGCATGCATGCATGTGCTGAAACTCTCTCACATGTGTAATAAATTAAATCTTGGCTTAACTGCTGTTAGAATAATATTTTATACATGATTTTTCCAAGTATTTTATTTATTTTACTTTTGAGAGAGATGCAGAGAGAGAAAGACACAGAAACACCAGAGCACTGTACAGCTCTGGTTTATTGTGGTGCAGGGGACCTGGGACTTTGGAGCCTCAGGCATGTCAGTCTCTTTGCATAACCATTATGCTATCTATCCCAGCCCTAGAATAAAATTTTAAAGTCTGCAATATGTACAAAGTGAAACACAAAGTTAAGTAGGAACTCAGACATTCATTCAACAAACTGGGTGCACTGTCAATGTCAGCTAGACTAGACATTGGAGATTCAAACAAAAGTTAAACATCCACACCCCAGACCACTAACCTGTCTCAGAGAATGAATCCTAAGCCTGTAGTCAGGTTCAGAAGTGAACACCAGGCAAGGGCTCGGCAGCTAGCAGGGTGATCTCTCCAAGCCCGCCAAGGATGCCTTTATAGACAGGGTCACTTAGACAGAGAGAGGCACTGTAACTGGCTATTAAAAATAGTGAATTTACCTTCTTCACCCCATCATGGATGAAGCTTGAAGGAATCATGTTAAAGAAACAAAAGAATGAATATGGGATGATCTCACTCATAGACAGAAGTTAAAGAACAAGATCAAAAGAGAAAACACTAAGCAGAACTTGGACTGAGTTGGTGTATTGCACCAAAGTAAAAGACTCTGGGTGAGGGGGAGGGTTCAGGTCCTAGGACACGATGGCAAAGGAGGACCTCATGGCAGTTGTATTGTTATGTAACAATGTTATTCATGTACAAACTATTGTATTTTACTGTTGACTGTAAACCATTAATCCTCCAATAAAGAGGTTTTTTAAAAAACTATGCATTGAATGTGCACATACATGTAGAAGACTGAAACATGGACAGAAGGGATCAACATCCACATGAGGGTTGGAGGGACGTCTGGGTCAAAGAGAAAGTAATGAAGTTAGAAAAAAAATCTTTGAGAGTATTTGTAATTCATCTATCTTTAAAAGAAAATCTGACTTAAAATGTCAAATGTGAAGAATCTGATAAAGATCTGTGTGGCATCTGCTAAATTATTACTGCTCCTTCTAAACTGTTTAAAAGCCTCTAGAATGCAATTAAAAAGCCTATGATTTAAAACACTCAGATTACCCTAAGAGTTCAGTAAATGTATCGACCACCCAGTATAGGAAAAAAAGTGTAAGAAAATTAGAATAGCAAGTGTGAAGTCCAAGATGAGCACATACAAAGAAGCAACAGCTATCAAGAAGTGTCATTATCAGTATAAGGATCCCAGTTTGAGCCCCTGGCTCCTCACTGCAGGGGAGTCGCTTCACAAGTGGTGAAGCAGATCTGCAGGTGTCTATCTTTCTCTCCCCCTTTCTGTCTTCCCCTCCTCTCTCCATTTCTCTCTGTCCTATCCAACAACGAAGGCATCAATAACAACAACAATAACTACAACAATAAAATAGCAAGGGCAACAAAAGGGAATAAATAAATATTTTTAAAAAAGAAGAAGTGCCATTATATGCAGGTGGATCCAAGTTATTGTCTGGGGAGATGATGTCATGGCTGCAAAAAGGACCAGAAAGCTGGATCAGGGAAAAGAGTAGCTCCCAAATACGGGGAAGCTGTATAAATATTGTTGGCTGTAAACCCCATCAGTTTGATGTGATCTGGGGCCCATATTCCAGATGCTAACATGATGCCAACCGTACTTCCCTGGACACATGACCCCACCAATGTGTCCCCACTTCCCCAGAGCCCCGCCACAATAGGGTAAGAGAGTGACAGGCTGGGAGTATGGACTGACCTGCCAATGCCCATGTTCAGCTGGGAAGCAATTACAGAAACCGGACCTTCCACCCTCTGCACTCCATAATGAACTTGGGTCCATACTCCCACAGGGATACAGAATAGGAAAACTATCAGGGGAGGGGGTGGGACACGGAGTTCTGGAGGTGGGAACTGTGTAGAGTTGTACCCCTCTTATCCTATGGTTTTCGTCAATGTTTCCTTTTTATAAATAAAAATTAAAAAAAATAAGAAGAAGCGCCATTATGGGCTGAGAAGATAGTACACCAGTAACAGCCAGAGGTCCCAGGCTTAATTCATGGCGTGACCACATGCCAGAGTTGAGAAGTGGTCTGGTTTTTCTCTCCTTCCTTTCTCCCTGAAGAAAATAAATAAATAAGTCGTTTAGAAGGACCTACCATAGTGCCTAACACAATATAGGTACTCAAAGGGGAAAAAAAAAAGGATTATAAAGGTTTTGGAGTTGGCTCAGCAGTAGAGCAAATAACTTGCATGTAAGGCCCAGGTTCAAGTAATAGCCCTGCATATAATGTGACAGTAATACTATTCAACCATTAAAAAAGAAATGTCGCCGTTTGGACCAAGGATAAACCTTGAGGATACTGTACTAAATGAAATAAATCAAGCCAAGGAAGACAAACACACTATGATCTCACTTACATGTGGAGTTAAAAATAAATAAATAAATAAGCCTTTCAATTCATGAGAACCAAAGATTGGTAGCTACCAGAGAAGGGAGGGGGGAATACAAATGTGAAATGAGTGGTGGTGATCAGAAGTACAAACTTCTTGCTATGACGTTAGTAATTTCTAGGGGTGTAATCTATAGCAACGGTGGCTACCATTACTAATACTGTACTATATATTAAAAAGGTGCTAAAAAATAAAAGGTAAATCTTCCAAGTTCTCATCACAGAAAATGAAACTTTCATAATATGCGAGATGAGAGATGTCAACTAAATTTATGGTAGTAATCATTTCTGGATATACACATAGGGCAAATAAAAAGGAAGTGAGATGAATTCTGTAGCTGGGAGCTGGCTGGGAAGGAAGGACAGCTTTCTAGACAAGATCACTGACAGCATTCTGAAGGGTGAATGGGAAGTTTTCTTTGAGAAACTATGCAAATAGCCAGAGCCTAAATCAACAGTAAGACCAGACAGCAAACAGGGACACAGACTACATACACAGGCTGCACTGAGCTGTAAGGAGAGGAATAAAGCAGGAAACACCATCCACACCTTCCCAGAATCATTTGCTAAGAATCCAAGAAGAAACAAGGTCCACTTGGGCAACAAGATCATCCTCCAAGGAAGTTAAGATCACCCTTAACAGTTCAGCCCAGCAACAAGATGAATGTAGGAAAGTGTTCCCTCTGTAGTCGGGGTGCCAGGAGGCCCCTCCCTGGCTGCTGGAGGAACAGGGGAAGAGGGGTTGGCCCTGAAGACACTGTCCAGTGAAGTCTACACATCAGACCATGGCACAACACACATTTCCAAAGGAATCAAGGGAGTTCTGTTGTCATTAATGACTATAATGTAGCAGAGTTCAGCCACCACCCACCCACCTACTCACAGGCAATACTTTCCCACCGATTTGAATGAAGAAGGCAGAGTGGCTTCCTCGACCCCAGCCTCTCAAACCATTGCTGTAAAGTGTGGAGGAGAGTTCAATTATGGGAAGAGGCTGAATGAAGTGTTTGGTAGACAAAATAGTCCAGCAACAAGTAACTAGCTTTGTTGTTATTGTTGTTTTTTAATCTACTTACACCCTTTTGTTGCCCTTGTTTATAGTTATTATTGTTGTCGTCGTTGTAAGATAAGACAGAGAGAAATGGAGAGAGGAGGGGGAAGACAGAGAGCAGGAGAGAAAGATAGACACCTGCAGACCTGCTTCATCACCTGTGAAACGACTCCCCTGCAGGTGGATCCTTACACTGGTCCTTGCGCTTCATGCCACGTGTGCTTAACCCACTGTGCTACCACCCAACTCCCAAGCAAATATCTTTGAACAAAAGGTAATAGTAACATTCACCAACTGACTTAAACCAACTCTCTAGTTCTTAGTAAGTTAAGGTCAGATTTCACTGAATTTACAAAAGCAAATGTGTTCTAAGTTCCAAGGAATAATTTATTACACACATATAATTTGAATCTTTGTAGAATTGTCTTTCTTTTTTAAAAAAAAAAGATTTTCCTTTTTTAATTTATTACTGGATAGAGAAAGAGAGAAATTGGGGGGAGGGGAGATGGAGATGGAGAGAGACAGACAGACACCTGCAGCCCTGCTTTACCATTTGTGAAGCTTTCCCCCTGCAGGTGGGAACCAGGGGCTTAAAGTCGTGTCCCTGTGCACTGTAGTGTGTTAGCTTAACCAAGTGCACCACCGCCTGGCCCCAGAATTTTCTTTCCATCTGAGAATTATTCCTCTGGAGCCACAACCCAAGAAATAGTAGAAAGGTTCTACATGCAGTGTTACTGAGCACATGAAATGTGAGGTGTGAGTGAGGAAGTGACAGTTTTCATACACTGGAGAACAAAGGTCTGTGGTACTTTTCTTACTGGTTTCTGGCTCTATAGTACTGTAGTCCAGTGATATGAAAATCCACCCTTTGTCAGCTGCTAATTTTTCCTACCCTAAAAATAATGCAGGGCTGGGGACATAGCATAATGGTTATGCAAAAAGACTCTCATGCCTGTGGTTCTGAGGTCCCAGGTTCACTTCTCAGTCTCACCATAAGCCAGAGCTGAGCAGTACTCTGGAATCTCTGTCTTTCTCTTTCTGCCCACACCCACCATAAGCTAGAGCTAAGCAGTACTCTTTAAAATAAAATAAGTAATATATATATTATAATAACTCAATTGAGTCAGGTGAATAGCACAGTTTTCACACAGGGAGGGGATTTAGATATGAGAGGTCCCAGGTTTGTTCTCCAGCAACACCCCTCGCCACAGCTGAGCAATGCTCCAGTAAAATGATGTCTTCGTCATGCACATTCTTTTGGCTAAATATATGCACACATCCCAAACTATTAATTACAATAAAATCAAAAACGATTATGTTTTTTATTATGTTTTGACGATTATGTTGCTAAGTTTTTCCTGCAAATTAAGACATCCGCTGGGCCAGAAAAATAACTCTGACCATTAGAGAACAGAATTTGCATGTCTGGAGTTCCAGAAGTCACAGGTTTAAGTACATGCACTACTTTCTGCCAGAGCTGAGCAGTGCTCTGGTGTGTTTCCCTCCCATGTGCAGGTTTTCTCAATCAATCAATCAATCAACCTCCCTCTCTCTCTCTCCATATATATATATATATATATATCCCCCTCTCTCTCTTTTCTCTCATAACATAATCAATAATATGCCTTTTGTAAAATTATTACCTGAGTCAGAGATAGGTCACTGGGTCGGGTGTTTGCCTTGTCAAGCTTTGGCACTACATGAAAGGTACCATGGTGCCAGAGGGAACTCCAATATTGTACTAGCTCTCCTCTCTCAAAATGCCTTTCTCTGTTTCTCTATCTGCATAATAAAAAAAAAACACCCAAGGAGCAGTGAAATCATACATGCACAAGATGTCAGTTAAGGAAGAGAAATAAAAACACCCACTTAATAGTAGCTATGAACAGCATTTTCCCTATTCCCAGCTGTCTTCACATACATGATTCACACAAACCACTCACAACTAGAATTGGAATTAGACAGAACAGACCAATGCTGTCTCCTATGTACAGACAAGGACGTGAGCTCAGAGAGCACGCCACTGCACTGGCTGGGCTGGATGGTCTTTATATCTTACTTTCATATCTGAAAAGAATACACAGTGTCATTCTGTGCTCTCAAACCATTTATTCTGCCAGGAGTTCAACAAGGAAAAAGTATTTACACACACACACAGCCGGCAAGATATAAAATCATTGACTCTATAGAATCATAACTATGTAATGTCAAGCAAACCAGCAATCATTCACATTTCAGTAAAGTAATAAACACTCTTCGTATTGTAAGATTATCCTAAATAAACCTCAATAATCATTAATACAAGTAACAGTGGTGGGCAACTATAAAGGCTAAATGCTTTTTTCACAGGCATTAACTCATTTAAAATGCTTCTATTTGATACGGGCCACTGTTATTCCCACTTACACATATGACACCTTAGGCTGGAAAAAAGTTGGAAAAGTCTGGCCAAGATCAAGGGAGTTCGCTAAGATTTGCACCCATGCCGATTCATTCAAAGACCTATGATCATAGGGGCCACAATTGTGTTTTTCAAGTTTTCATGTACACGGGAACTACTGTGAATCTGGTTAAGAAGCAGGTGCTGAATCAGGTGATGCTGGTACTGTTAGCATGTAGACCAACCTTTAAGCAGCAAAGCTCCCCACGTCAATCCTTATGCGATCATCTTAAAAGAGAAAAGACCAGAAATGTGTCTCCTTGCCATTTAAATATTACCAATGCTTAGTGCTCTAGGAAAGCAAAAGTGGGCTTTTCTTCTCAATAAGTCCTGCAAAAAAAAAAAAAAAAAAAAAAAAAAAACTTCCTTTCCATATGGCAGATCCTAAGCTGTTCCTGTAAATTCCCACCCGCAGACACTCCCCCTGGGCAGCCACTGGTGTCAGACTCACTAAGCCCAACTGAAGCTTAATCAACCCTCTCATCTCATTAGCAGGGAGGATTTTATCCCCAAAGCTTCTGTTAACAAACACTCACACACACCCAGGGAGCAGGTGCATAGAGGAAAGGCCCCTAGGGGCTGTCCAAGGAAACAGGGTCATTGGCCACACTGCCAACCACAAGTACTTCTCTCTGAGTCACTAGAAAATCTGAGATCAGGTATTTCCCTCTGTCCATATATTTCTACATTCAATCAGTAAAATGCTGTGTTCTCTAAATACTTTAACCTTCCAAAATTTTGCAAACACTGCACATTTTATACTTGAAAAACCTTCAGTACCCTCTAACAATCCTTCATGTCTTTTTATGTGAGATCATCAGATATTGGCTGTTTAATGAACCTCTGGCCATCTGCAGTAACCCTATTTATCTATACTAATGTTTAATCGTAAGAAAAAACTTAGCTAATACCAGCAATGTAGTCCTTGATAATAGACTTTGTTTCCCTAACTTTTCATCCTATTTATACTTCTTGACTTTTGCTATACCTCCTATAATGAATAAATGAGTGTTTCCCCCAATGAGTTAATGACATTTTATTGTACATTTAGCCCTATAATTGATGTATTTCTATCACCCTCATTTCCCTCTAAGATTATATTTATCGATGAACTTCCTTTCCTGAATTATTTGTGTGGCTTCAATGGCAAATTTTTATTTCCTTTTAAATTAGAGCAGAAAAGAATCTCCGGTTTCTTCCCTTTTAGTGTTTTTAACCCTTGTTATTTTAAAATCAGACTTCTTCCTCTAGGCAACTTCTATTCATTAAGCAAACTATGTAAACTCCTTTCAGATGGAATTAACAGGCAGTTTTCTTTTAATCTTTCAGAAACTATTTTCCTATGTAACATACTCCTCTGACGTCCTAACTAATTTATCAATCTATTTGAATATTGTTATAATCCACTTTTCTGTCAAAAGCCTCTTTCTCTTTGTGTTCTTGGTTTTTACCAAAACTGTTCAGCTCTGGCTTATGGTGGTGCTCGGGACTGAACCTGGAACTTCAGAACCTCAGCCATGAAAGTGTTTTGGATAACTATTATGCTATATCCCTAGCCCTGAACTTTTACTCCCCCCCTTCCTCTTTTTTTTTCCTGTCAAAGGTGTCTTTGCAAGTCTCTGAAGACACACGGGACGGACTCTTCCAAACTCTAGAGCCAAAGCCACAGGTCAATGAAGGACAAAGACTAAGCCAGTTTAGCCAGGTATGTTTCCTTCCAATCCTCTTTAAAGCCACAGTCACTTCTCTCTAGTGATCACCTCTATCCCTAGGTAACTACATTATGTAATGAACAGAGACTGACTCAGGGACCGAATTACAACAGCAAAATAGGAACAGACTTCAAAGAACACAACAGATCACATTCTGCTTCGTGGAACTTTAAACACACATGAAAGGGTGAGCTCTCGGGGGCTGGGTAGCGCAGCGGGTTAAGCACACATGGTGCAAACCACCAAGGACCAGCCTAAGGATCCCAGTAAGAGCCTCCAGCTCCCCACCTGCAGGGGAGTCACTTCACAGGTGGTGAAGCAGGTTTGCAGGTGTCTATCTGTCTTCCCCTCCTCTCTCTATTTCTCTCTGTCCTATCCAACAACAACAATAGCAATAATGACAACAATAAACAACAAGGGCAACAAAAGGGAAAAAATAGCCTCCAGGAGCAATGGTTTCATAGTAGAGGCACCGAGTCCCAGCAATAACCCTGGAAGCAAAAAGAACAAAGAGGGAGTCAGGCGGTAGCGCAGTGGGTTAAGCACAGGTGGCACTAAGCGCAAGGACCGGCTCAAAGACCCCGGTTCAAGCCCCCGGCTCCCCACTTGCTGGGGAGTCACTTCACAAGCGGTTAAGCAGGTCTGCAGGTGTCTCTCTTTCTCTCCCCCTCTCTGTCTTCCCCTCCTCTCTCCATTTCTCTCTGTTCTATCCAACAACAACAACAATAACTACAACAATAAAACAACAAGGGCAACAAAAAGAATAAATAAATAAATATTTAAAAAGATAAAAGAATGCGCTCCCTTTTCTGTTCTAGAGTGTTGCTGAGTCACATTTTATGAGCGCTTTTGCTCCTCAGATCCTGACAATGCCCTCTCAGTGCTGGACAGGGATCCCGCTCCATGAACATAGATTTTAATTTCTGAGCATCTCCAGTTCCCCTGGTAAGTTTATTATTCAGAAACTAAGCATCCCGATTACATGTTCAAGAGCCATTAGCTTTTCCTATGCTATCATTATCACACACTAGGGCAACATCAAGGAACTTTAGATATACTGAATCTTTACCCTACTGTTTCAGTGCTGCCCTTCCTAGATCCCACCACTGTTTATAGTTTTTTCTTTAATAATTACAAGATCTCTTCAATCTTTCATTAAAACAGAAATTCTCAGTGCAAGTCCTTCTTTCCTACCAGTCTGTTTCCCTAGGCCCCTTTCAACTGGGCCCATTTTCACTCATACATTTTAGTGAAATATATGCTCTATTTATAACTATACATTAGAAACCCCCTTATTCGATCTTCCTCTGATTGCTCTTAGCATCTCTATATATGCAAATATGTATATAAATATATTTTTTCCACTTCAAATTCTGTTTTTCCATTGAAACACCCTATGTTGTTAATCACTTATCCATCTTCCCCAAACTCCATTTTAATTTTATAATACAAAAACAAGTTAAATTTAGAACTTTCCAAACTGAGAGGCATTTTTGCAGCTGACTGTGAAGCTACAAGTGTGACCAGAGCTCATTTTTCAGCCATGTCCAATTAGTTTAATGACTCCAGGAGAACACTGCTCTGATTCAAGGCTAAAACTGAAGGAAAATGTTCCAGTAATGCCATCAAAGACAACGCACTTCTGATATTCCCAAAGCTATGCTCCTTGCACCTTAGACTAGTGTGAAAGGATTTTTAAAGCAGTAAAATCAAACACACTTCAAGCTTTGATTTTTCGATGCCAACAGACACACAAGTATCCCACATGGAACACTGTACCTCAGGTTTGCAAGTCTTCTAAATCAGGTTATTCATAAACGCCACTTCTCTCCAGCACCCACCCGTAGTTGCCAAAGGTCTATTCCAGAGTAAGCAAAATGGCTGCCTTGGCTCTCTGTGGCCTCTCTCCAGGCCAGACACAGCCTGCATCTTCACACTGCCCTGTTTGTCTGTCAAAAGATAGTCAAATTTGGGCACTAGCAAAGTTAGTCTTCTGACATCATAATGATTCATGAAAAGAAGGGACCCAGTTTTGTTTCTGAAGAGAAACTGAGAGTCACAGCTTGGAACCCTGAAGTTTATTTTGGTTCTCCTACAAGTATGAACAATGTAGACCTGCAGTGTTATTTTCACACAAGGCACACAAGAACCCTTTGGTTGGAATGACAAGATGAAGCAAAGTATTTCTAGCAGTCCATTAATAATTCACCTTCCATAGAAAAGGATAGTAGAGACTAGTTCAGAAAAAATAATAATAAGGTGTTCTTATCCATGAACCATCTTCGCTTAAGTTCAGGATCAGAAAGTAAGAAAAACTTAATCTTCTTTCCTTTTACCAGCATTATTATTTTTGTCTTAAAAATTGATTTCTAGACTTTATAAACAGTAGGGCCTTTTATTTGGTATCCAGTGCTATTCAAGGGAAGTATGGACTAAAAAGAAATTGCTTTGGGGTGATACTCAAAAAACATTTTCATGAAAGGGGAAGTTTTTTTCCTATCATTAATATTTTTAAAAGCAAGTCTAAGCCCTGGGTCCATACTGCCAGAGCGATAAAGAATAGAAAAGCTATCAGGGGAGGGGATAGGCTACAGAGTTCTGGTGGTAGGAACTGTGTGGAGTTGTACCACTCTTATCCTGTGGTTTTTTGTCATTGTTGCCTTTTTATAAATAAAAATTAAAATTTAAAAAAAGCAAGTCTTAGAATGCTAGAATAATCTGTTGTTAGTGCTGTTGCTTTTAATAAAATGAGTCTTCGCAGAGGCCAACTAAAATGCCTTTAGTGGCAAGTTCTCCAAAAAAGGGAATGAGAGAACATCAGTTTCAATCTGTCAATGACAGGCCACTTGACTATCAAATTAGGATGTCCCCAACTCCAAGGGCACTCTAACATGTCATTCCACCTAATGTAAGCATCACTCAATATTGACAACACGACCCAAAAGTGGAATTCTGTAGCACAAGCTATCTGGTGCACTAACTTCTTCCAACCAATATGGCCCAGCTGAATGCAAAGTCTAGGTTTGTGCAGTCCCACCTATGTGTCAATTCGAAAACCACCTTTCACTGGCTGAGGGCTTGGGGAGATTTCTCAACTGTCTATGTTTGGCCTCCAGAAGACAGTAAAGTAATCTACCCACATGGATAAACTGCAGTGGAAATGAAATCAGATCCCACCAGCAGAGGAAGCATTAAATAAATTATAGGATATACCGGGAGTCGGGCTGTAGCGCAGCGGGTTAAGCGCAGGTGGCGCAAAGCACAAGGACCGGCATAAGGATCCCGGTTTGAACCCCGGCTCCCCACCTGCAGGGGCGTCGCTTCACAGGCGGTGAAGCAGGTCTGCAGGTGTCTATCTCTCCTCCTCACTGTCTTCCCCTCCTCTCTCCATTTCTCTCTGTCCTATCCAACAACTACAACAATAGAACAACAAGGGCAACAAAAGGGAATAAATAAATAAAATATTTAAAAAAAAAAAAATTATAGGATATACCATATGGTGTTTTTCTATAATAGGTAGATGGATAAAAACTGAAATACAGGGAGTCAGGCGGTAGCGCAGCAGGTTAAGTGCATGTGGTACAAAGCTACAAGGACTGGCAGAAGGATCCCGGTTCAAGCCCCAGCTCCCCACCTGCAGGGGAGTCGCTTCACAGGCGGTGAAGCAGGTCTGCAGGTGTCTGTCTTTCTCTCCCCCTTTCTGTCTTCCCCTCCTCTCTCCATTTCTCTCTGTCCTATCCAACAACAACAATAACTACAACAACAATAAAACAACAAGGTCAACAAAAGGAAATAAATAAATTTTTTTTTAATTTAAAAAAAACTGAAATACAGTCCAACACTCATAGACCCTAGGAATTATAGTAGCCCTGAAGCTACTCACATCCTGGAATGTGGCTAATTTACCTTTAATGGGAGAGCATCTCTGAACACAGGATGAGCCCATCAGCCAACAGCATCTTCTGACAGCAGGTGGAAGGTGTGTTTGATTGGTCACCAGGGTGAGTCTGAGCATGACTCTTTCTGTGTCGCCACTTATGTATGACCTGTGCTGTGCATCGCGGGCACTTCATAGTGTAAATTTACCCACTATTTAGTGTCTTTTTTTTTTTTGAAAGATTACACTAAACTTTGAAAAAGCGCCCTTGAAACATGTACACTGATGCAGACCAAAACTACCTCAATAAAATAAAATAAAATAAAATGCTATACTAACACTGCACGTTGAAATGAAGAAAATTACTGTGTACATAAAAAGGCAAGGAAGCAAAAAAAAAAAAAGGAAAAGGCAATGAAACACCACAAATTTAATAACAAGGAAGCAAATTATCTGTCATTGGGAGAATGGCTACAATTCTATATTGCATAGCACAAGACAAGCGCTTTAAGAGACTTGAGTGAAAGGAAGAGTCTCACAAATAGCTGAAACTACACTATATTCTGCTTTTGACATAGAGCCAAAAGGAATGTCACTCATGAAACAAGAGATGCAAGAGAAGCTGAGTGAAAAATGCCAATCACTGAAAAAAAAAAAAAAAACTGAACTATCTAAACCCCAGAGGTAGGGGGTTGGCGAGAGACCACCAGTGAGCAGGTGTGACCAATTCAGGTGGCTCAAAGTTGAACTGAACTGACAAAATACAGCATTTAAGTAAATGTTGGGAAAAAGCAAATAAAACCAAAACTATCAATATAAGCAAGTTAGGATGTTATTAAAGCAAGAGCTTCAATAGTGTGTGTGTGTGTGTGTGTGTGTGTGTGTGTGTGTGTGTGTGTGTGTGTGTGTGTGTGTGTAAGGGGGAAACTGAGCCACACCAAGTAGCTCATTGTATTTTAGAAAAGGAACTAGACACAGAGAACAAAATAAGATTTTAATATAATTACTTCTGTTTAGCTTGAAACATATATAATGAGCATGAATTTGATGTATTATTTTTACAGCCGTTTTAATTCAAGAAGTCTGCAATAAAGTAATACCTGCTTAGTCTCGGTCTCTTGCCAACAAAACAAACTTCCAATGACTAGTAGCTATCACCACACTCCTAAACACCACAATAGACATAACATGCAAATATTTAACGTGATGCCAACCCACAAGGAGTTTACAGTCCACCAGGATTAGACCCTAAAGGAAGTGAAGACTGCCAGAGATAGAGATGATAGAAGACAGAAATAGATATGGCTGGAGTCGAGCGGTAGCGCAGTGGGTTAAGCACACATGGTGCAAAGCACAAGGGCCGTGTAAGGATCCCGGTTCGAGCCCCCAACTCCCCACCTGTAGGGGAGTCGCTTCACAAGCAGTGAAGCAGGTCTGCAGGTGTCTATCTTTCTCTCCCTTTCTCTGTCTTCCCCTTCTCTCCATTTCTCTGTACTATCCAACAACTACGACATCAAGAACAACAATAAAAACAACAAGGGCAAATAAATATTTTTAAAAAAGAAAAAGAAATAGGTAGTGCCATAAATTGAAAAGGCTGTTGCCCAAAAGTCACAGAAGCATCGCCATGTTCAAATAAATCTCAGCCTACAGCTGCAGGAGGAACCTTACAGCACCAGCATATTGAATGCATTCACCCAGCACTTTGTCTACAAAGCTAAAGCTCAAGAAGCAATCTGGGACATATGTAATCGCCTCTGAAGGCCATTCAAGAATGAACAGTCCACTAAATGTTCCCCAGACAGGCTACTCATGTTTGCCGAAGTCTTGTGACTTCCATACAGTTCTGTTCCCATCAAGGTCACACGTGCACTGGTTTATGAAACATTTAGAACAGCCTCCGAGATACAGCTTCCCAGATAATCAAAGGAGGTAAACAGCCTCCCATCTCTACCAATGAATCTTCAAGGGCAAAGAGCAAGTCTTACCCTGAATGTGAAGTTTTTCACCCCTAGATAGCACACATCACAGTGCCAGGATATGGCAACCTTGGTAGTAAGTACCCCGCTGAACAACCAAATAAGAGTTTCAGAGTGGTCTGGGAGATGGCACAGTAGATAAAGCATTGGATTCTCAACCATGAGGTCCCAAGTTCGATCCCCGGGAGCACATGTACCAAGTGATGTCTGGTTCTTTCTCATGAATAAATAAATAATTTTTTTTTAAAAAAAGAGTTTCAGAAACATTTTCTAGACAGTCAGGGAGGTTTCTCCATGGGAGAACGCCTGCCTGGTATGTGTGACAGTGCTGGGTTCAATTCTTGACATATGACCAAAACAAAGACTAAGCCAACTGGAACTCAGTGGACTCACTAGTACTTTGGTCTCTTTCATAAGTAAAAGAAAAGAAAAAGTGAGTCAGGGAGGTAGCCTGACAGTATTGTGCACGCTTGGCCGCTTGGGCCCTAGGTTTTGATCCCCAGTAACACAAAATACTAAGATTCTAGTTACCCCAAGACAAATAGGGCAATGGCACGTGCACATGTAGCAAGCTAACCACCTCAGCAGAGAAGTTGTGTGAAGAGGGCATGATTGGAGGTAAAAATGCCTGATCAAAGATAACACGCCCTTCTCCACACCACGAGTCCAGCCCCCTTCTCTCTCCCTGCGAATTCATGCACAAAGGAAGCAGCAGTAGACAATGTATATTGCTAGTCTGAAGAGAGGAGGAGGTGAAAAAAATCTCTAGGAAGGCTGGAAGCTGAACAAAGGAAACGGCAGCTGGAAGGCAAAGAGTCTTAAAGGAGTCCAAGTGTTATAAAGTGACACAGAACATAACTTTACGAGGATTTGAGGGAAGTGTAAGAAGAATATTTCTGAAACAGCAACCTGCCGTAGCTTCTATAGATGATTTTCCCCACCATCTGCAGGACTGACTCAAGTTGTAAAGCTTTTTGATGGGGAGAGAGAGAGATGGAATTCTGGGGAGGGGTGAGGAGTAGAGAACAGTAAGTGCTCTGTAGACTGGAGGAAAGGGGGCTTCCAGGGTTAGAATTTCAACACAGGATTCCGAGGCAAACTTTCTGACTGTTATTCCTTAGCCCCCAGGGCTTGTGCGACTCCCAAGTTTAATATTCAGAGAAGCAGGTGGCTTTTGGTGTCACTCACTGCCACCTGCTTTCTCCCAGAAAACCAAACTACAGGCTGTCATTCCAGATGCAGTCACTGTGGCACCACGAGGAAGCACCAGGGAAAAGGTCAGTGCTGAAGGCATTTCCAGCCAACAATATGTTTTTGTGCTGAACTTGTGAGGTCCCCGAAACGTGATAAGTAAAATAAGCCCACAGCAGAAGTGTGCCATCCAGAACCCAGAAGAGGAGGCTACTCACACTCAATCAGGGGTTTTCAATCTCAACATCTGGCAACATCTGGAGCTGTTTCTTTAATGGCACAACCTGGGGAGAGGCTGGCAGGAGGAGACTGCTACTTAGCATCCAGAACCACTGGTGTGTTAAATATCTAACGAAAGAGAGGCCAACCCTCCACAATGAAGAACTACCCAGCCCAAGATGTCACTAGCACCAAGACTGAGAAACCCTGCACTAGACAAACTCCATCCCTGAGACCGACTCCAGGAACCCCTACAAGCTCACCTGAATGAATCACACAGGGTCACTCTGACTGAGCAGTGAACCTGCCACAAGGTCCAGTTTTTTATGGTAACCAGTGCAGGTGTCTCCCTAACTCTCCAAACATACACTGTTCCTATGAAACTTCGCATAAGCCAAAATGGCATGGAGCAAAACTGGAATTAGCATTAATCTATAGGGAAAGATCTTTTTACACAGATATCCTCTGCCCCACTAACCTACCAAATCACACCAAACAGTATATGAAATCTAACCTAACAGTTATTTTGTGTAAAAGCAGAACGTAGTTAAGTACAGCCTGGATAAAGTAGCTCCCAGGGAACGCTTTGCTCAGGCTTGGAGTTACCTCTCCAGCAGCTGCTGCAACACAAACACCACAGAATATACACTGGATATTTCCACCTCTTAACTTTTCTCTTAAAAGTGGAAACTCTTTTCACTCTTTTTTGGTTATTCTGGAAGACAGGTACTTTACCAAGGTTTGTTTCTCTTTAAAGGTGCGTGGCTCAACGTGAACTTTCAAAAAAATGGGGAATGCCTGCATTAAACATCAAGCAAATCTACATCTTCAGATCTCCTGGCTGCTCTCCCAGGTGAGTGTTTTAAAAAAGAATCTTTTTTGAGGCCACTCCTCAGTATCCAAGAGAGCAAATTCTTCTACAAAAAATTAGTTATATTTACTGAGACATCTTAAAAAAAAAAAAACCTGTGTCTTCAGGTAGTGGCCCTGGAAAAACAAAGTTGCATGATTAGGATGTCCCAAACATGTCCAAAATATTGCACAGAAAGAGAGAAAAAGAACAAACAAGAAGACTTCACCACCTATCCTTGTGCCCAGGGCGACCTCACAGGTAAAAAAAAAAAAAAAAGTCACATTGCTCTCCACTGAGTCCACGGCATGTGGTAACTTTCATTTCTCTTTTTTCTCTGTAAAAAGCAAAAAGCATATAAGAAAAAGAGACTATAGAAATATAGAGCTTAATTAATGAAAGCAAACCCTTATCAAGAATTCAGGTTGGGAGTCGGGCGGTAGTGCAGGGGGTTAAGCACAGGTGGCGCAAAGTGCAAGGGCCAGCGTAAGGATCCCGGTTTGAGACCCCGGCTCCCCACCTGCAGGGGAGTCGCTTCACAGGCGGTGAAGCAGGTCTGCAGGTGTCTATCTTTCTCTCCCCCTCTCTGTCTTCCCTTCCCTTCTCCATGTCTCTCTGTCCTATCCAACAACGATGACATCAGCAACTACAACAATAAAATAAGTAAGTAAATAATAAATTTTAAAAAAAAAAGAACTTAGGTTAAGAAACCAAATCACAGCCTGTGTAGTTCCTTCCTGCCAAGTGTGACTCCCCACTCTTGTGCACACAACAAAAATCTTCAGAAAACACGGTATTTTTAAAAGCTGCTGGTGGCACATCTGGTTGTGTGCACCTGTTACCATGTGCAAGGACCCAGGTTCAATCCCCCAGTCGCCACCTACCGGAGGGATGCTTCATGAGCGGTGACACAATGCTGTACCATGTCTTTCTTTCTCTCTCACCCTCTCTACCTCTCCCTCCCCTCTCACTTTCTCTCTGTCCTAGCAAATAGATATCCAAAAATATAAAAATAAAAGCTGCATCTTTCCTCAAGAACTGTGATTCATTCATTTTGAAGACTTATTCATTTATTTAGTAAGAAAAATTGAGAGGGGAGGGAGTGAAAGAGGAGAGACACCTGCAGTACTGCTTCACGGCTTGTGAAGCTTTCCCCCTGGAGGTAGGGACTAGTAGAGGCTTGAGCATGGTAACATAATGCTTAACACTGCCCAGCTCCTAGACTGTGATTTACTATGAGTTTGCCATGACCATGAACTGCTTGATGAGTTCAGAGTAGTGACCACAAAGTCAACAGACTGGGGAGGGGGGTTGTTTGTGAAAACAATCTCACTGACTGTTCTTTATTTTTTACTTATTTATTTTAACAGGAGGGAGAGAGAGAGACCAGAACAGCTCTGGCTTACGGTGGTGTTGGGTATTGAATCTGAGACCTCAGAACCTCATGTTCGAAAGTCTTTTGCATAACCATCATGCTGTCTCCCCAACTCTCATTGGCTGTTAATTCACAAAAACCATTGGGAGAAGAGGCTTTTGGAGGCACTGTGCAAATGCCTGCAAACTGTGGGAGAAGCCCAGGTTAGGAGCCTGGGAAAACTCAAGTTAGAATCCAGCCATCAGTGGTCTGGGAAATGGCACAATGGATAAAGCATTGGACTCTCAAGCATGAGGTCCTGAATTCAGTCCTTGGCAGCACATGTACCAAAGTGCTGTCCAGTTCGTTCTCTCTCTCCTCCTATCTTTCTCATTAACAAATAAATAAAAATCTTTAAAAAAAATCCAGTCTTCAACCCCTACTCTGGTCCCCTGGGTATGAATGATCACTCCTGAACCACAAACTCACCTCCTGCTACACAATCTCATTAAGGGAAAAATTAACCCAGCAAGCTAGGAGAGGGGCCACAGATACTGGGTTCCCACCCTTCCACTGCTCCCTCAGCCCATGTAAGCAAGCAAGGTATAAAACGTAGACTTAGGGGCCAGGCAATGGTGTACCTGGTTAAACACACAAATTACATCGCACATGGACCTGGGTTCAAGCCCCTAGTCCCCATCTGCAGGTGAAGTAGGGCTCTATCTCTTCCCTCTTCTCAATTTCTCTCTGCCTCTATCTAAAAATAAATGAATAAATAAATAAATAAATAAATATAAACTTAATAAAAAGAAAGAAAAGGGGAGTCGCGCGGTGGTTTAAGTGCAGAGGTTTAAGCACAGGTTGCGCAAAGCGCAAGGACTGGCTCCCTGCCTGCCAGGGAGTCGCATCACAAGCGGTGAAGTAAGTCTGCAGGTGTCTGTCTTTCTCTCCCCCTCTCTGTCTTCCCTTCCTCTCTCCATTTCTCTCTGTTCTATCCAACAATGATGACATCAATAACTACAACAGTAATAACTACAACAATAATAACTACAACAAGAAAACAACAAGGGCAACAAAAGAGGATAAATATTTAAAAACAGAAAGAAAAGGAAGAGACTAGTGTAAGCTTATCTGACTAAAAACTTTGCTAAGACTATAAATTTCAACTTCTCCAAACTGCACGTTGAAGATGAGGCTACAAGGCCTGGTGCATTTGTCCAATAACGAGAAGGATCCTAGAGATCCACAGTTTACCAACATGCCCTCCCCTGCTTTCATCGCCACCCTCCCCCCAACTCCCCATTTACCCCAAGATAAAAGGCCTAAGTGGACTGCCAGGAAAAAAAAATAAAAGTAAAAAAAAACAAACCACCTCACACCCCAGCTGGGAGCCTCAGTTGCATCTCTTTGAAGATGAAAAGCCACAAGGTGTGTTTATTTGTACTTGGGTGTACACACTCATCTACCACACTGGGTTGAGTGCAGAGCCACTCAACTAGTTAGAAAAAATTAACAATAAAGTCCATCCATTAAAGGTTCATACCAGTAAGCAGATCTTTCCAGGGGAAAAAAGTCAATACCTGGGAGGATACACATGGGGGAGAAGGAGAAGGACAATACCAAGCTCTGCACTGACAGAGACTGTCAGGTAATCTACAGAAATGTAAACTCTAGAGGAGATGAGAAGACTGGCCACCCGCAGGACAAGGCCACTGGTTTCGCCCAACCTGTAAAAGGGAGCTGGACATGTGGGGGGGGGAGCTTAGGCTGAGTGCTTCTCACCAAGACATTAAAAATAGACAGTCAAAATCAATGTCTCAGTTCCCTAACACAAACAATAAAAACAAAGGAAGAAAAAAAAAAAACCATACATAAGAAGGTTCCTGAATAACAAAGGTCTGTCAGTTGCTCTTGAAGAGCTGGAATGTGAGTGGCCTCACAGCCTTACAAAGACCCGGAACTCAGAGCAGAGCTCAACTTTGACCCCAGGTTTCTTCAAAGACTATCAAAGGGAGACAAAAATCCAAAGCACTGGTTTGTATAGTCTCTCTTGTATCAACTTCCCTGGAGAGGATGGGGGTGTGGCACCTGGGACAGGTCCCACTATGAAGCCGAAACTGGCCTGTGTGGACATCCCAGTGGGTGAGGAGACCATAGGGCACCCTACCAGCATCAGCAAAACCAAGTGACCCTGTTTCTGACAACACTTCTGGTCAAAGTCGAATACAGGCTTGAAGGAGGCGGCTTAATATAACATGAAAAGTATACACAACCCAACCAGCCCAGACACTTCTAAGCCAAGTCCTGAAAAGGCTGCTTAAAGTCACACGAGCTCAATGACCACAGATAACGGAAAACCACCACCTGAGACCATCAGACAGTCCCATGCCCACTCCCATGGCTACTATATTTATTTTAGTCCTATTTTATATATGCACACACATATATCAAAATGCCAGCGCTGACCAGAGAAAGGCAAAATTAACTTTACAGCTATTTTTACAGAGATAGAAACTTATCCCAAGTGACCAGCTGGGGGTGGGGGGTGGGACGAGGAGAGAGATGCAAAAAATATCAGTTTCCATAGAGTCACAAGCTGCTCCAGTAGGACACACAAAAGCCACATTCTAGGCTGTAGTGTTGGACACACCACACTACACTCACACACACAGCCCTGTGGCTCTCCTCAGGGCTCCCTGTCTGGCCCGTCGTGGACATCTGTCTGTTCCACCAGCTGCTGAATAACCATTCAAACCTACCAGAGGCTACTAGCTCTTCCTTGGAACTCTCTCCTTGGGACTGGCCCAAGAGTTCAGGAGAAATGAGGACCTGGCTAGAAACCCACAGCAGCCATCAGCATTTCCCCCACAATCCCGACTATGGAAGCCACAGCAAACCCACAGACATCCAGTGTCTGGATGATGTCATAGGGCTGAGGGCGGAGGGAGACTTCCCGGCGGATTCTGAGGTTGGCCAGGACCAGGTATCTTAAGGAAGGAGGGAGAACTCTCTTTCCATGAGCACACCTGGGGGGGGGGGGGCGGAGGAGAGGGGAGCCCAAGTCAGAACGAAGTGAGCCTCAACCTCCCCCCTGTAAACACACAACCCAAGAAAGACACCTTCGTGGTCAGTAGCTTAAAGCACTTGCAGAGCTCAGGCAAAGCTGAGCCATGGGATGGCACAGACGTCAAGCCAGCAAAATTCTGCGGCAGAAAAGTTCACTGGGCCCTGTCACCCACTTTCTGGGCACCAGCTGCCCAGAAATCAACATCAGGGGGCCAAGAGCTGGCCAAGCCCAGGAGGGGCAGCTGACAGCTGTGGCGGGCGGGCAGGGCGGGCCGGGGGCAGGGGCAGGGGCAGGGGCAGGGGCAGGGGAGGAAGGGCTCCCTGGGCTGGAATTCGGAGCGTGCCCACATCAGCAGAAAAAGTTCCTGAGTGCTGGAGCACGCGGCCTGGAAGAAGCCGGTGGCTCCGCGGGGCCTCGAGACGAGGATGCCAGGCTCAAGATGCCAGATGCAGCCCGGGGTCCTCTCCCTGGGAACTTCCCCAGCCAGGGCAAGAGAGGGGGCAGTCCAATGACAGAAATAAATATCCTGCTCCCGTCACCGGTGGGAAAGTGCAAACCATCCCCAGCTCCGGCCCTGCTACAGCTCTCTCCTGACCCAAAACCGAACGCGGTCCCAGGCAAAGGTGGAAGGCAGCGGCGCTTCTCCTCGGCGCACAGCTCAGCTGGGGATACTGAGACATGAGGGTGGGTGCACACCACGCACTCCAGAAGAGGGTCCTGGGAAAGGCTGGCGAAGCGCCGAGCACCCGGGCGCCTGAGATGATGGGGCTGAGAGAAGAGTTCTCTATTTCCTTTCCCTTTCTCCTTTCCCCCAACACAACACACAACGCAGGGAGACACACTGGAGCGACGCCCAGTCGGGGAAGCCGCGGGGCTCCCCACAGCCGGGCTGCACAAAAAGCCCCGCCCGCGCGCGCACAGCACAGCCCGAGCCGGCGCGCACGCCCACACAATAGCACGACGCGCGCCCCGCCGCGGCCCCTCGCCGGGGTCCCGGCCAGCCCGGCGCCGGGGGCCGCCCTCCCTGCACACCCGCGCCCCGAGACGCAGCCGGAGCGCGGAAAAGAGGCGCGATCGCCGCCCGCCAGCCGCGCCCCGCGGCCCGCACGAAGTTCGCCCGACGGCCCCCACACTCACCCGCGGCGCTGCTCAGCAGCAGGCACAGCGGCCCCAGCAGCCACATGGCGCGGCCGCTGCTCCCCGCTGCCCGGCGCCTTCGCTGCCCCCTCGGCCTCGGCACTGACCCCGCCCCTCGCCGCTCCGGCCCCGCCCCCCGGCTGCCCCTCCTCCGGCCCGCCCCGCCCTCCGGGGCCTGGCCGGGTCGCTCAGCGCAGCGCGGCGAAGTTTTGCCAGCTGCACGCGCGCGCCTCAGGGCCCCGCCCCCGGAGGTTCCCAGAGGACCCTGGAGGGTCGCGCCCTTTGACCCCTCGCCGCCTGTTCATTTAGCTTGGCAGAATCTCAGGGCAGCCCCCACCCTGTCCTCTCTGCCTAGTCTTTCCCTTCACGTCCACCTCCCCTTGCGTCCCCATCCTCCAAGGATTCGAAGCTCGCCACCACACCAGACCCAAAAGTTCTTGTGCTCAGCTCCAAAGTAAGTTGACTTCAGAAAGTGGAGGAAGACGTTGAAATAAAGGTCCGATGTTATGTAGAGACACCAGTTTTGTTTTTAGTGGTGGCAGTGGTGCTTCACCAACTTGAGTGTGCAACCGAGCTCACTGGGGATCTAGTAAATGTTGAGTCAGTGGGTCTAGGTGGAGTCTGAGAACCTGCTTTCCAGCTGGTTCAGAATCACAGGCGGAGTTGGGAATCCAAGACTGTCAAGGTACACAGCAGTGACATCATAGTTACTATTTTTCTGAGTCTTGTCTGCCTAGCCTTGTAACGCGCGGGTTCCAGTAGAAAAGGAAAGTAAATGTCAAAGCAGATGCCCAGATGCAAAACAACAGCTGCTCCAGTTGCATCTGGGCCATTAATATAGCGCTGGGGGGAGTTCCCAAAGGATTTAGATGGTAGGGGGGGGAAATGCAGTGACGTGTGTGCGTGTGTGCGTGTGTGCGTGTGTGCGTGTGTGCGTGTGTGTGTGTGTGTGTGTGTGTGTGTGTGTGTCCTCTCTCCATCTCACTACACCTCCCTAAAAATTAATGCAAATAACCACCACAGCTGAAAACAGCTCCTTTCCATAAGCAAATTGGCTTTTTTAATCGTTTAATGCAACAATACGATGAATCTCAAAAGCATATTTTTTAAAATTCAACCCTAAGTTTAGTGTATATTCTATAAGATTGCACCTATAAGACATGGGGGAGGGAGTTACATGGATCAAATCAGAACAGTAATTGCCCTGATGTGGATCTGCAGTACAAGGATGTGTAAATAGGGAGCGTGGGTAGAGGAGAGCTGGTGGCACACGTGCATCTTAAGGCAGTTGTTGCACAACTTTACACTTGTCAAAAAGTAATAGACCTTCACCCCTAAACCCACAACTAAAAAAGAAAAATAGTGACTTTCACCTTATATGAATTATGCCTGTTTCAAGCAATATAGAAGGTGTGGGTTCTGGGACTAGATGCAAGGGAGGTTACAGAGGGGAGCGGTGAAGACTCCAGGATACTGAGATCCAACGATTTCTTTTTTATATATATTTTTTCTCTGCTACAGTCTGGAAATAAGAAGGCTAAAGTGGGTCAGGTTCAAAATTTAAAATACCAATGATAGTTCAAGGCAATGAGAAAATGTGATGTAGGAAAGCTTAGCGAATTCCACATTGCAAAGTAGTTTGTTATCTGTGAAGTATATAAAGAAATTTTCCAAAAGATTAAGTATTTTTGGAGATTTTAATCCCAGGATCCATGAACACTAGGGAAATAATCCCCTGGGCATCAGAGACGTTTAATGCCCCTAAAAACATGTGCAAAATTTCAGGTGCCTGTGGGCATCCATTTTTTCAGGAAGCATGTTGAAGGGAGATACCTGGCCTCTGATAATGATACCCAAGAAGGTAAATTGGTTCTATAGCTGTTCATTTGCTTTCAAACATTAAGAATGTACAAAGTCAGGGAGTCAGGCGGTAGTGCAGTGGGTTAAGGGCAGGTGGCACAAAGTGCAAGGATCCCTGTTCAAGCCCCCAGCTCCCCACCTGCAGGGGAGTCACTTCACAGGTAGTGAAGCAAGTCTGCAGGTGTCTATCTTTCTCTCCCTCTCTCTGCCTTCCCTTCCTCTCTTCGTTTCTCTCTCTGTCCTATCCAACAATGATGACAACAATAATAATAATTACAACAATAATAAAACAACGAGGGGCAACAAAAGGGAATAAATAATATATATATATATATATATATATACATTTTTAAAAGAATGTACAAAGGCAATGGATGTTATTAGTGCCATCATTCTTGTGTTCTTAGGTTCTTTGAGCACCTAAAAGTGAAGTTCAACTCTTGGAATAATTTAGCATACCTAGTTTATGCTTTACCACACACATACAGAGACACACACCCATGCACACACCTTTTAAATATATTAATGGGCTGCAATTAGTTGGACAAATGTGGAGCCCTCTCTAAGTTCAGTTGTTTTATTTTATTTTTATTAGCGATTTAATATTGATTTACAAAGTTAGGAGATAATAGGGTAGATCTCTGTACTGTTTCCACCATCAGAGTTCTGTATCCCCATTCCCTTCATCAGAAACTACAATAGTTCACCCGAGATCACAGATATGGGTTGACTATTCTATCTACACCTATCTATATTTTTATATATTTGTCAATTTTTCCTATGGTCCTGCCTTCTCTTTCTAAGTCAAACCTATACCTGTTACTACTTCCAAATGTCCTTCCTTTTTTCCTCTTTTCTCTCTGGGTCCTGATAGTCACCTTCCTTTAACATTTCTCCCCCTCTGGGAGTATGGACCACAATTATTTTTTGGGGTGCAGAAGATGGGAGTCCTGACTTTTGTCATTGTTCTTCCCCTGGACATGGGCATTGACTGGTCGATTCATACCCCCAGCCTGTTTCTCTCCTTCCCTAGTCGGGTAGAGCTCTGGAGAGATGAGGTTCCATCATACATTGGTGAGATCATCTGCCCAGGAAAGTCATCTGCAACTCGGTAGCTGAAAGGCAGTAAGATATAAAACAGGACAAAATGTTTAATAAACAGGAACCATAAAGTAGAAATAGAGCTGATAAGAATAGGAATATTAGGTTGGATACAAACTAGGAAGTCTATTTTAGTTATGTTCCTAGGGTCCATGACTTGAGTAATTTTGCCTGAGCTTGACACCTAACATGCAGGTAGACTAAACATATTGTCTGGAAAGATGGTGTCTGAGTTGAGAATAAGGCAGCGAGTAGCTACCAAACTCAAAGAAAACAAATAAATACAATTAACTATTTATCCCATTGATCTAACCCAGGGCCCATATATACTCATATTTAGCAGAGGAGCCTGTATAACCTCTGAGTCCCTGTTGGTCAGAGCGCATAGTCCATAGTCATAGCTAGGAATATTATAGGTGTACGCGTTTCAGGACTAGTCTTCCTCAAATGGCAGGGTACGATGACCCAGCCTCCCTTCACTACTTTCTAGTGAAGACAAGTTCCTAGAAAGGTCCACAAGAAGGCTTGTGATGCTTTTCCTGATGGAGGTGACCAGTGATGGTGGAGAGACAGATCTATTAGATGTCTAAGCTTCCCCTGTGTGAACATTGAATATTATTGAAGTTTCACTGCATCTCACAGAACATCTATGTGGGAATCCAAGGATTCCTTAACTAGGGTCCCAGGTGATGGCATAGCCTGGTATTGACCCAAAAGGCCATCATTAAGTGTTTTTTATATTTATAAGAAATCACTGCCAGACACTGTGCTATGTGAGTGGGGCAGGAGTTAAATCCTTCCTTTACACTTGATTACTCTCCTCTTCCCCTGTTTCAGAACTCTGTCAAAAGCCCAGGATAATCTCCTTGAAAATATGAGAGGTAATGCCAGTCGTTTAGGCCTCAGGGAGCCAGTCACAAGTCTTTTCCACAGTCAGTTTAATAAAAATCAGAATCTGGGTGCTTTATGTCTTTTATGTTCCCAAAGTGAGACACTGTGATCTTGGATGCATGCTTCTGATCCAGCTTCATTTTGCTGAAGGAGAAAATAATGTTGCTTCTGTGCTTTCTGGCATTATGTACCATACTGATTCCTCACAGGAGACTCCCACCCCAACCCCCTTCCGCTGTTAGACCACAGACTGGATTTGAGCTCAGGTCTGTTTTGTCAACACCTTGGACAAGCCATTAGCCTCTAATCCCTAGCACAGCAAAAACGGTATCATCTGTTTTCCATCTACACCATGCCTCGGCCTCACGTGAGCTTAATGTGCAGCTTGGCGATACAAGAATCCAGCATGAAGCCCAGCCAGTCTATCTTGGCGTTACTCTCGATCGCACTCTGTCATTTCACAAACATCTCATAAAAACTGCAGCAAAGGTGGGCGCGAGGAATAACATCATTGCAAGACTGGCCAGCTCCTCATGGGGCGCGAGCGCTTCCACACTACGATCATCATCTCTGGCATTATGCTATTCCACTGCAGAATACTGTGCCCCAGTATGGTTCCGTAGCCCCCATGTCCACTTGGTCGATTGCAAATTATATTCCTCCATGAGGATAATTTCTGGAACCATCCGTTCCACCCCGGTTCTATGGCTGCCAGTTCTTAGCAACATCGCCCCGCCAGATATTCGTCAGGATGCGGCATCATCTAAGTTCATTTCCCACGTCTACACTCGACCGGACCTGCCAATATATGTGGATATCTTCGCCCACCCTGTCCAACGCTTGACATCTCGTCACCAAATCTGGTCCCCTACGCCTACACTGAACTTCTCTGTTCCAGACTCTTGGAAACAGAGTTGGCAGTCAGCTGAGGTAAAGAACAAACACCTCATCACAGACCCCTGCAAGCGTCAACCCGGCTTTGACCTAGCACGTTATGACTGGGCCCTCCTCAATCGCTATCGAACAGGCCATGGCCGGTGCGCCGCTATGTTCCATCGCTGGGGAGCCAGAGACGACCCGAACTGCCCCTGCGGCTCCAGACAGACTATGACCCACATAGTCAACGACTGCCACCTCTCCAGATTCAAAGGAGGTCTCGAAACTTTACATCAGGCTCAACCAGAAGCTGTTGACTGGCTACGGAAGAAGGGCAAACGCTAGAAGAAGCCTCTTTGAGGTGTGTGTGTGTGTGTGTGTTGACAACTTTACTTCTTTGTGTCTTTTTCAATTTCCTTGAGTACTGACTCATAATTTTCAGTATACAAGTCTTTCACTTCTTTGGTTAGGTTTACTTCTAGATATTTTATTGTTTTTGTTGCTATAGTAAAAGGAATTGATTTCTGAATTTCAACTTCTTCTAACTTAATGTTTGCATAGAGGAATGCCACTGTCTTTTGAATGTTCATTTTGTAGTTTGACACCTTACTGTATTGCCTGATGATTTCCAAAAACTTCTTGCTGGATTCCTTAGGTTTTTCTATGTATACTATCATGTCATAGTTGCATTTGGTGAGTCTCAGGGGAGTCTTCTCCTCCCTTCAGCCATCCCCTTGTTGGTGAAACAGACTATCGGTGATATCTCAACTGGTAAACTGCCGGGCTGTTACCAGCCACTTAATCTCTCCCTAGGCTGCCCACTAGCCGCACATGTTTGCACTTACTGGTGATTTGGTGGGTTCCTGAAGTCGTTCTAGTCCTGTCTTGTTGCAGTCCCAGGTGGTCTTCTTTGGTATTCCTAGTTGACCCGGGAGAGGAGAGGACAACTTTAACTGTGAAGTAAGAATAATATGTGTACCTGGTTCTTAGGGCAACTGTCAGAAGCAAATGAGATTATGTATTTAAATTCTTTGACCCTGTACCCTGCTATAGTAATTGCTAGGGAAGAGGCCGGGTGGTGGTGCACCTGGTTGAGCACACATGTTACAGTGCACAAGGACCTGGGTTCAAGCCCCCCAGTCCCCAACTGCAGGGGGAGAGCTTCACAGGTGGTGAAGCAGAGCTGTAGGTGTCTCTCTGTCTCTCTCCCTTTCTATGTCCCCCTCCCTACTCAATTTCTCTCTAATTAATTTTTTTAAAAGGTTACAAAAGAATTGCTAAGGAAAAGATAACTATGGTTGTAGTTTGGGATTCTGGTTCCTATTACAACTATAACCAGTCTCCAAGATGGCATCCAGAGGTTCTTACTTTTGGTCTGTGTGAATGTTGAATATTATGGAAGAACATAGTAGTTTCTTCCTTCCTCTTAGATCCCTAGCCCTGGAGAAAGGCAGCAGCATGTCGGTATGTCACCTAGCAGCCCTGTAAAAAGTCACACACAGGGAGCAACAAAGCTGACTATTTGCCAGCCGATGGAATGAACCTTGGAAGCAGATCCTTCAGCCCCAAGTCAAACTGTCAGATGACTGTAGCCTCAGCCAACATTTGACTGGTCTTTGTGAGAAATCTTGAGCTGGAACCACCCAGCCACTCCCAAATTCCTGATCCCTAGAAACCATCAGAGATAATAAATGTTTATTGTTCGTTTAAGCCATTAGCTCGTAGGGCAATTCACTATGTAGCAATATATATAACTATATAGGAGTGACTTGATGGGTCTGTTGGACTTCTTAAGTGAGTCAATACATGAGAAACACTTAGAATTTTGCTTAGGACAGGGTGAAAACTCCATATGTATTAGTTTTCTTGCTCTCAAGTAATATTATAATTATTATTGACATTATAATCACCTTTATTTTGAAACATTTAAGAATCAAGGCTTTCAACTGACTTCTAAATGTCTAACTTGAAGAGAAGCAACACCTTGAAACAAGAGGAGAAAAGAGACAGAGGTGATAAAAAGACCAAGAAATCCTGACTTAGAAAAAGGTTTTCTGAAAATAGGGAGACATCAACTTCATCAAATCCAAGCAGAGAGACCACAGAAATTCTACTCCCAGTCACTTTTGTGGCTCACAGCTTTACAAGAGCTCCATGGTCCATTATCTGTGTTCTCCCTTTCCTTCTGATTTCCATTCTTCTTTTGTCTGTGGAGAAAACTGAAATTCAACTCAGGAGACAGCCAAGTAAGACTTATCCCACCCCCAACTCTGCTGGGTGGTTGAAACTACCTAGTAAGAGGCTACCTAGCAGAGGAAAATGACTGTCCCTCATAAAACACACAATCCACACACACAGGCAGATACACACACACTATACTCCTAATATTATCAGGACTCTACAAAGTCAAGAGACAGAGAATGGGGGGTTGGGCGGTAGCTCAGTGTGTTAAGCTCACATGGCACAAAGCGTAAGAACCACAGTAAGGATACGGGTTCAAGGACACCCCCCCAGCACCCCCCTCCCCACCTGAAGGGCGTTGCTTCACAGGCGGTGAAGCAGGTCTGCAGCTATTTATCTTTCACTCCCTGTCTCGTCTCTGTCTTCCCCTCCCCTCTCCATTTCTCTCTGCCCTATCCAACAACAACGACAGCAATAACAATAATTTTTTTTTTAACCTGAAAAAAAGAGGGGGGTTGGGCGGTAGCGCAGAGGGTTAAGCGCACGTGGCACAAAGCGCAAGGACTGGTAAGGATCCAGGTTGGAGGCTCCTGCTCCCCACCTGCGGGGAAGTCCCTTCACAGGCTGTGAAGCAGGTCTGCAGGTGTCTGTCTTTCTCTACCCCCTCTGTCTTCCCCTCCTCTCTCCATTTCTTCCTGTCATATCCAACAACAAAAAACACCAAAAACAACAATAATAACCACAACAAGGCTACGACAACAAGGGCAACAAAAGGGGGGGATGTCCTCTTGGAGCAGACACTGAGCCCCAGCAATAATCCTGGAGGCAAGAAAAAAAGAGAGACAGAGACAGAGAATGGACTGCTAGATTGCTATGTGAGGTAGAAAAATTACTTTTCTGTTGAGTGTCAATTTCCTGTGAAATAAGCAAAAACCAAACAAACAAAAACCCAGCACTCATCTCCTAGAGTTGTTGTACAAAACAAAAATGACTCTTATTCATCTGATCACTTTTTAGCAAGCATTTTTTGAGCACATACTCTGTGCCAAACTGTTGTGCTAGGCCCTGGATTACCGCACCGAACAAAACAGGTTCCCTCTCTGCACGGAGCTCACAGTGCAGTCGGGGAGCTAGACTCAGATCCAATTGCAAAATGAACACATAACAGAATGTCTGGTATCACAGGGCAATGTCCAGCATTTGGAGTTCCTGAGTCACAGCTCTGATGTGTTCAACTCCCTATTTGTATTACTGACTTAGGAGTTACGTGTGAGGGGAGAGTAATACTGGAGACATGAAGGTCACAGCTGCAGGAGTCAGCAAGTTGACATGACCCGCAGTGGTCCTCCTACCTTGTGTTCACACGTTTGTCAAGCTCCTGGACTAGTGGCTTGACAATAACAAATAGAATACAAAAGTTATAGGATGTTACTGCCAATATTAGGTTATAACATCTTCTCTTATAATAAGAGAAGATATTATAATAATCTTTTATATTATATATTATAATATATTATAATAATCTTCTCTCTCCTGGTGACCATTATATTATAATGATCTTCTCTCTCCTGGTGACCATTTTTTTCTATTTGATTGGATAGGACAGGAATTGGGAGAAGATTGGGGGAGATAGAGAGTGAAAGACACCTACAGACCTGCTTCCCTGCTTGTGAAGTGTGTTCCCTGCAGGTGGGGAGGGGGGCCTAGAACCTAGACACTTATCCAGGTGCTTGTTCTTTGTATTATGTATGCAAAACCAGGTCCACTACCCCCTGGCTCCTCTTTCTCCATCTCTCTATATCTCATTTGCCAGCTATTATGTTGTGTACTGCCCATACGAGTGAACTTGGAAGCAGAGCCCACCTTCAACACACACACACACACACACACACACACACACACACACACACTTAATTCCTCCAGATGGAACCACAGTCCTACCTGACAGCTTGGCCTCAACTTCATGAGAGAATTTAAGGCCGAGACACATAGCTAAGCTGTGCCTAGATGCTTGACTAAGAAAAAAGGTGCATCACTCTCTGTTGTTATAAGTCACTATGTTTTAAGATAATTTGTTAGATATCAATAGAAAACTAAGACAGGGCAGGGGCCTGGCAGTGGTCCATCCAGTTAAGCACATGTAGTATTCTGCTCAAGGACCTGCTCAGGGATCTGGGTTCAAGACCCTGGGTCCCCAGCTGTAAGGGAAGGAGGCTTCACAATCAGCGAAGCAGGTCTGTGAGTGCCTATCTTGCTCTCTCCCTCTCAACCTCCCCTGCTCTCTCAATTTCTCTCTGTTCTATCTAATTAAAAAAAGAAAGAAGGGAAGGAAGGAAGGGGGAAGGAAAGAAAGAAGGAAAGAGAAAGAGTACTCATGTCAACAACTGTACTGTAAACCATTAACCACCCGATAAATATTTTTAAAAAGAAAAGAGAAAACTAAGACAGAACTAGGTGGTGGTGCACCTGGTTGAGGGCACATGTTACAGTGTTCAAGGACCAGGGTTCAAACCCTCAGGCCCCACCTACAGATATGTGTGTGTAATGGGGGAAGCTTCATTAGTGGTGAAGCAGGTCTGCAGGTGTCTATCTTTCTCTCTTCCTCTCTCCCTATTCCTTCCCTCTCAACTTCTCTCTGTGCTATCAAAGAAAATAATGGAAATGACTGCCAGGAGTATTGTGTAGGTACCAAGTGCCCTAGTGATAATAAAAAGAAAATAAATAAATAAATAAAGAGAAAGAAAGAAAAAGGGAAGGGAGAGAGAAAAGGAGGAGGAGGAGGAGGAGGAGAAAACCAAGATAGCAGCCTTACCTTTGGTAGTCAGGCGATAGCACAGAGGTTTAAGCGCAGATGGTGCAAAGTGCAAGGACTGGTGTAAGGATCCTGGTTGAAGTCCCTGGCTCCCCACCTACAGGGGAGTCGCTTCACAAGTGGTGAAGCAGGTCTGCAAGTGTCTATCTTTCTCTCCCCCTCTCTGTCTTCCTCTGCTCGCTCCACTTCTCTCTGTCCTATCCAACAACAATGACATCAATAACAACAATAATAACTACAACAATAAAACAACAAGGGAAACAAGAGGGAATAAATAAATATTTAAAAAGAAAGAAAGAAAGAAGTCTTACCTTTGAGGTAGCATCTGTGAACACTT
Organism: Erinaceus europaeus; assembly: GCF_950295315.1. Taxonomy (NCBI): domain Eukaryota; kingdom Metazoa; phylum Chordata; class Mammalia; order Eulipotyphla; family Erinaceidae; genus Erinaceus; species Erinaceus europaeus. Next base: position 26,218,678 of record NC_080178.1, read on the forward strand.
ATCATCCCCGTATCTCACTTGTTAGTCAGAGAAAGATAGAGTGGGAGAATTGGCACTGAGCAGGCACCTATTTCAGACAGCATATGTCTGTGATCAGATTTCCCTTTCTAGCATCCTCAGAACTGGATATTATAATCCCCTTTACACAGGTGGGGCATCTTAGGCAGATCTGAAAAGATTTAACTGATTGGCCCCAAATGATCCAGGAATTAACTGAGTTTTGAGACCAGATCCTTTTAATTGCAATGGATTCCCACACCACACGCCATCTTGTCACCTTCTACAGTAAACACCATCCCAGCCCCACCTCCACCCCCCCACCAAGTCATAAAAACTAAAATGCATCTGGAGTTTCAAAGATAATAAGTTCACCGAGTTTGGGGCTAGAAAGATAGAGATACTAGGCACACCAAACAGAACTTGATTTATTATGTAATGGAATTGAAATGCCAGATAACTTTTCTGGATGAGATGTATCCAATTATTAGCATCCCAGCATCCCCCAAAATGCTGAGTATGAGAGTCTTCCAGCTAGAAATTAAAGTCATTTCTGAGCTGCCAAATGTATATATGCACATATAAATATACATATATTTTAAAAATTGTTCGACTAATCTACAGAAAAACATTGCTGGAAACCAACAAAATTCTTATAATTCATGTTTAATATAGTCACTAGCTTACAGAAGAGAGCTCTACTGACATTCATTAATGAAATTTTTGCACCATTTGAAAGGATGAAAATTCTACCTTTCATTTGAAAAAATATGCAGCTTCTTATTTATTTTAATGTCTCAGTTTTTACTGCCCCTTGAATGAAGTCGTCTACATCCTTAAGAAAGTGATTTTTCACTTGTGACCAATCCTGGAACCAATGAACAATAATATGAAAAAGAATTTAACCTGCAATTTTTCAGCAGAGTCATTCTGCCAGTTTTCATCACAAGCACATTCTTTGTTTCCTCTCAATTGGAAAAGAGGACATACTGGTGGCTTCATTAACTGTATAAACCTAGTCATCTCTCAGTTTGCGGGAAAAGCGTGTCATTGATTTGTATAGATTTGTAGTGTGCGATTATGATGGCCAGTAGCTACATGTGTCTATCTGCAGCTACACTTGAGTACTGGAAATGTGCAGTTAGAACTTGTGATGTATTAGAAGTACAAAGCACTGACGTTCAAAGATTGCACAAAAAAGGATGTAGAAGGAATCAGTAATTTTTTGCTAATACATGTTGAAATATAATATGTAGATAAATATACCACATTTACATATAATATATATGTATTTACATGCTTATATATGTATATAATATAAACATAATAAGTATATTAAAGTATTAAATAAAGTTCTATCAAGATGAACTCAGCCAGCTTCTTTCCCTTTCCATGTGACTAGAAAAGTGTTAATTTTACATGTGGCTTGTTTCTGAGGCTGACAATATATTTCATTTTTAAAAATGTGTTATTTTTATTAGTGATTTAATATTTATTTACAAGATTGTAAGATAATAGGGCTATAATTCTTTTTTAAAATGTATTTATTTTCCCTTTTGTTGCCCTTGTTGTTGTTTTTTATTGTTGTTGTAGTTATTATTGTTGTTGTTATTGATGTCATCATTGTTAGGACAGAGAGAAATGGAGAGAGAAGGAGAAGACAGAGAAGGGGAGAGAAAGATAGACACCTGCAGACCTGCTTCACCACCTGTGAAGTGACTCCCCTGCAGGTGGGGATCCAGGGGTTTGAACCGGGATCCTTACACTGGTCCTTGCACTTTGCGCCATGTGCGCTTAACCTGCTGCGCTACTGCCTGACTCCCTATAGGGCTATAATTCTACATAGTTCCTAATACCAGAGTTCTGTGTCCCATCCCCTCCATTGGAAACTTCCTTATTGTTTACCCCTCTGGGAATACGGTACACAATTTTGGGGGGGGGGGGATGCAGAAGATGACTTCTGTAATTGCTTCGCCTTGACATGGTCATTGGCAGGTCAGTCCAAACCCCCAGCCTGTTTCTATCTTTCCCTAGTGGAAACAGGAGGTTCCAGGATACATTGGTGAGGTCATCGGCCCAGGGAAGTCAGTTTGGAATCATAGCAACATCTTCAACCTGGTGGCTGAAAGGCAGTCATATATAAAGTAGGACAAAATGTTTAATAAACAGGAACCATAAAGTAGGAATAGAGCTGATGAAAGTAGGGATATTAGGGTAGAAGGAAGCTAGGAATTCTGTTTTAGGAATGTTCCTAGGAGTCTATGTTTTAATAATCTTTGTTTGAGCTTGATAGCTAACATGGGGGTGGACTAGGGAAAATATCTGGGAAGATGGTGTCAGGGTTGAGAGTAGAACTAGAAAGCACGGTTAGGGCAGAGAGTAGCTCGAAAAACTTGAAGAAAATATGTAAATACAATTAACTATTTACCACAGTGATCTAACCTGGGGCATGTATGCATTCTTATTTAGCACAGGAGCCTGTGTGACCTCTGAGTCCTTGTCAGACTAAGCTCACAGTCCATAGTCACAGTTGGGAACATTCTAGGCTGTAGTCATTCAGGACCAGTCTTCCTCAAGTGAGTAGCAGAATAAAATGACCCAGTCTCCCTTCGGAGAGTGGGGCAGTCCCAACCAATGTGATTTCACAGTGAAGATGTCTACTAAATGGCTTATGATGACATTCCCAATGGAGGGTTGACAACATTGTTATTAAAACAGCACTGACACAGTGCTATTTAATTTGGTGAATGAGCGCACAACCCATCAGCGTTCCTGGCCGCGTTGTTGAACATAAGTTCACACTTGAAGATAGCTTATTACTGCAGAAGCAATTTTCCTTCACAGTTTCTCCATCTGACTTGTTCTACCTTCAAATATCCTTACCTTTATATCCTAGGCACCCATGTCAACAGATAGAAAGTGATTTTAGTGCTTTAATTTTGGTATTCTAGCTGTACCAGAGTGAAGGAGATAGGGTGAAAAGAGATGAATAGAGGAGAAAGAAACCATCTTTTCAAGCGACACTAACATTTAGTACTTAATTATGAAAAGGACTAAATGCTGAATAACATCTCCATTTTCAGTAGAGAAATTTATATAGTAATTAACTAAGAAGACTATAACTCAAAGGAGATATTCACTCCTTGACAAATACAAGAAAATGATTTCAGCATACATACTCTGATTAGCTTCTCTAGGTAACAAACTCTCTTTTATAGACAAACAGGTAAGCAACAGACTTTAATAGGGCCTCTCTAAAAAATATATATATGGAAGGTAAATAGATTTACATTTTTAATCTGATATTATTGGAACATTTTCCCTGCAATCTGAAAGCTCTGCTTTAATCATTTAAGTTGTTTTTTTCATTGCACCTCAGCCTCCTTCTTTTAAACACCTCTTCATTTCAAGCTAGATTCTTTGGGCTTGATTGATTTTAATGTTTAAAAGCTTGATTCCAGATGCCATTTGATTGCCTAATCTGGGACTGATGCTGTCTGGGTTTGTAGTTCAACTGGGGAGGGGGTGGGGGTGCAGAGAAAGTAGATTTACGTGCAGTATGTTCATTGAATTCCCACACACAGAGTGGAAGGGAGCAAACAAAAAGGGCAGGGAAGGGGCACTGTTGTTACAGTTCCCAGGGCCCTTCAATAAATAGGCAATGAAAGCACAGAGCACACTTCAAGGCTTTGTCTGCTTCTGTTGAGCATTGACCACAAATCCTCTAAGGAAGAGCTAGAACTCTGTACTTTGCCTTTCAGGTCGGAAGTCTGGGTGTAGTCTTGGACACTTTGCTTTATTTTCCTTCTCAACATGATCAGTCACCATGCCTTGTATATTCTGTACAATGTCTTCTGAATCCAATTTTCCCTTCTTCTTTTTTCCAGTCTCTCCTTTCATTCAGATCCCCTTGTCTCTGTATCTGGGTTGTTCCAATCCTCTTCTATTTAGCCTCTATCTGCTTTAAACCTTTATGACTCCCCATTGCTTTCAGGACAAGTGCAGGTTTCCTTGTTGAACACATCTTTCTGGAACTGCTACAGAAAAAAAACAATAATGGGGAGAAGGCAGAGAGTAAGGCCAGAGGACTGGGCAGGAGATTTGGTGCAGGCTAAGGAGTTTAATCATTATCCTGTGAGCAACAAGAGACTACAGATGGGTGATTTTAAGAAGGAACATAGTGTGAATAGATTAGCATAGTGGTTGAAAACAGCAGGACTTGAATCAAACTCAGTCTATTCAGGTCACTTGTGTGAGTGCCTTTAGGACAGTTATTTAATTTTTCTCAGGTGGTTTCTCCAACAATAAAATGAAGATTAAAATTCTTAGAGAAAGGCAAAGCAGTGGTATCTAGATGAAGTGGTTATTTAGCATACTGGCCAACACAGAGAAACCACCCGACTAATTATAACTAAATATCACTATTAATCCTCCTCCGCTTCTTCCAAGAAGCCTTCCATGTGTCCTCTCATTCCCATGTGTTCTTGAATACTTTATATTCATCCCACTTTGTAGAGCACAGTTCAGTCTGCAATCTTAATTTCATATTAGTGTACTATTTGCCACACCAAACCATAGCACCCCAAGGCTGGGATCTATGGCTGATATGTGGCAAGAACCTCTTCAATATTTATGGAATGGCTATCTTAAACTGCTTTGTATTTGATTTACATTTTCCTTTATTTTGTCTTATTATTATCCAAGCTTTAGAGCTGAGATTCAGAGAAATCAGGCTTTTCGCATAGGCAACACCTACAAATGTATGATTTCTCCCCATAGCAAGACAGAGATGGAAGACACCACAGCACTAGCATTTCCTCTGGTGCCCTAGTCATGTGATATGAGGGCTCAGACCGGGGCTGAGAATGCTACCTGGCTATTTATCTCTCCAGCTGTGAGAAGTTCAAATTTTTTAAAAATATTTATTTAAGTGCAGGTGGTGCAAAGCGCAAGGACTGGAGTAAGGATACTGGTTCAGTACATGTTTTACTATTTATAAGGTGGTGGGTTTGATCTCTGTCATTACTAGGAAACCATGGATAGCACTGAAGATCTCCATGAATGGTGGAGGAGTGCTTTGGTATCTCTGTTTTTCTTTTTTTCTTTTTCTCTCTAGAAACATAGAATAAAAATTAAGCTGGGGAGATAGCCTTGTGGTGCCACACAGGTGTGAGGTGTTAGGCTTATTCCCTGGCATCAGATAGGAATTATCTAAAAAGTCATGGCATAAAAATGTAGGCTTGAGGGAGTCTGGCGGTAGTGCTGCAGGTTAAGTGTAGGTGGCGCAAAGCTTTGCTTGAACCAGTCTCCTTACCCCAGTCCTTGCGCTTTGCACCACCTGTGCTTAACCCACTGCGCTACCGCCCGACTTCTGAGAAGTTCAGTTTGTTTGTTTATTTAATTAATTATTTATTTTCTCTTTTTTTGTTGCCCTTGTTTTTTTTTATTGTTGTTGTAGTTATTATTGTTGTTCTTATTGATGTCATCATTGTTAGATAGGAAAGAAGCCCAAGATTCTGTAGTTATAAAGTGTCAGAACTGCCAGTTGTCTCTGGAAAGGAAGCAGATGAGAAAAGTAACAGCCTAAAAAGACTTTCCAGGAGCAGGACTTTGTGTTTTCATCAAGTTTCCCGAAATGACCAAGGAAAAGTATAAAACATTTCAGCTGAAAAAATAATAGATAGCCAGAAACCAACTCCAGTCTGACCAGAAATAATAATTCTAGGAAGCAGAGTTACATACACACAAAAAGAATACACTCCAGGAAACACATAATAAAGACTCTGGCAATGAGTGTGTCCTCGTGGCCCAGCCAGGGAGGGACTGAATTTTAAAAAGAATTTGAAGGAGGTCATTTTTTTGATCATACTAGCGTATCTGAAGAGGTGTGCCAGTCCACACCAAAGCATCCAGCTTCTGACCATATCACCATCCTCCTGATCACACAACAACTCCAGAGTGATTTCAGTAAAAAGTGTCCAGGGTGGAAGAGATTATACCATAGTAATACTAGAAGTAGTCCATGGAGTCCAGTTGGCTCTGATCTCACAGCGCAGTGCCAGTGAAGCTGAAGTTGAAGTTGATACCGGTATGAGCCAATTGGCTTTCTACTGAAGTGGAAAAAAAGTTAGGATCCCACTCGGTTGTTCTGCCAATACTGCTATTTGGAATCAAAGAGGGCAAAAAGGTCGGGGGAAAAAGAGAGAGACCTTAATGTCAATCTTGACAACCAGAGCGGATATTCAGAAGCATGCATCACTATTTGACAGCCTACTGTCAACATAATGAAATGTGATTGGACCGACTGGTAACAAACTCCAAGGTCTGCCCTAGTTTCCCACATCATCCCCAACTGCCCAGATCCTCTAGGTCTTCTGCTCATCCAGTGACTACACACAAGTGCAAAAAAGAATTTGGCTCAGAAGGGAACCAAGTTGTATTTGGTTGGTGTCCTTCCCTTGAATATCATTTCTGATTATAACTGTTAGGAAAAAGCAAATAACATTTAGTCATTCATCCATTTCATTGATTCAACAACACTACCAAGCAACTGACATTTCACTCGCAGACCAATAATGCGGTTTTCATGTGTATATCAGCTTAGCTCAGAGTGAAACTTATCAACAGGCCAATTGAACTCTTAGGTGGGAAGATTTAGGCAGTCTTTTTTTTTTTTTTTTTTTTTTTTTTGACGTCTCAGTGTTCCTTCACCTAGTTACTCACTATTGTATATGTAGTAAGCAGCTGCCATCCATACAGACCTGGGTTGGTGGCAACAGAAATGAAAAGAGCTGAATCAGCCTCAGACCTTGTCCTTTTCCAGTCTTAGAGAAGGTGCCAAGACGATCAATATGACCGATCAAGAGTGACAAGTGACAGGAAAGAAAAACCAGTGCCCAAACTGAGTTTCCATTTAAGAGGGGGTAGGGAATAATCTGATTTCACAGGATTGCAAAATTTGTCCACTTGTATATTTTTCAGTTTAAATAAAATGTTTCCTCCTCCTCCTCCCCCTCCCCCTCCTCTCCTTCCTCTCCCCTTCCCCCTCCCTCCTCCTTGCCACTAGGCTTCCCCCTGGAGCTCAGTGCCTGCATTGAGCTCTGCCACTGGTGGTCACATTTTTCCTTTCTTTTATTTTGATAAGACAGAGAAATTGAGAGGGCTGTGAGAGATAGAAAGGGGGGGTCGGGCGGTAGCGCAGCTGGTTAAGCGCACATGGCGCAAAGCTCAGGGACCTGCGTAAGGATCAAGCCCCCAGCTCCCCACTTGCAGGGGGAGTCTATTCACAGACGGTGAAGTAGGTCTGCAGGTGTTTATCTTTCTCTCTCCCTCTCTGTCTCCCCCTCCTCTCTCCATTTCTCTCTGTCCTGTTCAACAATGACAGCAATAACAACAATAATAAATAATAACCACAACAATGATAAAATAAGGACAACAAAAGGGAAAAAATGGCCTCCAGGAGCAACACTGCCTCACTCCTTGTAAAACCTCTCCCTGCCCCTACAGTGAGAAATAGGGATTTTGAATCTGAGTCCCTACACATGGTGATGCCTGCACACTACTACCAGGTATTCCACCGCCAAATACATTTTTTTTTCAAAAAATACTTTTTTTTTTTTAAGGTGCCAGTATCCAACTTGAGTTTTGGATCCCAAGCTGATCTTCCTAGAAATAGAAAATAGTTATCCTCTAAAAATAACAACGAATGCTTATTGAGAATGTCTTCTCTTGGCATTCTCCTGAACAGAGTGTAAGACAAGCAATGACTCTTAGGTTCAGATAGTTGCCTGGACAGTGATTTCAAGAGCAGAAATGAGAAAGCAAAGATAGTGGGACAGAGGGCTGGGCAGTAGCACAGTGGTTTGAGCGCACATGGCGTCAAGTGCAAGGAGCGGTGTAAGGATCCCTGTTCCATTCCCCAGCTCCCCACGTGCAGGGGGTTCGCTTCACAGGCGGTGAAGCAGGTCTGCAGGTGTCTGTCTCTCCCCCTCTCTGTCTTCCCCTCCTCTCTCCGTCCTTTCTCTCTGTCCTATGCAACAACAATGACAACTACAACAAGGGCAAGAAAATGGGGAAAATGGCCTCCAAAAGCAGTGGATTCGTACTGCAGGCACTGAGCCTCAGCGATAATCCTGGAGGCAAAAATAAAAAATAAAAAATAGTGAGACCAATGCAGAATCAAAGTCAATTAAAGGTGCTAAGCTGATTAGTGTTGTGGGCAATTGAGGTTCAATTGCTCTGTGGACTCTCTGGGTCTCCTCTTGGTCCCATCTCATGTCACCCCTCTGAATTGGGGAATAAGACATTTCCTCACATACTCCCTGCCCCCATTGGTTGAACAGTTAATCCCCATACTTCCCTAGCAGCCCCACTTTGGAAAAGACTGGGCAGAAAGCCAGGGCCTGAAAGGTGGGGAGCCTGCACCTGTAGTCACTGCTCCAGTCCCACACGGGCCCTGTGATGAGCCCTCTGATGAGCCAGGTCTCTCACATCCCATAGATCTGTCCTCTCTGCCTCCTCATTTTTAGAGGGAAGAATAGACATGGAAAGATAAAGTGCCTTATTAAAGGTCACAGAGCCAGAAAATAGCTGAAGATCCAAACCTCTGTCATTCAACTCCCAAGTCTAAGCTTCTGATCATGTAAAAATATTGCCTTGCCTGGATCTTCAGAAAAGAAAAAAGATAAAAAGAGGACTCATAATCATCTGATGATGGGGCAGAAGTCAGGAAGAAACACTATTAGGGCAGATTTAACATATGTGTCCCCTCCTTACTGTAGAAATGTGGAAAGATGGTCAATCTGATTATAGATTAAAAAAAAAAAACTTGAAAAATATATTTTATTTATTTAGGGAGACAGGATTACAGACAATTCTTTGTCTCCAAACACTAAAATATACATCTACGTCCTAACCCTGACCCCCCCCCCAAAAAAAAAAAACTAGAATTATCTCTGGGGCTCAATGCCTGCACACAAAAATCCCTCTCCTCCCAGTGACCATTTTCTCCTTCTTCTACTTCCTCCTTCTCTTCCTCCTCCTTCTCCTTTAATTTTATAGGACAGAGAAATTGAGAGAGGAGGAGGAGATAGAGTAAAGGAAACCTACAGACCTGCTTTATGGCTTGTGAAGCCTCCCTCCTGCAGGTGGAGAGCAGGGCTTGAAACCAAGTCCTTGTGTATGGTAATATGCGTGCCAACGCCTGAAACCATGATATATCCATTGTTAAAATAACACATAGCACCCTTTATTCCAGTGAGAACTCAATGGATGTTGAAACTACTGATGCCTTGTGCCAAACATCTAGGTAGGCCAAGAACCAGATATTCAGTGTAACTTTTTTTTAAAAAGGTTTTATTTATTTATTCATGAAGATAGAAGGAGAGAGAAAGAGAAAGAACCAGACATTACTCTGGTATATGTATTGCCAGGACCTCATGCTTGAGAATCCAATGGTTTATCAACTGTGCCACCTCCCAAGCCACTTAAAATTCATTTGTTTTCTTTATATTTATTATTTACTTTTAATTAACTAATTATTTTTTTTCCCTCCAGGGTGGGGCTCCGTGCCTGCACTACAAATCTACTGCTCCTGGCAGCCATCTTTTCTCCCTTATTGTATTTGTTGCTGTTATTGTTGGATAGGACAGAGAGAAACAGAAAGAGGAGAAGACAGAGTGGGGAGAGAGAGAGAGATAGACACCGAAGACCTACTTCACTGCCTGTGCAGCGACTTCCTGCAGGTGGGGAGCTCGAGACTTGAACCATGATCCTCATGCCGGTCCTTGCATTTCATCACGTGCGGTTAACTGGCTGTGTTACCACCCAGCCCCAGTGTAACTCTTTATACAGACTGTGATTCGTCTCACCTTGGATTGTACAAGACATCAAGAACATGGCTTATTATGATGCAAAACAAAAAAGCAAAATTGTTTTGGATAAAGTTGAAGAGCAGAGCTGCCAACTCCATGTTTAGCTGGTCTGCAGTCAGAGTGAATGAGAAGGAACCTTGTGAATTATTTTATTTTATTTTATTTTATTTATTAATGAGAAAGATAGGAGGAGAGAAAGAACCAGACATCACCCTTATACATGTGCTGTGGGGGACTGAACTTGGAACCTCACTCTTGAGAGTCTACTGCTTTATCTACTGTACCACCTTCTGGGCCACAGGAATGATTTTATTAACAAGCCCCTCACACAGCTGAGAATGTAGGGTAATGTTATGGATATGATGTGCCAGTCAGATCTGCAGAACTGAGAACTCAAACCCAGGTTTGAGCCTGGACCCCACTGTATTGGAGAAAGTTTAAGTGCTGTGATCTTTCTTCCCACTCCCACCCCCATTTCTATCTAAAAAAAAATAAAATAAAAGATGACATGGTCTCATTCATTAGAGTCTTTGACTCTTATTTCATCAGCATCGTACCCTGTGCTTTTGCCAACTTGATTTCCTGGCAGGGTCTGTAAGTAAATTCAGAGCTTTGCATTATGCATGACACCCCACTGTTGCCCTTCCATGACCCTGATGCCCCTACCGCCAGTCAGGTTTTCTCAAGCTTGATGTCTGTTCTACCTTAAATGAAACAGTGATGGGACACATTTCCTGTGGAGAACAGATGCTTCTTCTGTTGAGTAAATTGCAAATAGCAAGCCACTATTTATACTTTTCTTTAAGTGGAAGAAAAAGGGAATAGAACCGCAAGGAAATGTTCAAATTAGAACTGTGCTGGGCTGTGGCCACAGAAGAAACAGTAATTGTCTCCACTACATAATGTTATCAAAGCCATTACAACACAAGGGCAGTCCCAGGGGAAGTACCATGTGATTAAGCCTGGTTCAAACAGACCAAAAGTAATTTACAAGTTTTTACCTGGAGGCTTTCAGGAATTAAAAGGGTTCTGGTTTGTAAATCCCTGTCATATGTGTTTCATCATCGCTTTTCTTTTTTAAAAAATTTTTATTTATTTATTTGTATTACTGGATAAACAAAGAAATTGAGGGTGAGGATAGAGAAGGAAAGAGACAGAGAGACACCTACAGCCCTGCTTTACCAGTCATGAAGCTTTCTCCCTGCAGGTGGGGACCAGGGGTTTGAACCTGGGTCCTTGTGCACTGTAATGTGTGCACTTAACCAACTGCACCACCACCTGGCCCCCATCATCATTTTTATTTCTCCAAGTTTCCCTACACCATGTGCTAACACCCTCTTTCTGGAATTTCCTGGAAACAGTTGTTATGATTATTTGTTCAGCACAGTCTCTTTCTTCCTCCCACAGGCTGAGGCGGGAGGAGTGGAGGGAACTTCCAACTCCACTGATTTGATGGTGGCATAGAATTTTTTTTGGTCAGTGAACTCTTAGTAGATGCAACTAGAGCAGAGAAGTTGTCCTCTTTGTGTGCAGCTTTTGATTTGACTTTTTGCTGAACACCACCTTGATGCTTTTTGCTGTTCAACAGGAGCCTCAGGTCAGCCATTCAATCTGGAACTTTACCCTGTCTGCTCAGAATCTGAGGCAGAAGTGGCTGACCAAACCGCAACCATCATCAGCCATCTTGTAGCCAAGGGCAGACTCACTGACAGAAGGATAAACCTGTATTATCATTGGGCTTAACGTGGTCTGTTCCTAGCCAACATGTGTCTATTCTCCTCTTCTTTCTGATGCACAGAAATCCCAAGGAATATCAACCATTCTCCAGAGGAGCCAGAAGGGGGAGAAATAAAAAAGAAACAAAATCAAAGTCTCATTTAAGACCCAGAAGAAGGGCAGTAGGCTGGAAATATTCAAACAATGATGCTTTTTTGGATTGTAACACCCATAATAAATGCTGCCCTTTCTTTGTTCTGTGACAGACACAATACCTTTATAAACTTGAATATCTTTAATCCATCCCGTATCCCAATAAGTCAGAATAGATATCTCTGTTTGACAAGAAGAAAACTAAGACTTAGAAAGGTTACATATCTTGTTGGGAGGTGCCAGTGTGCTCAGATTAAAACTCAAGTTTAGGCAAAGCCCAATAACTATTGAGTAACCTAGGCAGTGAACCAGTCTTGAAATGCCTTTCTTTAATGTAGCAAATTGGCAAAGATTAGAAATGCTCTAATACTGACTGTTGGCAATAGTAGGAGAGGAAGGCAGCACATAGAATACAGGTGAGAATGTAAATTGGTGTGAACATTCTGGAAAATAAAAGCAATATTTATCAAAGCAACTAGGAAATATTTATCATACCTTAAAAAAAAAAAGGACTACAAAAGCTGGATAAAGGCAAGAGACTGGCTCACTTAATAATGGCTTTTTTGGTCAATACCATACCACCCCATCATGTGGGGCCCTAGTTAGGAAAAAGGAAGGGACATTTGGAAGCAGTAATAGGTATACCTGTGACTTGGAAAGGAAGAGATGGGACTATCGACAAAAATGGGCAAATATATGCAGATATAGACAGATAATTGTAGAAACAATAGTTAATCCATACCTGCAACCTTGGGACAACTTTGTAGCTTCCAATGGAAGGGATAGGAACACAGAACTCTGGTGGTAGGAACGGCACAGAATTGTACCGCTGTTATGTTGTAATTTTGTAAATCAATATAATAATACTAATAAAATTTTTAAAAAGAAGTATTTTTTAATTCATTTTTATTGGGGGATTAATTTTTTACAGTTGATAGTAAATAAAATAGTTTGTACATGCATAGAATTTCTCAGTTTTCCACACAATACAGCCCTCACTAGGTCCTCTGCCATCATGTTCCAGGACCTGAAACCTCCCCCCATCCTACTCCAGAGTCTTTTACTTTGGTGCAATACACTAACTCCAGTCTAAGTTCTGCTTAGTGTTTTCTCTTCTGATCTTCTTTTTCAACTTCTGCCTGTGAGTGAGATCATCCCATATTCATCCTTCTGTTTCTGACATATTTCACTTAACATGATTCCTTTAAGTTCCATCAAAGATGGGATGAAAACAGTGAAATCACCATTTAAAAATACCTGAGTAGTATTTCATTGTGTATACAGACTGCAACTTGCTCAGCCTCTTACGTGTTGTTGGACAATTGGGTTGCTTCCAGGTTTTGGCTATTACAAATTGTACTGCTATGAACATAGGTATATACAAGTGTTTTTGGATGGTTATGCTTAGTTCCTTAGGATATATCCCCAGGAGAGGAATTGCAGAGTCATAGGGTAGGTCTACTTCTAGCCTTCTGAGAGTTCTTCAGACTGCTCTCCACAGAGGTTGAACTAATTTACATTCCCACCAGCAGTGCAGGAGGGTTCCTTTGTCCCAAGGAACATGGTTGTCCCAAGGTTGTCCCAACAACCTCTCTAGCATTTGCTCCTGCTACTTCTTCTGGTGTATGACATTTTCACAGGAGTGAAGTAGTATCTCATTGTTGTCTGACGATCCTTCCTAGCCGACTGAATCCACATGGATCCCAGTCACTTTCAAAGCCAGCAACAAGCAGCTCCTGACAGCTTTCAAGCTTTTGGTCCTGCTCTTCGAGTCCTCCAACTTAATGTTGAGGGGCTGTCCTTTGCCAAATGCGTTCTTATTGGTCAATTGGTGATACAGCATCAGGCAGATGTTATCTGCCTACAAGAAACACATATAGCAGTCGATGAAGCTGCTCAATTCACCATCAGTGGGTTAGATTTAATATGCTATAATCTCCATCCTAAACACGGCCGAGCCATTTACACCAAATCGTGTCTTGCGGACATTTACCATACGGCCTCTTCGACCTTCTACGACTCCATTACTATTGGAACTATCCAGCTTGTCAACGTATATAAGCCTCCCAGTGCCTCATGGGATAATGAGGTCCTGCCTAGCCCGAATCACCCAGCCGTTTACGTTGGAGACTTTAATAATCATCACCAAGACTGGGGATATTCCTCCACTCGTGCTGACGGCTCTATCTTAGCCGACTGGGCTTCAGCGATTGACCTCTCCCTATTATACGATCCCAAACAGCCAGGCTCTTTTCACAGTGCTAGATGGAATAAAGACTCGTCACCCGACCTGTGCTGGATTAGCACAGTCAACAGCAAAGCCTTTCCCGCTATGAGACAAGTTCTCAAGATCTTCCCACACAGTCATCACCGCCCAGCTATCATCCACATTGGTCTCCAGCTCCCACTGATTCTGAGCTCGAAGAAACTAAGATGGAACTTTCAGAAAGCAAGCTGGCGTCTGTTCAGTGATCTTACCAACAAATCTATTCCTGAAATTCCAATTAACTCTATCCCCTCTCAAGATTCCTACAGGCGCTTCCGCCAAGCCATCTTCAAAGCAGCTTCCCAAGCCATTCTTCGTGGGAGACGTGCTAACTATACGCCTTGTCTTGATGCTGAATGCGAGCAACAACTAAAGCAGTATGATGAGTCGGGTGACCCAGATGTGGCTGACCATCTCATTGCCTCCCTGGATGCAGCATGCCAAGCCCGCTGGCAACAACTCACGGAAAGTCTGAACTTCATCCACTCAAGTAGGAAGGCCTGGAAGCTTCTTCACAGTCTGGGTGCCGGTAGCCAACCCCCTCCTGTCTCCCATCCTCCCGTATCTCCAAACTCAGTGGCCAGTCACCTAACTCAATTTGGACATGCTAAGATCGACCCAGTCTGGAAAAGAGAAATTTCCCATGAGTGGTCATCCCACTTCCGGTTATCTTGTCCATCTCCAAAACTCTCTCCCTTTACACTGTCTGAACTGGAAGACGCTTTGAAGAGGATTAAACCGGGAACAGCTGCTGGCTATGATAACATCACCCCAGAACTCATTCTTAACCTGGGCCCTGCGGCAAAGAAGTGGCTCGCTTCACTCCTGTCCCACATCTTGGAATCTGAGTCTATGCCCAAAGTTTGGCGTCCTGCGAAGGTAATAGTGGTTTTGAAACCAAAGAAAGACCCAACACTGGCCGCCAGCTATAGACCAATTTCTCTCCTCTCCGTGTGTTACAAACTCCTTGAGAGGCTGCTTCTGTCATGAATTTCTCACCTTACAGAGAAATTCTTATCACCCGCCCAAGCTGGTTTCCGCCCAGGAAGATCTACCTGTGAACAAGCCCTGGCCCTCTCAACTTACATTGAAAATGGATTCCAGAAGAATTTAAAGACGGGTGCTGTCTTTGTTGATCTCACAGCAGCCTATGACAGGGTCTGGCACCGTGGTCTCCTAGTCAAGATCTCAAGATGCCTGCCTCCATGGGTGGCCAACACTATATCGTTTCTTCTCCAAAACAGAAGATTCCAGGTGCATCTGGGTGACAAGTCTAGCAGATGGAGACTTGTCTCAAGTGGCCTCCCCCAGGGCTCTGTTCTGGCTCCTACGCTATTTAATATTTACATCAATGACCTCCCAGAAACTTCTTCAAGGAAGTTCATCTATGCCGATGACATCTGCTGTGCAACTCAGGCATCCAAGTTCGACATCCTCGAGGAAACACTCACGAAAGACATGTCTCTGATATCTGATTACTGTAAAAAATGGCGACTAATCCCTAGCACTGCAAAACCAGTATCATCTGTTTTCCATCTACACCATGCCTCGGCCTCGCGTAAGCTTAATGTGCAGCTTGGCGATAAGAGAATCCGGCATGAAGCCCAGCCAGTCTATCTTGGCATTACTCTCAATCGCACTCTGTCATTTCAAAAAAACATCTCATAAAAACTGCAGCAAAGGTGGGTGTGAGGAATAACATCATTGCAAGACTGGCCAGCTCCTCATGGGGCGTGAGCGCTTCCACACTACAATCATCATCCCTGGCATTATGCTATTCCACTGCAGAATACTGTGCCCCAGTATGGTTCCGTAGCCCCCATGTCCACTTGGTCGATTCCAAATTATATTCCTCCATGAGGATAATTTCTGGAACCATCCATGCCACCCCAGTTCCACGGCTGCCAGTTCTCAGCAACATCGCCCCGCCAGATATTCGTCGGGATGCGGCATCATCTAAGTTCATTTCCCACATCTACTCTCGACCGGACCTGCCAATATACGTGGATATCTTCGCCCACCCTGTCCAACACTTGAAGTCTCGTCACCCAATCTGGTCCCCTACGCCTACACTGAACTTCTCTGTTCCAGACTCTTGGAAACAGAGTTGGCAGTCAGCTGAGGTAAAGAACAAACACCTCATCACAGACCCTTGCAAGCGTCAACCCGGCTTTGACCTAGCACGTTATGATTGGGCCTTCCTCAATTGCTATCGAACAGGCCATGGCCGGTGCGCCGCTATGCTCCATCGCTGGGGGGCCAGAGATGACCTGAACTGCCCCTGCGGCTACAGACAGACTATGACCCACATAGTCAACGACTGCCACCTCTCCAGATTCAAAGGCGGTCTCGAAATTTTACATCAGGCTCAACCTGACGCTGTTGACTGGCTACGGAAGAAGGGCAAACGCTGGAAGAAGAAGATTGTTGTCTTTATTTGCATTTCTCTGACAATCAATTACTTGGAGCATTTTTTCAGATGTTTGTTGACTTTTTGGGTCTCTTCTGTGGTGAATATTCTGTTCATGTCCTTTTCCCATTTTTGGATGGGGTCATTTGTTTTCTTGTTGTTGAGTTTGATAAGCTTTTTATATATTTTGATTATTAACCTCTTGGCTGATGTATGGCATGTAAAGATCTTCTCCCATTCTGTGAGGGGTCTCTTTGTTTGGGTAGTGGTTTCTTTTGTTGTGCAGAATGTTTTTGGTTTATTTTTGTTTTAGTCTTCTTTGTAATTGGAAGAAGGTTTTTATGCCTCCATCTAGTCTGAATGACAGTCTAGCAGGATAAAGTAGTCTTGGTTGAAAGCTTTTCTCATTGAGCACTCAAGAGATATCTTGCATGGCTTGTAGTGTTTATTTGGAGGAGTCTGTTGCTAATCTTATGGGTTTTCCTCTGTAGGTGACTGTTTTTCTCTTACAGCCTTCAGGGTCCTTTCTGTATCCTTATTCCTTTTCATTTTAAGTATGATGCGTGCTGGTGTGTCTTTAAGTCTGGGTTAATTGTGTTTGGGAACTTCTGGGCTTCTTGAACCTTTATGTCTTTTATGTTATCTAGACTGGAGAAGTTCTCAGCTACTAAGTATTGTAGAGTGATTTCTTCCCCTTCTTCTCTTTCTTCCTCTGGTAAGCCAATAATGTGTATTTCTTTTGAAGTCATCCCACATGTCTCTGTTGTTGTTTACGGTATCTCTTAATCTCCTTTTGAGATCTCTTACTTCTATTCTAGTTTTCTCTAATTCATCCTCGATGTTGCTAATTCTGTTTTCTGCCTCATTATTCTATTCTCTCTATCTTCTGTTGTTTTCTGTAGTTCAGATATTTTTTTTCCCTGTTCTGATACTGTATTAGCTTGTTCAGCTAGTTGTGCTCTTAGCTCAGCTATTTCAGCTTTCAGCTCCCTAATTAACTCAAGATAGTGTTTTCTTTCAGAGTCTCATTTGTTGTTTCTCCATTTCTGATGACTTTCAAAATCTCTCTCCACTCCTGTGAGTAATTATTCATTTAGTATTTGGATATTGACCTCATTCTTATGTCCTTTTACATTTGGGGACTTCTAGCTGGGCTTTTCCTGGTTAATTTCTCCCATGTTTCTTCTTCGTTTAACCATTGTATATGTGTTATGAGGTCCCTCTATCAATACCTTTTCAGTCTACTGATTATTCTTGTCTGGATTGACTTATGTCTACATAAGGTACTTAAAGAATTCACAGTTGTGGAAATTAACAGTTTTTTCAGTGTTATCTCAATCCCTGAGTTGAAGCACAGTGGCTTTTTTTTTTCTTTCTTCCTTGTAGGCTATGGGAGCCTGAGGGATTTTTAATTATAAGTAGATTTTTTAGCTCAATCACTCACTCCTGAGCAAGTGATAAATCAGGGTGGGGGAGAGATACCACAGTGGTTATGCAAAGAGACTCCCAGGCCCAAGGATCCAAAGCCCTGGGCTAAATTCATCTGCTCTGCCTATAGCCAGAGCCAAGTTGGACAGCATTACTTGGCCCTGTGAGTTTCCAAACAAATCCCATTTATACTCTGTAGTTTCTGCAGGATTTATTCACTGTGTCTCCCAATTCATCAGGAGAACAATGTGAAAAGTCTCCCACTATACTGTCCCACTTCTAGTCCACTGGGGTGCAGATCTTCTCCTGAGTTTCCTAGCCAGCTCTCTGCTCCCCTATGTTAGCGTGGAGCCTCCCAGCTGCTACTCCAACCTCTGAGGGTCAGTAGCAATGGAGACCCACAGACGGTGAGCCTTAGGGGAGTCATCTCCTCCCTTCAGCAGTGTTTTTGTTGGTTCTTCTTCTAGCATTTGCCCTTCTTCCGTAGCCAGTCAACAGCATCAGGTTGAGCCTGATGTAAAGTTTCCAGACCTCCTTTGAATCTGGAGAGGTGGCAGTCGTTGACTATGTGGGTCATAGTCTGTCTGGAGCCGCAGGGGCAGTTCGGGTCATCTCTGGCCCCCCAGCGATGGAGCATAGCGGCACATCGGCCATGGCCTGTTCAATAGCAATTGAGGAGGGCCCAATCATAACGTGCTAGGTCAAAGCCGGGTTGACGCTTGCAGGGGTCTGTGATGAGGTGTTTGTTCTTGACCTCAGCTGACTGCCAACTCTGTTTCCAAGAGTCTGGAACAGAGAAGTTCAGTGTAGGTGTAGGGGACCAGATTGGGTGACGAGACGTCAAGCGTTGGACAGGGTGGGCAAAGATATCCGCGTATATTGGCAGGTCCGGTCAAGCGTAGACGTGGGAAATGAACTTAGATGATGCCGCATCCCGACGAATATCTGGTGGGGCGATGTTGCTAAGAACTGGCAGCCATGGAACCGGGGTGGAATGGATGGTTCCAGAAATTATCCTCATGGAGGAATATAATTTGGAATTGACCAGGTGGACATGGGGGCTACGGAACCATACTGGGGCACAGTATTCTGCAGTGGAATAGCATAATGCCAGAGATGATGATCGTAGTGTGGAAGCGCTTGCTCCCCATGAGGAGCTGGCCAGTCTTGCAATGATGTTATTCCTCGCGCCCACCTTTGCTGCAGTTTTTATGAGATGTTTGTGAAATGACAGAGTGCGATCGAGAGTAACGCCAAGATAGACTGGCTGGGCTTCATGCCGGATTCTCTTATCGCCAAGCTGCACATTAAGCTCACGCGAGGCCGAGGCATGGTGTAGATGGAAAACAGATGATACCGTTTTTGCAGTGCTAGGGATTAGTCGCCATTTTTTTTACAGTAATCAGATATCAGAGACATGTCTTTCGTGAGTGTTTCCTCGAGGATGTCGAACTTTTTTGTTGGTAAAACAGACTGGAGGTGGCACCTTAACTGGAAAACTGCTGGACTGTTAACAGGTGCTCCGGAGTAGATATGAGATTTAGCCCCAGGAATTTTTCCTTAGGCCCCTCTCCGTCCACAAGCCACATGTGTTTTCAGTCACCGGTGATCTGGTGGGTTCCCAAAGTACTTCTAGTCCTGTCTTGTGGTCCCAGGTGGTCTCCTTTGATATTCGTAGTTGAACAGGGAGAGGAGAGAAGAAAAGAGAAATGCAGCTGCTGTTACTCAGTAGCCCCACCTCCAGAAGTCTACTGTCTAGAAGAGAGAGAGAGAGAAGTATTTTTCATACTCTTTGCACCAGTAATCCCACTCCTCTGAATATTTTCTAAGCCATTAATAAGAGAAAAGCCAGAGATTTGGGGGTCAGGCGGTGGCGCAGTGGGTTAAGCGCATGTGGTGCAAAGCGCAGGGACCGGCGTGAGGATCCCAGTTCGAGCCCCCGGCTCCCCACCTGCAGGGGAGTCGCTTCACAGGTGGTGAAGCAGGTCTGCAGGTGTCTATCTTTCTCTCCCCTTCTCTGTCTTCCCTTCCTCTCTCCATTTCTCTCTGTCCTATCCAACAACGAATTGCATCAACAAGGGCAATAATAATAACCACAACAAAGCTACAACAAGGGCAACAAAAGGGGGAAAAAAAATGGCCTCCAGGAGCGGTGGATTCATGGTGCAGGCACCGAGCCCAGCAATAACCCTGGAGTAGGAAAAAAAAAAAGCCAGAGATTTTTATATGGTGGTTCTTCAGGAGTCTGCTTATTATACTGAAGAGTGAGAATGAACTATGATGTAAAATGGTTGCAGAATAGTCCAATAACAGGGGCTACTACAGGCTGGATCAATATACAACAACATTTTTAACAAGGTGTTAAGAGGAAATGTCTGAGATGTAATCTGAATGGCTCTGTGTCTCTTTCCCCTCCAATTCATATGCTGAACTCCTAATCATGAAGATAGTGGTATTGAGAATGGGGCCTTTGAATGTGATTATCTCCTAAGGACGGAGCCCTCAAGGATGGCATTAGTACCCTTACAAAGAGTTCCAAGGCATCTCTAAGCAACCATGTAAGATCACAGCAAAAGACACCACTTAGGTGCTGGCAGATAGCTCACCCAGTAGAGTACAAACTTTACCAGGTGCAAGGAAGGACCCAGCGTGTGTGTGTGTGTGTGTGTGTGGGGGGGGGGGTGTTTGATATGATATCTCACTTTCCCTTTCTGTTTTTCTCTTCCTCTCTGTCTCTGAGGTTGACAGGAATAAAATGAGAGTCCAGGGGCTAGGCTGTGGCATGCCTGGTTGAGTGCTCATGCTACCATATGCAAAGACCCACATTCAAGCCCACAGTCCCAACCTTCAGTTGGGAAGCTTCATGAGCAGTAAAGCAGTGCTGTAGGTGTGTGTCTCTATCTATATCCCTTCCCCTCTCAATATCTCTCTATTTTATCAAATAAAAAGGGAATAAAGGAAATAATTGCTACCAGGAGCAATGAATTCACAGTGTATTGGCCCTGAGCCCCAGCAAAAAACCTGGGCAATAATTTTTTTAAATGGTATATTAGGAGCAGTGAAATCACATAGTTGCAAAGCTCTGGCAAAGGCACAGTGACAGAAAGCAAACAAACAAACAAAACTTCATCTATGAACCAGGACTGCATTCTCACCAGACATACTGATCCTCTAGAACTGTGAGAAATCAATTACAGTTGTTTATAAGCTACCCAGTCTGGGGTATTTTGTTATAACAGTCCAAAGATAGTTTACAATATACTATAGCTGTGGAAAAGTGGGGGATATAAACCTCAAAATACAAAGTGGCCCTGGTTAGTTTGTTTAATGAGAGGGATACAGAAAGAGAAAGATACAGAAAGAGAAAGACCAGAGCACTACTCAGCTTTGGTTTGTGGTGGTGCTGGGAATTGAACTTGGGACTTGGGCAGGAGTCTTCAGGTATGAGAATCTATTTGCATAACTATTATGCTGTCTTCTCAGCCATGATTCCAGTTTAGTAAGTATTAGTGTTTAAGACAAAGACAGTTGAGATTAGTAGGGCATTATTTCTGCATGATGAGTCATATTTTCTGTAGGATTTTTTTTTCTAAACTTTTTTTGTTTTCAAATTTCATGGAATAAGTCAGTAATTGTTTTTGTATCTCAAGAATACTTCAAATGATAGAAGAAAAAAAAACCTATAGTGTATATCTATGATGAGGGTGGGAATCCTTTTCTTCTGTTTTCACTGATGTGTGATCAGGAAAGTGTCTGACTTCCCACAGTGTTCAAAAATATGTGAGGAGTCAATTTTTAAAAAATATTTACTTATTTATTCCCTTTTGTTGCCCTTGTTTTATTGTTGTAGTTATTATTGTTGTTGTTGTTGGATAGGAAAGAGAGAAATGGAGACAGGAGGGAAAGACAGAGAGGGGAAGAGAAAGAGGGACACCTGCAGACCTGCTTCACCACCTGTGAAGTGACTCCCCTGCAGGTGGGGAGCCGGGGGCTCGAACCGGGATCCTTACGCCAAGTGCGCTTAACCCGCTGTGTTACCACCAGACTCCAGTGAGGAGTCAATTTTAAAGGTACACCCTGCAGTCCGTGTAGATCTAGTACTTGTGTTGAGATTATTATTTAAATAACCACCACAAACTGCATTTGTGGGCCAGGATATCAAACAGGACATAGTAGATGCCTGTTAGATCTAATGCCTGTCTGAGACCTTACCTGGGAAGACACAAATAGCTGAAGGTAATTAGAAATATTAAGAGAAGTAAGCATCTGGAAGCTTTTTCCCCACACAGGCCAGGTGCCTGGAATGGAATGGTTCGAAGGCTAGCCTCAGCTGGAGCTGTCAGCTGAAACATCTGCACACACACTGTGTCTTCATTGACTTGGGTTTCCACAGTGGCTTTTATATGAGCAAGAAATACTAACCCGCAACTGCTTTGAGATTTGTTATTGCACCAGAACCTACCTTATTCTAGGCGATTATCACTATGTGCTTTCCAAGCATGGAGCTGCATCACTGTAATAAGGTAAACTTTGGTTTAGCCTGGTTTTCTTGGCTTTGTTAGTCTGGAGGTAGCCTGCCTGGGACATGTCTCTCTGATATTCAGGCAGGATTCCTGGTGCTTGAGAAATCCTTTTGGGCCATCTCCTTGGAGTAATTTTTATTTTATATTTTGTGGAGGAGTGGAACAAATACCAAAGCGTTGTTACACCATCACCAGAAATTGACCTGGCTTTTTCTCTAAAGATATATGTATGGAGATATATATATATACTGCCACCAGGATTGTCACTGGGGCTCAGTGCTGGCACTATGAATACACTGCTTCCAGTGGCCTTTCCCCTGCCCCCTTTCTAATTTTTTTATTAGATATGACAGAGATACATTGAGAGAGGACAGGGAGATAGAAGAAGGGAGAGAAGGGGGTCAGGTGGTAGAGCAGCGGGTTAAGCACACATGGCGCAAAGCTCAAGGACATGTTGAAGGATTCCTGTTGGAGCCCTAGGCTCCCCACCTACAGGGAGAGTTCGTTTCACAGGCGGTGAAGCAGGTCTGCAGGTGTCTATCTTTCTCTCCCCTCCTGTCTCCATTTCTCTCTGTCTTCCCCTCCTCTCTCCATTTCTCTCTGTCCTATCCAGCAACAGCAACATCAATGTCAATAATAATAACTATAACAAGGGCAACAATGAGGGCAACAAAATGGGAAAAAATGGCCTCCAAGAGCCGTGGATCTGTAGTGCAGGCACCAAGCCCCAGCAATAACCCTGGAGGCAAACAAAAAAAAAAATGTGGGACAGAAAAATAGACACCTGCAGACCTGCTTCACTGCTCGTGAAGTAGAGACCCTGCAGGTGGAGAGCAGGGGCTGGAGTCCAGGTCCTTGTGCTCTGTAATATGTGCACTTAACCACCCAACCCCTGTGTATTTTCATGGGAGAAAGAGACCAGAGCACCTCTTAGCTTTGGTATGTGAGGTGTCAGGGATTGAAACTGACATCTTATGCATGCAAGTCCTATGCTCTGTGCGGGGTAATTTCTCCAGCCCATTACTTGTTTACACACACACACACACACACACACACACACGTGTGTGTGTGTGTGTGTGTGTATCTATATGTGTATGTGTATATGATATATGTATTCTCTTATGGTGCTAGAGATTGAATCCAGGACCTCATTCTCTTGGGTGTCGGGCAGTGGTGCAGTGGGTTAAGCGCAAGGACCGGTGTAAGGATCCTGGTTCGAGCCTCCGGATCCCCACCTGCAGGGGAGTCGCTTCATAAGTGGTGAAGCAGGTCTGCAGGTGTCTATCTTTCTCTCCCCCTCTCTGTCTTCCCCTCCTCTCTCCATTTCTCTCTGTCCTATAAAAGGACAAACAACATCAACAGTGGCAATAATAATGGCCACAGTGAGGCTACAACAACAAGGGCAACAAAAGGGGGGAAAGGATGGCCTCCAGGAGTGGTGGATTCGTGGTGCAGGCACCGAGCCCAGCAATAACCTTGGAGGAAAAAAAAGAAAGGCGGGTTCTTTACCTGTTGAAACTTTTCCTTGGTTCCATAGTGTCTCAATCTGAAAATTAGACTAGGATGGTGTCAGTTATGCACAACTTAAAAAAAAAAAAATCATTGCAGGGGTCAGGAGATAGCCCCTGCTGTAGATCACACACTTTAGCATACATGAGACCCTGGGTTTGAGCACTTGCCCAACAGATGGGAGCACCACGTACAGGGGATATTTCACAAGTGGAGGAGTGGTGTTATATGGTGTTTCTCCTTCCCTCTCTGTTTCTATCTCTTCCTCTCCCTATCTGTAATAAAAAAGAATTCAATTTTTTGAGGGTAAATGAACAGTGAGGCAAAAAACCTCCCCTTCTGGTGTTTTCAGTGCCTACTGATGTATATACCACCTGCTTCCACATGTGAGGAGAGAATAAAACACCCCATACCATCTCATAACTGGGAAATAAAACAGACACTCCAACACAGACAAAGATATTAAACTGAGGAGGAAGCAGCTGGGCTGGGCATCTATGAGATTATGGGGGGTCTTGCTGTAGACCAACGCTGAGCTCTGAGGAGATTGTATGGCCTCTGTGTTGATGGCATTGGCCAGGGTATTGGCCAGGGATCAAGCCAATCCCAAGGTGACTTCCCAGGGAAGGGCTGGTATGAAGTCATTTGCCGAGGAGACCCACCTGAATGGCACTGAGTGCCATGCCTGGCACTGTGCCAGCGACCTGAGTCACACCAGAGGTACAGGTGTGTCTGCCAGGTCCCCCAGGGGCAGGGGAAGAACAAAGAGAATCATCCAATATTTGTGTTCCTCACTGACACTCAAATGCAGAGGCGAGATGGTCTGAAAAAATGCTCTCTGGCTGGCACTTTCCAGGCCATTTAATTTTTTGATTGTCAGAGTATGAACAACAAAGCAGAGGTTTCCGGTTTTGAAGCCCCAACCCCCTACTGCTGAGGAATCTGGGCTTAAACTGCCACTGGAGAGGAACATTTAAATTCTATAAATTAGCTGCACTAAAGATGCTTAAGCATTTATGAAAACATTCCCATTTTATATTCAGCTTTATAAAATCTTAAAGGGGAAAAGAAAAGATCTTTTTTTAAAAAAATATTTATTTTATTTATTTATTCCCTTTTGTTGCCTTTGTTGTTTTATTGTTGTAGTTATTGATGTCATCATTGTTGGATAGGACAGAGAGAAATGGAGAGAGGAGGGGGAGACAGAGAGGGGGTGAGAAAGATAAACACCTGCAGACCTGCTTCACCGCTTATGAAGCGACTCCCCTGCAGGTGGGGAGCCGGAGTTCGAACCGGGATCCTTATGCTGGTCCTTGTGCTGGTCCTTGTGCTTTGCGCCACCTGTGCTTAACCCGCTGCGCTACAGCCCAACTCCCAAAAGAAAAGATCTTAGACCTCCATGTGAAGCTAAGCTGGCGGAAGAGAGAGATGGGTTCTGTGCAAATATGCCAACGGCTTTACAAATGAGGAATATGGAGTCAGGATTAAGAGCCTGCAGATCATTTACCAGTAACAAAACAAAGGTTCTCAGCCTCTGTACTCCTGTCCATGGAGACTCACAGACTAAATCCTACGCTTCAGAAGCAATACAGTGTCAACTCATTTGCACTCACATTAATGCTGCTATCAGAGGACCCCACTGGTTCCACCTGAGGTAGAGGAGGTGGAAACTTGGCGGGGGGGGGGGGGGCCGGTGGTGAGACAGGGATTTTTCTATAAAGCAAAGAGTTTGGTTTTAGCAGGGAATTGGATTTAAATCCTGATTTAGCTCCTATCTAGCTAGTAACCCAGGACAGAAGGATTTCCTTTTGTGAAAAACCGAGAAGATACTTCAGTTATGGGTCAGAAACAATTGCTCACCTGGATAGGGCACTGCTTTGTCAGGTATACGACAAACCCAGTTTGGCCTGGTCCCTATTCCATGGAAGGCAACTCAAGTTCTGTGGTCTCTAGCTTTCAATTTGGAAAATGTCAGCCTGGAGTGGTAAAACCCCAGAGAGAATCTAGATAAGATATAAATAAATAAGTAAATAAATAACCTGTGAATATTCAGTGTGTGTGTGTGTGTGTGTGGGGGCAATCCTCTTGATATTTTCACTTCTGGAACACTAGAATACAGATGAAGAAATTGGGGAGTTCTATCCTATATACATGCAAATAAGTATGTTTGGGCACACATTCCCCCCACCCACCAACCATCACAGTAAAGAGAGCTTGCACACACAAAAAAGGGACATGAACATGAGTAACTTCAGTTCATTTGCCCTGTATCACCTTCCTTCCTTTCAATTTTCCCCAGCTCACCTAGGCCTTCTATGGCTCTAAGGAAAGGCGGGCACAGACGAAAGCATGGAGAGTCTAGACAAATTAACTTTGGCTTGTGCTTCAAGTGTGCAGCTTTTTTTTTTAGTTAGTTTTTTTAAAAAATATTTATTTATTCCCTTTTGTTGCCCTTGTTTTATTGTTATCGTTATTAATGATGTCGTTGTTGTTGGATAGGAGAGAGAGAAATGGAGAGAGAAGGGGAAGACAGAGAGGGGGAGAGAAAGATAGACACTTGCAGACCTGCTTCACCACTTGTGAAACGACTCTCCTCCAGGTGGTGAACCGGGGCGGTGGGGCTCAAACCAGGATCCTTACGCTGGTCCTTGTGCTTTGCACCACCTGCGCTTCTCCCCCTGCACTACCATCCGACTCCTTAAGTGTGCAGCTTTAATTTTGACTCTTGACTTTATAGATATTTCCCCTTAAGGGTTTGCTTTCAAATCTGCCACCTCCTCATCTGGCAGCACCTTAGCCCCAACATACACACACAAGTTCTCATTATTCTCTTAACATCGGGCAGTGGTCCAGGAAAAAAGGCTCTGGTGGTCTTTGTTGGCTAGATCACAGACTCTGTATCCTTCTCTAAATCTTTGGACATTAGGTACCAAACCCTTAGAAAGAGGGGAATTAGAGCTGATGTGGACATTCTCTTTCAGTACAACTGGTGAAAACATCCCGTGTTGCCAGTTTTTCCCACATGACTTATATCATTCCTGCCCATCAAAGTTAGGTGCTATTTTATCTCTGAAGCTGTGTCCTGTGCGGCACTTAGAGATTAGAATTCTCAAGGACAAGTACCTCCTTTAATAATCATCACTGCCAGCCGTGTGCTATCGGTGTTTGCACAGTTTTTACTTTTAATGCGACACATTGTCATTGTATTTCATTATGATCTCAGTGGACAATGGCTTAGCAGAGAGCTATTCTCAGTGCCAGTGCTCGCTCAGTGATGTGCTAGACAAGCACATTCCAAAAGAATACTTGGAGGATGATAGAAATTTCCCACTGTCTGTGTTGTCCAGAATGGGAGCTACTAGTTACATATACCAATAGCATTTGGTACATGACTGGCACAACAAAGGAGCTGAATTTTTTACTGTATTCAGTGCTAATAACTTACATTTAAATATACTGTCATATATGACATTGCCCATGGAGGACTTGCAGTAGAGCAGTGCTGTCCAGGGAGAAAATAATGTGAGTCACATGTATAATTTCATTTTTCTAGTAGTGATGTTAAGAAAGGAAAAGAGTATGATTGATTATAATAATATACTTTATTATCATAGTCTATTCAAAATAGCATCATTTTAACATACAATCAATAAAAAATGTCAGTGAGCTATTTTATAATTTTTCCACAGTCAGTCTTGAAATTCCAGTGTGCATTTTATAATTATAATATCTCTCAATTCAGATCAGGCATATTTCAAATATTCAACAGTGACATGTAGCTAATGGCTGCCATATTGGACAGCACAAAGCAGATACTAGCCTCCCTGGAACTGACTTTTCCATCTGTGGCAAGGTCTTGCCTACAGGAACTACAATTAAAAATAGTCTGTGTTTACTTAGGGATTTTAAAGAATTTTCAGCACAAAATGTTAAGTATCAACACCAAAATTGCTATACTTATTTTTACCAAAGAATGTGTAACTATGCAAAATAATTGGCATTTCCTTTTCTTTTTAAAAAGATGTTTCTTGTTCTTTTGCTTTGAATGAAATTAATGAACTAATTTCACCAACATGTCAATATTTACTGTTAATTATAGAAGAACAGCTCCACAATTTGAAGAGACGCAAAGTGATTGTGTATCATAGAATTCTTAAGCTCAGTGCCTAGTAATTTCCATATCAATAATTTCCATTAGTTTAATGGGATACTGTAGAGGCTGCTCCTGGAATAAAAATGTGTTATGAGAAAAACAATCATAGAGAACCACTTGGCAGTAGAATAGATAACCAATAAGCCCATGACTTGATCAATGGATATTAGATATAGTAAATGCAGAAGATGATCTCGAACTGTCCATTAGCAGAAATTGTAACAAACAAATTACATAAAAATAATCAATACAGCTAGTTGACAACATAACCGATAGTAGTGAATTCAGAAGCAATTTCAAAGATTCTTACTTCTCATAGTTGAATGCCTTTGTAAGTTTTCACACTGCAAGCTATGCCCCCTCGTCATCTTAAGCCTCCTCTTTAATGCAGTTTCTTTTCCTTTTTAAAATTTTTATTATTTTTTTTTCTTCCAGGGTTATCGCTGGGGTTTGGTGCTGCCACTATGAGTCCACTGTTCCTAGAGGGAATTTTTACCATTTTATTGGATAGGACAGAGATAAATTGAGAGAGGAAGAAGAGGTAGAGAAGGGGAGAGAAAGACAGACATCTGCAGATCTGCTTCATCACTTGTGAAGAAAGCCACCTGCAAGTGGGGAGCCTGAGGATGAAACAGGAATCCTAGCTTGGGTCCTTGCACTTTGTACTCTGTGCATTTAACCAGGTGTGCTATAGTCTGGCCCCCTTTAATGCCTTTTCTAAATTAGGTTGTTGTTTCATCTTTCACATGTAGTAATGAAAAAATGGATAAAGGCAGTCATGTGGCTTAACTGCCTCTCCAGGACACACCTTGATGAAACATGCTCAATATTTGCTAATGGCTCTAGAGAGCAAAGTTATGATGGTACACAGTCTTTGTTTTGCAGTCCAAGGGATGAGAGAGGAGGTATAGAGAGGGAACCTGAGGGGCAGGGGTTCGAGGGGCACTGAGGAACCCAATATATAGACAAGATAAATACCTTTGGAAATTGAACAAGAGAGTTGTTTTCTAAGGATTGCCCAGAAATTGGCAATTGGCAGCTTGGCTCCTGATTGAAAAAAAAGGAAGCAACATACCTTTTTCTGTAACCCTGAACTCTATCAAAGTAGTTAGAATGGTTTCTTCTACTTTTTTTTTTAATATTTATTTTATTTATTTATTCCCTTTTGTTGCCCTTATTTGTTGTTGTTGTTGTTATTGTTGTCATCATTGTTGGATAGGACAGAGAGAAATGGAGAGAGGAGAGGAAGACAGAGAGGGGGAGAGAAAGATAGACACCTGCAGACCTACTTCACCACCTGTGAAGTGACCCCCCCTGCAGGTGGGGAGCCAGAGGCTCGAACCTGGATCCTTCCATCTGTCCTTGTGCTTTGCGCCACCTGCACTTAACCCGCTGCACTACAGCCCGACTCCCTGGTTTCTTCTACTTTACCACAGTTTATGTAGCTTGATTTTGTATGCCTAAGAAGCATTTACACACTAGCAACCAAGGTAAGACACAACACTGACCTCACAGTTATGTATTATTTAACTTTCCATTTGCTTTTCTTGCAAAAGTGAGGTTTTGCTTTGCCTAAGAAAGGAAACAGGGATGGGCTGTAAGCCATATTTACTTGGAAGTGTTTTGCTCAGCCTTCAATGAGCTTGATCCCAGGAGGCAAGGAACCCAGGAGCCCTTCATAATTTCTCTCTTTATTGCTCTTGGGATAGCTATAAAGGAGCCAGGGGGTTACTGTTTACTGAATCCTGCTATGTATCAGGGACCATGCTTAGCACAGAGATAATACATCATTTCAGTGACTCTTTGTTTCCACAAAGGCATGGCTAATGATTTAAGTACATTGTTCTAGACATAGTAGGAAAATCATGGAATCTTTAGATTTGAGGAGAAAATGACAGGATGGTCTTTAATATTTATGTATTCATGACAAGGAAGTTTATCTAAGGGTGGGGATATGGGGCTATTACTTCTTTACTGAGAAGGCAGTGGTCTTTGAGGTACTGTGTACTAGGATTAACCCACTTAAGAAGAGATCAGTAAACACTTGAAACATTGTCCTTTAAAAACAGCAAATGTGTGGTCCGAGAGGTGGTGCAGTAGATAAAGCACTGAATTGTCAACCACGAGGTCCTGAGTTTGATTCCCGGCAGCACATGTACCAGAGTGATGTCCGGTTCTTTCTCTCTCTCCTATCTTTCTCATGAACAAATTAATTAATTAAAAACACACACACACACAAACAGTAAATGTTACCAGGTCTCAACAAGTACAATATGAATACTTCATTTGGGCAACTCCTGGAAAAGAGAATGAGATCTTTATTTGTAGAGAAGCAGTAACACATTCATTGTTTTAACAACAATTATGAAGTAACTTTAAACACAAAAGTGATGTGAAGCAATTACCTTTTACTATTTTTACCTTTCACTTTCATCTCTTATTATCTTACTATTTTTAAAGACAAAAGCATGACTCAACAAACTAAAATGAACATGTCAAAAATGTTATTTGTTCCATTTATTAATGAAGAAACCCTTTGGGCAGAAAATAGAACCAGTGGTGGCAACAACAGACTTTCATGCTCAAGACACCAGGTTTAATTTCTGGCACCACCATAAACCGGAGCAGAACAATGCTCAGGTAGAAAGGAAAAAACAAAGCAAAACAAAGAATAAAAGAAAGAAGGACGTCAGTAAGATAATACAAGAGGCTCAAATGAAAATTTGAACAGCAGGTATACACATATATAGGTGGATACTAAGTAGATGCAAAAGTGGCTTGAAGGAGGCTGAGGATGGGGAAATTCTCAGAGTCTATTTACATGCTGTGGTTGAGAGCATCCTGAGATTCCTGCTCTCTGGTGTAGACTCTGTGCAGTCCCCTCCCTTTGACTATGGGTGGGACTGTGAGTACAATGGTTTTATTCCCTCACCATTAGGTTACTTTAGACAACTATAGTGAAGGGAGTTGGCAGGTGTGATTGAGTTCCTGAGACCCTGAAGAAACACCAAAGGAGATTATCCTTGAGTGGGTCTGATGTAATCAAGCAAGCCCTTCAAGGATTTTGAACCCTTCTTGAAGGAAGAGCTCTGAAGTATGAGAGATTCATCTGGCCTCTAAGAAGCAAACTGCTAACCATGTGTAGACAGCCACATGGTGAGGAGTGGCAGGTGGTTTCTAGAAGCCAAGAACTGACAGCCCTGAAGAAATCAGGTGAAATACACAGCACTTGGGAAGTCTTCAATACTGTGGTGTCTTCCTCCTTTTTATTTTTATTGGAAAGTAATCACAGAGTGGTGAAATACTTGCAGTGACTAACAGGAAAGAAACAATAAGAAAGGAAAGGAAATCAAGGACCTCAGGTCCATAACTACTAAAGTACTTCTATGAGCCAACAGTGAGCTTGAAAGAGGAACTGAGTCACAGATAACATCAGACCAACACTTTGATGTCAACCTACTGAGACCATGGGTAGAAGACCAGCTAGTACTTGTGCTTGGATTTCTAGCCCACAGAAAGTTCAAGATAACACATTTTTATTATTCGGGCAGAAAAACAGAACCACAGATTTTCATGGCACAACAGATTTTCATGCCCAAGACACCAGGTTCAATTTCAATTATAGTAAGTTGTGACATTTGTGATCATTTATAAAGTAGTAATAAAAATACATACAAGGGCCCAGGCAGTAAGTTGCGAAACCAGGCAGTGGTACACCTGGCTCTCTTTCTCTCCCCCTCTTTGTCTTCCCCTCCTCTCTCGGTTCCTCTCTGTCCCATCCAACAACAACAATGGCAACAATAATAATAACAACAACAACAGTGGAAAAAAGATGGCCCCCAGGAGCAGTGAATTCCTAGTGCAGGCACCCAGCCTCCCAGCCTCAGCTTGGAGGCTAAATAAATAAATAAATATTTACATTGTTTTTAGTTAGCTACAAGTTACACAGGCTGTAAGATAGCCCAAAGCAATGGAAAGTGCACTGATCCCACAGATTCAAATAACTCAGAAAATAAAACTTAAATTGTCATTGAACATTCTGGGTAATCCGTTCAGCCCCTGCTGTGAGAAATGTTACATTTGGTAAAGTGCCTGTTTCACAAACATTATGGCTTGATTTTATTTTATTTTTTATTTGAAGAAAACCTATTGTCTCTCCCTGAATGGATTTAGGCTACACTTCAATTTTGTTTTAATGTGAGGGAGGGGGGGGCGTGGCTACTAGTAGTTACAAAGTAGAAACCCAAGAGTGCCCTTCGTAGAGTTCATGCGCAGGTCTTCAGTGTCAGTACACACCTCCACTGGTGAGAGAATGGACCAGGCTGAAGCCAAGCTGGACATGAGGTTGACAGCCCATGTGTGGTGAATGCTAAGGCTGATTTCATCCATTCATGCTTTTAGCCATTCAATCAACAAGTAGTGCTACCTGGCTCTAAATAAGAGATTCAAAGGTACCCAAACTCCAGCTAGCCACCAACTTTACAGAACTGAATTATAAAGGAGGGGAAAATCAGCCAGAGCTTGAGATCTCTATTGAGATTTGACCCGTGTTCAGCCATGAAAAGCCTTCTGAGACTAAAGGTTGAGCCACAGTCCTGTGGTCTGAGATGCTACAGAGACCACTAGGTTGCTGACATGCTGAGAAGAACTGACAGATTAAAGTACAGAGAATGGGGGTGATAGGACAAGGCCATAGGCCATGGCAAAGTGGATACCAGATGCCCAGGAAATACAGACTTGATACAGGACTGCCCTGTACCTTGGAAAATAAATACAGAAAAAGTATGTTTCTGTTTATTAAGTTGCTGCATTTATTTCTGTAATTGGCAATAATAACAATATTGAATACATAAGGGGGCGCACCTGGTTAAGTGTTCACCCACGTTATCCCCTGGTCCCCACCTGGGGGGGGACTTCACAAGAGGTAAAGCAGTTCTGCAGGTGTCTTTCTTTCTGTCCCCTCCCTTCTCAATTTCTTTCTATCTCTATTCAATAATAAATGAAATTATTTTAAAAAATACACACGCACTTCCCTTGGGCCAGTCATTGTTTTTAACACTTTACATAAAGCAACTTTAACGTTCTCACTGTTAAAGGGGAGTGAGAGGGAACAGGGAAGATCTTCTCCAAGCTTCATTCCAAAGGTCTTAAGACTGTCCTCCACCTGTAGAAATCACAAGAGAGGTAGCCATGTTTCAGAGAGATGAGCATTTATTGTGAGACAGTAAATAGAGAGGAGAGGAAAGTATGCACTATATAGGCATATAAGAGAGAGACAGAGAGATGGGAGGGAGGAGGGGAGGAGTGAGAAGGAGAAGAGCCAAAGAGTGCTGCTCCTGGGGATTTGTAGGTCTCTGAGGTGACAATGCTCCAGTCTTTGCCTTCAGAAGCACACATCTGCATTTTATGGCCCTTGCAATCAGGTAGAAAGGGAGTTCTGATGTAGATGGTGTCTTTGGCTGTTTCTTCTCTCCACTAGCTGCAGGGTGCAGGGGGAGGGGCTGCCATCACTCAGCAAACACCTAACATCAGTAACCCAGTGAAGATAGTATGATTATTTCAGTGTCAACTGATGTGGAAATTGAAGCAGAGAAGGGTTTAGTGACTCTCCAAAGTCTCACAGGTATAGAGCATAAGAGCTGGGACTCACATGCAGACAGTCAGGCACCAGCCTCCTAGCTCTTAACTCTTATAGGGAACTGTTTTAATAGGGGTCCCTTGGGCACTGGCAGAAGCCACATCTAGGTGTAGTTCTTAAGTCTGCTCAGTCTTACAGTTCACTTCTATTTCCCAGGCTTCATGCTTAGTAGTAATAGTCCATCTTCAGTTGTGCTAGAGAAGTGGGGGTGCTAGTATTTTCCTCTGGCCACACTGTGGGTGCATGCTGATAAACAGTAAAACTGAGAGTGCTTTTACCTCAGTCACAAATCTGTCTTAAAATGCCTTGTTCCTTAGCACTGAGTCTCATTTCTGCTTTCCTGGGTGGGGGGGGGGGGGGGGGAGTAGCTTCTCCTCAGGGTGTTCTGTCTTAGAAATATGCCCTTCTCAACGCCCCACTAGGATTCCACCGCAGGCAAAAGCTCTGTGAAGGCAAATTCCCTGCAGCTGCCCACAAACAATAAGTAATACAAAGGCTGACTGAGGGTTTCAAGTTTCCTGTTTACAACCTCTCTCCAATGGGGAGCTCTCCCAGAGAAATGTTAGCCTGGCAACAAATTAACAAGGGTTCCGTTATTTTACAGGGTTGAACAATGGTTCCTCTTACCACTTTTGACTCATTCTGTCTCTGGTTTCCATGGAGGATCATAAAAGGATCTATGTGTCAAGAGAATAGAGGGAGAGAAGAGGCCTAGGGCAAATGGAGGAAGCAACTGCTTTTATGGTGCTCCTCTCACAGAATGTCATTTACTCTTGGAATCCAGTTCCTGTGCAATGGACTGATCGCCTTGTGCAATGACAGTGACCGTGGATCACACACAGCCCACATTCCAGCACTCCTGGTTTCTTTCCTTCTCAGAAGAATGCTGCCCCTAAATTCTGGCCCACTTTCAGGCCTGCTTATTCTTTCTTTTTTAAAAAATTCCCTTTAATATCAGCTAGCTGTTTGCTAAACTGGCTCTTAGGGGGACATAGCTGAATTTTCTGACCCTGAAAGTTAAAAGTTCTGTGGCAGACATCTGTGGCTTTTTTTTTTTTTTTAATTCCACTATCCCCACTTCCTCCTTACCTGTAATGGGATTCTGAGCAGGATTGACCTGCCCAGAAGCAGAGCATGTAACTTAGAGCTAAGTCAATTGGTGCATTGAATTTTCATGATCTTCAATGATTGGGTTATTGAAATACATGTGATTTAATTAAAGCCAATTAGAGAAGCAATGAGACTTGCTAAGAATTCTGGGAAGGACACTATTTATGCTGGACTTGGTCTGAAAGGGATGAAGCCTGAAACTGTAGCTATTGTCATCAGAGAGGACATGTTTTCATGTTAATTACTTATTGCACTTATTGTCATTTATTCCTCTCCCCTCTGCCAGTGTTCTTAAAAAAAAATTTTTTTTTTCATGGAATTAACTGCAAGTAAATTAGAAAAACTTTAGGGCTGGGGAGATAACATAATGGTTATGAAAATGCCTTTCGTGGATGAGGCACCAAAGGTCTCAGGTTCAATCCCCAGTACCACCATGAGCCAGAGCTGAGCAGTGCCCTGGTAGTAAATATAAACAAGCAAATAAATAAAGGGCCAGGCAGTGGCACCAGTGGGTTAAGCGAACGGCGTATTAAGCACAAGGATTCGGGCAAGGATCTCAGTTGAAGCTCCTGCTCCACTACTGCACAAGCAGATGTCTTTCTCTTTCCCTCTTTATCTTAGCCCCTCCCCTCCCCTCCTCTCTCCTCCCCTCCCCTCCCCTCCCCTCCCCTCCTCTCCCCTCCTCTCTCACTGTCTCTATCCAGTAAAGTGGAAAAAATGGCCACCAGGAACAGTGGATTCAAAGTGCAGCCACTAAGCCCCAGTGATAACCCTGGAGTCAAAATAAATAAACAATTGCATGAGTATGTCATTGAAAACCAATATGGAGACTGAATCTTGAGGTCAGTGCTCTAGCCTCTGAATCAATCTATTTCTGAAGCAAGTCATGCTTCCAGACACTTGTTTAAGTGAATTGATAAATTTTCTTTGAGGTGAATGATCTTTGGTTCCATTTTTTTGTTGCCTGCAATGAAAGAGTTTTCTATTTCCCACTAGGGGAAATTGAGGGAAACTCCCTAAGGAAAGGAAGTTCACAGCCTTTCAGCCAATAGAGATTCTTGCCTGAGGGCTATTTGTCCCTTTAAGTTTATCTTGAGAAGACAGAAGTGCAAAGTATGCTTTAAGGTCCATTAGCATTTGTGTTTCCTTCCATTCCCTTCCATGTAAAACAGATGATTTTTTTGTTTTTACTTTTTTTTATGGAGTAGGGAGTTGGATGGAAAAATCTGCCCAGTTTATTATACAAATGATGTTGGGTCTGCCTTAAAGTGAACACAGACATAAGTTAATTCCTCAATAAAAGTCATTCGTGGTTGCTTTTGGTCACCACTGCTCTTAAGTGCTTATGCTATTATCTCAATGACACCGTATTTCTAGCTACAGGATGATACATGAAGACACTTGACCAAGGGACCTAGCAGTAGCTGAATGCTGCCTTGTCCTGTCTGTACCATACTTTCAATAGATGCACATGCAGGCAATACTTTGTATTTAGAGAGTACTTTGTTCCAAAAATTATCAAATTCAAGTAAATTAAGGTAGAAGTCATGTTATTTCTTTTCAGTTTTCAGGTCCATTTCTTAGATAAAACCAGTCTGGCCTTTTAGTTTCAAGTTCTCTGGCACTGGTTTTTATGCATAGTATGTTCTTCCTTCTTTTCTTTTCTTTTCTTTTCTTTTCTTTTCTTTTCTTTTCTTTTCTTTTCTTTTCTTTTCTTTTCTTTTCCTTTCTCTTCTTTTCTTTTACCAGAGCACTGCTCAGCCCTGGCTTATGGTGGTGCAGGGGACTGAACCTGGGACTTTGGAGACGCAGGCATGAGAGTGTCTTTTCAGAACCATTATGCTAGCTATGTGCTTCCCCCCCCCCCCCCCCCGTCCCGTCTTTTTTTGTTGTTCAACGTGTTTCTTTTCTTTTTCTTTTGGCATCAGGGTCTGAAACATGCATAGTTCTACCACCTCCAGGCCTACTTCTCTTCATTCTTTAGAAGTTCGATAAAATAAAAAGGGAAAATAGACAATGTGAGAGACATTACTGCACTTATTGCCATTACCATGGCACTGCTCTACCATTAGTGGAGGCTTCCCACTTGCGCTGGGGTTTAAACCTGTTGTGCTGCACATGGTAAAGCACTAATTCTACAGGGTGAGCTGTCCTTCAACACCCAGTGCTGTTTCTATATAATGCTGATGAGACAGAAAAGATCCTAGAGACAACATTGAATTGAAGAACACTATCTGAGGGCCAGGCTTCTTTTGTACAGTGTTTGGGCTAATGCCTGCAGTTTATAAGACTGCCAAAGATGATAAGTTGTTATTCAAGTCTATTATTTTTCAATATTACATCAAGAAAGGAAAATTTAAAAAAAAAAGGAAAAGGAAAAGGAAAATACATCACTTTGTCACTTTTGCCCAGAACATTTGCTAACCCAAGTCTTATGCTAAGAAAATCAAAATTTAGGGATGGCAAAATAACCCAGTTGAATAGTGTGTTGCTTTGCCAAGTGGGCAACCAAGGTTTGAGCCTGGCTCTCGCCTCAACAAAGGGAGCTTCAGTGTTGTGGACTCTTTCACTCTGCTTCTCTGTCTCTATGGAAAAAATATCAAATTGATTTTTCCTTTCAGATTGATTAAAGCTTTTGTCTTTTACTGAGAATAAAAAGAGAAGAAGA
The DNA here is from genome assembly GCF_950295315.1 of Erinaceus europaeus. Classification (NCBI taxonomy): domain Eukaryota; kingdom Metazoa; phylum Chordata; class Mammalia; order Eulipotyphla; family Erinaceidae; genus Erinaceus; species Erinaceus europaeus. Next base: position 26,256,121 of record NC_080178.1, read on the forward strand.
ACAAAAGTTAACTAAATTTAAAGGCCTTATTGACTTTATCAATGATTCATGAATGACGATGCAGCATGCAGCTGAGCCGATAGTAGGGAATGCTGAAGAGCTTGTATAAGGCAGGTGATTTTATAGACTAAAGTGAAAAAAATATAAGGGAGTTTTACTGGGCATTGGCTAAGAGGTTGATGCAGGGCTACTTTTATTTATTTTTTAATTTTCTATTGAGAATAGTTATTTTTTTTCCCTCCAGGGTTATTGCTGGGCTCGGTGCCTACACCATGATTCCACCGCTCCTGGAGGCCATTTTTTCCCCCTTTTGTTGCCCTAGTTGTTGCAGCCTCGTTGCGGTTATTATTGCCATTGGTGACGTTGCTTTTGTTGTTGGATAGGACAGAGATAAATGGAGAGAGGAGGGCAAGACAGAGAGAGAGGGGAGAGAAAGATAGACACCTGCAGACCTGCTTCACCGCCCGTGAAGCGACTCCCCTGTAGGTGGGGAGCCGGGGGCTCAAACCGGGATCCTTACGCTTTGCGCCATGTGTGCTTAACCCACTGCGCCACCGCCCAACTCCCAGCTATTTTTTTTTTTAAATACCTTTATTTATTTATTGGTTAGAGACAGCCAGAAATTGAGAGGAAAGGAGGTGATGGAGAAGGAAAGAGACAGAGAGGTACCTGCAGCACTGCTTTACTTGCAAAGCTTTCCCCCTGCAGGTAGGGACTGGGAGCTTGAACCTAGCTAGGTCCTTGTGCAACTGTAACATGTGCATTCAACCAGGTGTGCCACCACCCAGCCTCCCGGGTTACTTTCCTCATGTAGAGTAGTGGGGGCTGTCTGGAGCCAGGTCAAATAACTTGTACTGAAAAAGCTGGCATTGATTGGGTGAAACTAGGCCTTCTTTTTCTGGGAAAGCAGAACCCAGAAAGTCAAATCAATTTTGGTTTGACTTGGTATTTAATATGATAATCTACCTGGACATAATCTGGTTATTTTAACACTTGTCAGGTCAGATCAAGAACTCTGAACCTTCTTCCAAGTGAGAGCATGAATGTGTGTCAAGGAGAGAGAGTATGAAGGGTTTGGGGGAGGGGGGCAGGGGAAGACTATAGCAGGGCTGCCCTGTCATTCTGAAGGCAAGGAGAACAAAGGAATAGAGATTGTATCTATGTTAAAAATGTTATAACTTTACTCTGTTGAACTTTTCACCTCTGAAAAATGTGACCAATAAGTGTCTTGGAAGCAATCAGATCAATACTTTTTCTGAGAGCAGAACAGGGCAGCAAAAAAAAGAAAAAGAGAACCAAGAGTCAGTAAAGCTTAGTCTTTGTTTTAAAAGATTGATTTATTAATTTATCTTTTGAAAGAGACAGAGACTAGAACACCACCCTGGAGTATGTGGTACAGGGGATCGAACCTGAGGCTTCAAGTATGCTCTACCTACCAAACTACCCCCCTCACTGATAAAAAAACTTGTTATTATTATTATTTTTTAATAAAGTACTTTGGTGAACTCGGTATCTAGCATACATACAGTCCCACTGAGTTGCCTCCTCGGTTCAATTTTTAATTCTTTATCTTTGAGAGAGAGAGAGAGAGAGAGAGAGAAGCAGACACAAAGGGAGAGACACCAGCCATGCCTCTACCACCCATGAAGTTTCCTTGTTGCTGTCCATGGTGCTTCCACGTGGCGCCAGATGAAACCCATGTCTGCATGCATGAAAAGCCATGCACTTTACCTGTGGAGTCATCTCCTAATACCAGAGAGCTTAGTATTAATAGTCAGCATTATAGTGTTGGGATGCTGGTGGCTACATTAATAAATCATCTTCATAATTTGAGCAGCCAAGAACAAAGGAAGTTTATTTCTTATTCACATAGCGATGGAGAGTAGATACTTCTCCCTGACAGACTACTTTCCTCCACTCAGTGATTTATGAACCTATATTTTTCCATTTTAAGACTCCAACTTGAGGCTATGGATTTCTACTTTAATTATATTTTGCAATTACCCGAGGATCTTTACAAAAGGCTACCATGTACATTCTGTCACAGGAAGTTCTGATTTCTTCGGTGTGATTTGCAAGACAACCATCAATGTGTTTTATCTTATTTTTTTTTAATTTTTAATATTTATTTATTGGCTAGAGACAACCAGAAATTGAGAAGGGATGGTAGAGAGAGAAAGTGACAGAGAAACACTTGTAGCACTGCTTCGCCATTTGCAAAGCTTTCCCCTGCAGGTGGAGACTGGGGGCTTGGAACCTGGGTCCTTGTGCATTGCAACATGTACACTCAATCAGGTGTGCCACTACCCAGCCCCATCTCACTACCTCTTGACAATAACTTGTCACTTGAGCCCAACTAGAGGCAAAGAGAATTGGGAAATGGAACCTTGGTGGACTATTTCTGCCATAATCACTCACTGCTGAGTTGTTCACACCAACACTGAAATCCATGATCCAGGACTGAAGGAAAAACAAAGGCAATTTTAATTCTATCTGTAATATAGATGACAGAGATCCCAGGTTCTAGAAGTCTGAGACTAAGCAAAAATCATTAAGAAAATGTGCAGACTATTTAGATTGATATGGGACAGATTGGGTTCATTCAGCTGGAAAATTTCATACATGAAATTACTTTCATAAGCAATAAACTTTGCCTTGTAACAGCAGGTTATAGTGAAAGTGGTAAAATCTGGGGCCAGGTGTCAGCTCAGCTAGTAGAGCACTCATGTTACAATGTGCAAGGACCTGGGTTCAAGCCCCCAGTCCCCATCTGCAAGGAGGAAATTTCACAAGTGTTGAAACAATGCTGCAGGTGTCTCTCTCTTTCTCTCTCCCACTTGATAGCCCCCTTACCTTTCAGTTTCTCTCTGTCTCTAATGCAGAGTAAATAATAAATAAAATATTTTTTAAAAGTGATAAAAATCTCTTGTTGAGCTCTATGTCTGGCTAAATCTCTCATTCCCTTTCCTACCAAGAATTCAATAACAGCTCTGAGAAAAAGATGGTAGTTTGTGGTCCTGTAGACACCAAATTACCTCTAAAGACAATTCAGAAGGAGTGTCTTGGCCAGAAACACTGGTTCTGCTGTGATAGAAAAAGCACAGACCTGGGTATTGGGTGGTAGCTCATATATAGAACATTCATGTTACCATGCACAAGGACCCACATTCAAGCCCCCAGTCTTCACATGCAGCAGGGAACTTCACATGTGGTGAAGCAATGCTACAGGTGTCTCTCTTTTTCTCCCTATCTCCCCTCTCCCTCTCAATTTCTCTGTGTCTCTATAAGAAATAGATGAATGGGGAGTTGGGTGGTAGAGCACTGGGTTTAGCACAGGTGACACAAAGCACCAAGGACCAGCATAAGGATTCTGGTTTGAGCTCCTGACTCCCCACCTGCAGGGGAGTTGCTTCATATGTGGTGAAGCAGGTCTGCAGGTGTCTATCTTTCTCTCCCCCTCTCTGTCTTCCCCTCCTCTCTCCATTTCTCTCTGTCCTATCCAACACTGATGACATCAACAACAACAACAATAATAATAACAACAACAATAAAACAACAAAGGAAACAAAAGGGAATAAATAAATAAATATTTTTTAAAAAGAAATAGATGAATGAATAATACATAAAATTAGAGGTATAAAGAACAGGGAAACTTCCAATGGAGGAGATGGGATATGGCACTCTGGTGGTGGGAACTATATGAATTGTACCCCTTTTATCCCACAATCTTATCGATCATTATTAAATCACTAATAATAAAAAAAATTTTGAAAAATAAGAAAACACAAAGCAGAACTTGAACTGGGTTTGGTGTATTGCACCAAAGTAAAGGACTCTGGGGTGGGAGGGAGGAGGGTTCAGGTCCTGGAACATGATGGCTGAGGAGGACCTAGTGGGGGCTGAAATGTTACATGGAAAACAGAAGAGTTACACATGTACAAACTACTATATTTTACTGTTGACTGTAAACCACCAACTCCCCAATAAATTAATGAATAAGTAAAATTAAAATGAAAGTATACAGACCTTAAACTCAGGTAGCTAAAGTTTTAGACCCTGGCTTTTCCTTTTTTTTTTTTTTTCTGTGTGACTATAGATAAAATGCTTAACACCTCTGCTTCTCAGTTTCCTCTTCTCTGAAAAGAGAATAATATAGTTAATTATTTTTAAAGAAGATATTAGCTCTTTAATTGCCCTCTTTTCTCCAAGCACTTGGGATAAGAATAAACCCATAGAGCCCAGGCAGACAACATTAGGCAAATTCTGGTCTCCATGTGAGAATGCCATTTGGATGAGTTTGGACTGTCTGGTAATGGTAGAAGGAATTCAGGATATTCTTATCCTCATCAAAGAAAATACAAGAGAAGCACTGAAAATCTCTGAGATCATTGTAGGGTGGCAAAGTTCAATCCATTCTTATTAAAGTATTTATACTGAGAAGCCAGTCAAGTCAGGCCTGCCTTTCCAGTTGCCCATTTGGCAAGAAAATGACCCCAGGTTCTGTCTATTATCTATTTTCTGTATTTTCTCTCTCTCTACTGCTGGTGGCTTTTTTCATTTAGACCAAATGCAATGGAGATGACATGGTTCACTGAGCTAAGAAACAGCCTGGATACTTGCGTTGTCTGTGACACTTTGAGAAGTGACTCAATTAACCTGTGGTCCAGAGAAAAAGAAATCCTGTGATCATGACATTCATTTGATGACACCGGTAACAGGGTTTATGAGCTAGCATAATGGTTTTGCAAACAACTGTCATGCTTGAGGCTCTATGGTCCCAGTTTCAATCCCCAGCACTACCATAAGCCTGAGACAAGCAGCACTCTCCTTGTGTATCTTTCTCTCTGTATCTCTCTCATTAAAATAAATTATGTATGCACATGTTACAATGTGCAAGGACCCAGGTTCGAGTCCCTGGTCCCCATACGCGCACAGAAAGCTTTGTGAGTGGTGAAGCAGTGTTGCAGATGTCTCTCTGTCTCTCTCCCCTTCTGTAAAACCCTTCCCTCTCAATTTCTGGCTATCTCTATTCAAGAAATAAAGATAATGAAGCATTTCAAATAAATAAATAAAATATGTATGTATTTTTATCACCACCAGGGATAGTGCTGGAGCTTAGTGCCTGTGCAATGAATCCACTGCTCCTGGAGGCCATTTTCCCTTTTTCCCCCTTTATGTTTTTTAATATATGATAGAGAGAAATTAAGAGGGAAGGGAAGATAAAAGAGAGGAGAGAAAGAGACATACCTGCAGACCTGCTTCATTGCTTGTGAAGCTTCCTACCTGCAGGTGAGGAGTGGGGGACTTAAACCCAGGTCCTCAAATATAGTAATATTTTTGCTCAACTAGTGTGCTACTCCCTGGCCCCAGAATAAAATATTTTTTAAAAAGGAAGACACAGGTCATTGTGAGTGCTGGCCTCTTAGAACTTCAAGGTTAATTTGATTTTCAGGATTCTATGTAGAAGCCAAGTGGTCATGGAGGGGCTAGAAAGGGTATGGTGCCAGGCAAACACTGCTGCTTACATTATGTGCATCTAAAACAAAACCGGCCAATATTAGATGTTTAAAATTCTAGAGCTCACAGCAATACAATGACAAATGTAATAAACTCATGAGCCAGATAGTACTTTCCAATTTACAGATCATTTGCATACCCTCTAAGAGGTTTGATCTTTTACACTTCCAGGGAGCATGCAAGCTACCACACTTATCTGTCATGGACAGAGATCCTCTGATGGCTTAGTATACAAACCCACTACAAGGGTTGGTACGGCATAGCCAGACACCACACTCTACTTTTCTATGTAATACAGTCCTGCACCAAAGTGGTGTTTTCTCTCATCTTTCCAGAAACTGAGATTTAGCAGGTAATTCTTGTTGCCAAGTTTACAACATGGTTGGGATGGTGTGAGCTCCACAGAATTCATGTGAAAGATAATCCACATTCCCCTCTTGCAGCTGCTCTTACACACACACCGATAAATTCTTTCGTAGAGCCTATGGATATAATACTAAGATTGTTGCATGCCATTAGCACAACTCAATCCTGCAACTTAACTGATTGGGAAAGCCTGATTCAATTGCAAACTTGTGTTTGGCAACTGCATCAGCATCTTCCCAAAATATATTAGAGTTGCCATTAACAGATGGTCTGAGATGGGCCCAGGGAGGCTGTTGACAGATATCTTGTGATGGATCTTATTACATTGACATATCTGAAGAATGTCCCATGAGAAATGTCTTTCCAGGCGTGGAGACTGACAGAACAAGATGGAAACCCTTCAAGGAATTGCCAATAAAGAGACTGAAAATGGCTACAACCTTCTGGAGGTAATTTGGCAATATGTATTGAGTCTTAGAATATTCAGACTCTTTGACCCTGTACTTGTCTTCTCAAATTTTAGCAGCAAGTGCTGACATTTATGCAAAGGTTAATGTAGAGATGCTTTCACTGCAGCTCTAAACACATCATGGCGGAGGAAGCACCACAGTTGCACAGTGTAGGGCAGTGTCGATACACCAGTTATATGTATAGTCATATTTACTGTGATCAAGAAAAATGCAGGATAAGCAACTGTTTGGAGAGGGTGATCTAAGTTTCACAAATCAAACAAAAAATGCTGAATGGGGATCTTTTCTAAGTGCTAATTATCAGTATCTCTGTGTGGTAATATAATGAGTAAGCTTTCATCAGTTTATCCTTTTTTTTTTCCATATTCAGTGAACATGTCGATTTTTAAAATCTTTTTATTCTTTATTTTTTTGTTACTGGATAGAGACAGAGAGAAATTGAGAGACAAGGGGGAGATAGACAGGAAGAGAGACAGAGAGACACCTGCAGACCTGCTTCACCGCCTGTGAAGCGACTCCCTTGCAGGTGGGGAGCTGGGGGATTGAACCAGGATCCTAACCCATCCTTGTGCTTTGCACCATGTGCACTTAACCTGCTGCGCTACCACCCAACTCCCGAACATGTCAGTTTTTACTAATATGGGAATTTTTGTCTTTTCAGATCAGAAAAAAAAAAAACTATGTTATTCTAAAAGTACATAAGTAAACTATAGGCAATTTTGAATGGAGGAAAATCAGTTCTAAATAGTAATATTGATTTAGTTTTTATATTCTAAGCTTTGCCTTTGTACATTGACATTTTTATATTGCCAGAAAGGAGCTACACTTCTTGTATTCTACTTTTCTCTAGCTTAGTAAGAATAATTTTAAATGATTCTGATGAATCTGCTGAATTGTGTGTATATGTGTAAACACACACCACAATATAAAATAATACTTTAAGTGCTTAAAATTGATAATAAATATATATGGGGTTACTTTTCCTTATCAGGAAATCTACTTATCCTAAACAGTTTGAATCCTTGCTCTGTCTGTAGCAGATCTCTACAGGCTTAAAATAAGTGATAGAAAACGAACTACATGAATTACACCAATTTAGCAGACTTTTAAAATCTACTAGATAGTCTTCGGGAACATTTTATTTAAATGTAATTCGGTCCACTGGAGAAAGGGAAAAATGGATTTGGATTTAATAAAGAAACAGTGGGTAAAAATTTATTAAGTGTTAGGAAACAGCCACAGTGGTAAAAATTGTCTGAGGTGGATGCAAACACGACACGGAGAATGACAGCAGAACACAGGAGCCTGTGGCTCAGGCACTGACTTGATGTCCATAATGAAGATGACCTCAGGGGAAATTTAGGAGAGCATAAAACTTCTGTACTTAAAGTCAAAATCAGGCTGGATGTGTAAAACAAATTGATTGCCTTCCCCAAAACAATGTAGACCCTTGCAGTCTTGTTTGAAGAAGGCCTGCTTCACACAATTCAAGTCAAAATATTACTTTCATCAGAGAATTATTTTGGTTCTTCCATGAAATAGCACAGGAAATGTGTTATGAAATTACTTGCCAAGGTCAAGAAAACTCATAATCTTGACAGGAGGGGAGGGTAGTGGATAGGATAATTGTGCCTCTGTCTAGACTAGTGGTTCTCAATTGGGGGTTGGGAGGAGGAGCAATTTTGCCTCTTAGGGAACATTTGGCATTGTTTGGAGATATTTTGGGTCATCAGAGCTGGGGGGCTGGGGAATGCTACTGGCATCTAGTGGGTAGAAGTCAGAAATGCTGCTGAATATCCCAGAATGCACAGGGTAGCCTCTTACCACAAAGCATGTCCCACCCCAAATGCCAGTAGTGTCACTCTTGGCAAACCTTGATCTAGGCTGTGGAAGAAATGACCAAATGGAGGACTGAGAGAGAAAGAGAGCTTTCCAGACAGGATATCCTGGTGCAGTGGTGTTTCTCCCTCTCTCTTTTTCTGTCTAGCTGATGAAAAAAGAGGTCAAACAATCAGCAGCTGTGATGTAAAGGAAAAGAAGAGGAAGCAGGAGAAGGAGGAGGAGAAGAAGGAAGGAAGAAGAAATAAATGATCAAATGCATGACCTCTGCTACACTTGTTCTTAATTAATTACTTGATTAATTAATTAATTAATTATTACTGCTTCCAGGGTTATTGCTGGGGCTTGATGCCAGCACTACAAATCCACTGTTCCTGGTGGTTATTTTCTCCATTTTACTGGATAGGACAGAGAGAAATGGAGAGATGCGGAGAGACAGAGAGGGGAAGAGAAGGATAGACACCTACAGACATGCTTCATCAGTTGTGAATCTTCCCCCCTGCAGTGGGGGTGGGGGGCAGCCAGGACTTCTAACCTGGATCCTTGTGCTTAGTACTATGTGTGCTTAACCAGGTGCACCACCACCTGACCCTCTGCCCTGGTTCTCTGTTGGGTGAGGAACTGGCTTCTCTGAGGCCACCTGTACCTGGTCTGAGGTCAAGACAACTTCTAGCTTCCGGTGGCCAAGGTCTCAGCTGTACCTTTTATTGTGACTAAATGGAGAAATGTAAACAAGGTGAAATTCCGACAGAATTGGGATTTATAGAGGCAAAACCCCCAGTTTAACAGACTGCTTTCTTTTTTCCTATAAAGAAGAAGACGAAGAAAAAGCAAAATAGAAGGAAGAAAAGGCTTATTTAAAGAACCACAAAAATATGTCTCAGGGTCAAGGGCAAATTCTAACCATTCTCCTGTTTTGGCTTTCTGGACAATGCAGATTGGCGTCTAGAATAATTAGCCTGCAACCCAACCTGACCCTCAACTCTCAGAGAAGCTTGAAGCCATATTTGGAGTAAACTGTGTTTCTTAGGGAAGGAAACTCGACTCAGACCTTTCAGTATGAATTTCAACACCCAAGGTTGATGTGACAAGGTTTTTCTGGTTAATTCTGAGATAACCTGGAATCTCCCTTTCCCTGGGTATTTTGACTGATTGGAGTTTTCCTGTAGTTTACATTCATATTCTTGGCACCAACAAGGTTTGTAGGAAAGGCTACTGGCATTTAGAAAATACCAACCCACATTTCCCCTTTCTATTTGTCTGCAATGTTAGCATGCATTAAAATCAACAAGCAACGTTTTTTTTTTTAATTGAAAGAAACAAGTCAACCTCTGCTTTGGTTTTAAGAAAAGTCTAGGGAAAACAAAGAAAACAGTCACTCTGCAGAGAAGCTTTAACGGGTCTACAGAACAGCTGCAGGAGAGGATAAAAAATGTTGCTTCCCATATGCAAAGAATCCCAGCCGGGCAGCTTTATATGTCTGCATCCATTTTGAGGAGTTTGGGAAGTTTGATTTAAACATTCAAATGATTGTCTTGCTGGGAACAAACCACACTGAAGTAAGTGGTTGTGTGTGAATCCTCCTAATCTCCTTCTGACAGGTTCCTATCCTGGCTAGGCATAGTGAGCACTAACTCTTCTGCAATATTCCTGCTAATTGACAGAAGCAGGCAGTATGAGGGTTTGAGCAGGTGAGAGATGGGAGGGAAAACAGCAAAGCTAAGCTCTAAAACTCCAATCATCTCTAATTAGTTGAGCAAAATCAACAGCTTCAGAATGCACACCTTCTGAGCTGGTGGGAACCAGCTGGCTATGAAGTGTTTCTAGAACTCAGCTTCTTATATACCAGCACTTAGCTTCTCTGCCTTTGCTTTTTCCACCTTTATAAATACGGTGTTATAAATTCTCTCCTGGTTCCTACCAGATGTAACAAGGTTTAATTTAGAAAATACAGAAATATCCTTGATAGGGCTGATGCTTGGAGGTCAGCCTCTCGGCCCCCGTTTCTTCCTCTGAATTACAGCTCATATTGTTCAAACACTAATAGCCACAGTTGATACCTGCTAGCCAGATCCTGCGTAACAAGAGAGCCAGTCAAGGCATTTTGTCCTGAAGAAAAGTGTGGCATGTTTGGCTTCATTTCTCCTTGGGCCTAGGTTTAAAATCTTCAGCTAGAGGGTCTACCCCATGATGGTTGGGGGATATAGGCATTTTGGTGGTGAACATGATGTGACAACTTACTTAATATTTTTTATTAGAATTTAATAGTGGTTTATAAGATTACAGGGTATATATAGTCTCACACCCCGCTCACCACCAAAGTTCTGCATCCCCCTCAACCATAACCAACCATAGTTCTCAGAGACAGTTGGCTATTTCTGTTTGGTCTTGTTTTGTTTTTATGTTATTTTTTCCAAGTTCATATGTTTTGTTTCAGTTCTCTAAATTCTACATATGAGTGAAACTGTCCAGTAGGTGACAAGTGACTTTTGAAGAGGTGTGAAGCTCCTGACCATGATGTGAGCCAATGTTATCTGCAGTCATCCAGTGCAGTCTTCCCCCCATGCCATTCAAGGTAAGTGGCCATAGCAAAGCGGATGTGTGCCTCAGAGACCCAGCTTCCTCTTGGGCAAATGGGTTTCACAGTGATTGTCTCATAGTACACAGTGAGAATGAGAGCCAGCAACACAGGAGGAGCAGGCCGCAGAGAAACCCTACAAACCTGTCCCCTTCCTGCCTTTCCACACAGTGCCTACTACACTCTTTCCCCCTACAGTTATTTATGATTCTTGGTGAGCAGAGTTTCTTTTAAATACGTTTTTCCTAGGGGAAAGAGTGAAAATATTAACCCATTGTGAGGGTTTTAAGTGAACAAGGGCAACTATTGTAGCAAGTCCTAGGGTGAACTAGGCCTGACTCATCCTCCTCTGTTTTCTACACAGAGTCCTGACTAATGAGAACTGAAAGTGCATGATAATAACCCTAAAATGCCACCGAGCTCCCAGCTGTTCCTAAAAAGGGACTTACCAGGACTCTTTTAGGTGGCAGATAGCATAGACTGCCTCAAGCTAGTGTGTGTACGCATGTGAGAGTGTGTGGTGGTGGTGTGAATTTCAAACTGTCTTTCGGTGCACAAACTTGATACCAGACTGGTATCTAGTTCATCTTTACCTTCCCCAACACCAGCTGTTTCTTTGTACTCAGAATGAAGAAAAACAACTGCCTTATAATCCTGGAAGTTTTGTGTACTGGGTACTATCTAACGAATGCACTGACTCAATCTAATCATGCCCCACTCCAAATTCCTAGGGAAGAGAATTTGGATGCTGTGTGATCCAGCAAGCATGCTTCCGCTCCAGCCATCTCTGACCAGGGAGGCAGAAGCCCATTGTACAGACATAGCTGTGGAGGCTTACTCCTTTGGCCCAGAGGGTGAGAATAAAGGACTTCTCAGGGAGTCGGGCGGTAGTACAGTGGGTTAAGTACAGGTGGCGCAAAGCGCAAGGACCGACCGGCATAAGGATCCCAGTTCAAGCCCCTGGCTCCCCACCTGCAGGGGAGTCGCTTCACAGGTGGTGAAGCAGGTCTGCAGGTGTCTGTCTTTCTCTCCTCCTCTCTGTCTCCCCTTTTCTCTCCATTTCTTTCTGTTCTATCCAACAATGATGACAACAATAATAACTACAATAAGAAAACAACAAGGGCAACAAAAGGGAATGAGTAAATAAATAAATTAAAATTTGAAAATAAAGGAATTCTCATAGGGCGGAAGAGTAGTGTCACCAGGCCTCAATGCTTCAGAGGTGTCATTTTCCTTTTTTACATAATAGGGAGAAAAGTAGTTTAATGCATTTCAGAATAATTTTCAAAAGTAAAGGTCATGATCTAAAAGTTTTTTTTGTATATTTCCATGTTTGAATTCTCAAATTTAGATACCCCAAAGTTATATATGCTATATTACAGTGGAAGCACATATAGATGGCTACCTAGCTGGTTGACTGCCCCCCTTTCTGCTTCACTGATAGGACCCTGCACTTACTGACTGCCTAATCCTTCTGCATATCAGTCGTAGAAAGATTATTCTGTCCCTATCTTTAGAAGCAAAGCCAACTTGTGGCTGTGTTGTGATCTCACTTGTCCTTCTAGTGATTGGCCTAGATACTTGTTTTTAAGCAAAGATTTATTTGCTAACAGGAAAGGAAGAGAGAGGGAGAGACATGAGAGAGAATCAGAACTTCTGGCATGTGTAGTGCTGAGGACCTCATGCTTTTAGGTACAGTACTGTAGCCACTGTGTCCCTTCTCTGGCTTCTTTCTCTTCTTCCTCCCTCCTCCCTTCCCTCTTTTCTCTCTCTCTCTCTCTCTCTCTCTCGTCTTTTGCTGGACCTCATTTGGTGCCTGCATGATGAATCTAATGCTTCAAACAGCCACTGAAAAAATTTTTCCTTCCTTTTTTTGTTTGATAGAGCAGAGAGGCAAGGGGGGATAATGAGGGAGAGAAAAAGTTAGACAACTGTGTCACTGCTTCATCCCTTCTGAAGCTTCCCACCTGTAGATGGAAACTGGGGATTTGAACTGGAGTGCTTGTGCATTGTAACATGCACTCAACTGGGTACACCAAGCACTACTCCCACCCCCCACCCAACCCCCACAGCTGCTTTCTTTTTCTTTACATACGCGCGCGCACACACACACACACACACACACACACACACGGGTAGGGGGCAGGGGGGTGCAGATGGGAGCTCAGAGCACTGTTCAGCTCTGGTTTATGGTGGTGCTGGGGATTTAACTAGGGCTTTAGAGCCTCAGGGATGAAAGTCTTTTGCATAACCATTATGCTGTCTCCCCAATCTTTCTTTTTTCTTTTTAATTTTTTTTTTTTAAATATCAGAGGACTGCTTAGTTCTGATTTATGGTGGTGCTAGGGACTGAACTTGAGACCTTAGATCCTCAGGCACAAGAGTCAGCCATTATGCTATCTTCTGATGTAGTTTAGACAATTTAACTACCATATTAACATTTGATAGAGAATTTGCCAAACTGCCTTCTACAAATCTTTTGCTCCCCTACTGACAGGAACAAACAAACAGACAAAAGCCCTCACTGCAACATTCCCCTATTCTTCTAACATTTATACTGTCTGGGTGTGATGCCTGGAACTATGGCAGTCATCTTATCATCATGAGGGAGCCTTGTCATGCAGATGGAAGAACAGAAAAACACCATTTAAGCTAGTTGTAGCTTAACCCACTGTGGACTGCCTTATCTCTGGAATTTTTGTTTGCTTAAAGAAATTTCCTTATTTTTAAGTCAGCTGCGTTGACTTTTAATCCAGAGTTCCCAAACGTCCTAATGGATACAGCTCCTAATTAATACAAATCCATGAAACCACAACTATGACAGGTTTCAATAAAGGCTGACTTAGTAGCATGGAGAATAATTCTCCAAATGCTTTGAAAAAGGTATCCCTTGGGGAACACTGATTGGATAACCAAAAGGTCATATGTCATTTCTGAGGTTCTAATGTTCTGATGTTCCCAGTGTCTTCTCAAGCAAGACATAGCATTTTGCAAGCAGACCCATCATCATCATCATCATCATCATCATCATCATCATCATCATCATCATCATCATTATATTTAGAGAAAAAGCAACTCAAAGGAATTACTTGTGCAGAATAGCTTACTTTATGCTTCAGAGCCCTTACTCCTTTCAACAGGGAGTCTCACCCATGTAAAGTGGTTTCATTGTGTCTTCTGCTTGCTGGCGCCTGATAGGCTGTGTTCTCATGACAGGTCTGTCCCTGCAGTGGGTGTCTGGGAGGCTTTGATGTGGGTTGCATTCGGACAGCCTGATACTTGAGGGGAAATGTGCTGAAATTGAACAAGATTGCTTTCTGCCCAGCTGTTTTCCAAAGGCTCAGCCGTTTTTTAGCATGGAGCAAAGAAGCTTGTATTTGTTTTGACAGTCTTGGCAGGGAGAACAATGGTTGATTATCCCAGCACTTTACTAACAAATAAGAATGCCTCCAGCAGAGATAAAATATGGGTCTTGACTTGATTGCATTTCATGTCCAAGGGAATTATCTTCTGTTCCTCCTGATGCCCTCATTATGCAGTGTATCTTTTTTTCTTCCTTTATCCTGGCCCTCACAAAGTAACCTGTGACTTTCAGTCTGTGAAGGCAAGTTCAGAAAATCACCATGGGCACAGTGGTTTGACGATCATATAAAACAAGTATTTTTGCTACTACAGTTTGATTTCTGGGAAGCAATTTTTTCTGTTTGTTTGTTTGTTTCAAGCTCTCCAGATGTGTTTGGTTAGTTTCTTCTCCAATTTTCTGTCTGCTTGCTTTTGTTGTTTGATCTGTGGCAGCTACTGTTTTGGCATATAGAAGTTTTAGAATTATCTGCCATACCTGCATTTAAGACAGCTGTCCAGTTCCTTTCCCTCGCTCATGCTTAATTTTTTTTTTTTGCACAAAACAGATATGTTTTCTTCAGAACAAAAGACTTCTAAATCTACTCATGAAACATTTGTATGTCTATTCTACTATTTGACCTCTAAAAGATGTAAAGAACTGTGGTCCGGGAGGTGGCGCAGTGGATAAAGCATTGGATTCTCAACCATGAGGTCCCGAGTTCGATCCCTGGCAGTACATGTACCACAGTGATAGCTGGTTCTTTCTCTCCTCCTATCTTTCTCATGAATAAATAAATTCTTTTTTAAAAAAAGATGTAAAGAATTAAACATTTTGGGCTGGATGGTGGATAGGACTAGAAGCCTGTGACTTCCACCTGCATGGGAAATCTTCACAAACTGTGAATCATTGCTGCAGATGTCTCTCTTTCACTTTCCCTCTCTATTTCCTCTTCCTCTCTCAATTACTCTCTAGCCTATCAAATGAAAAAGTAAATATTAAATACTTAAAAATAATAAGGGGGCTGGGCGGTAGCGCAGTGGCTTAAGTGCAGGTGGTGCAAAGCACAATGACTGGCGCAGAGATCCTGATTTGAGCCCCCAGCTCCCCACCTGCAGAAGGGTCACTTCATAAGTAGTGAAGCAGGTCTACAGGTGTCTATCTTTCTCTCTCCCTCTCTCTCTTCCCCACCTCTCTCCATTTCTCTCTGTCCTATCCAATAACAGCAATAACAACAAAGACAACAAGAATGGGAAAAAATGGCTTCCAGAAGCAGTGGATTTGTAGTGCAGGCACCGAGCCCCAACAATAACCCTGGAGGCAACAAAAAAAGAAAAAAAAAAACAGGGCAGAGGAGACAGTATAATGGTTAAACAGAGAGATTTTCATGCCAGAAGCTCCAAAGTCTCAGATTCAATGCCTTGCATCACCCAAAACTAGAGCTGAGCAGTGCTCTGGTCTCTCCTTCTGTATATATTTTTTTCTCTGTGTATCTCTCTATTAAAATAAACCAAGTAGAATGAATATACTTTTTTAAAGAATTAGATGTGGGTTTTATTTTTGTAAATATTGTGTTTATTTGTATATTTAAGCATACAGCCCAGTGCATTCTCACAAGTGAATACAGCCAGTAATCATTATTCCCTCAGTCACATCTTCCTCTCTGTCTATGGGATCCCTTCCCCACTTCCGCTTCCCACTCTCCATAACCCCACAGTTAGGAGAGAACTTTCTTCATATACCCTCTAAATCCCTGCCTCATCAAGGGAAGCAGAGCCAAACCCAGTGGCAGCTTCAGTCTCAGGACTGTCCTAAGCACAGGTGCCTCTGGATTTACTGAACTACCTTGAACAAAACCAGCTGGGGTTTTATTGCATACCATTTATCCCGCCTCCTCCCTGCCTACTTTGGTGGTCGGGCTCTTCCCAAAGGCTCTTCCCCAACAGCTGCCTGGAGGTGCCTGGGGATGTGTGAATCAAGGATTGTCACTTCATTCCCCATTTTAGGCAGCTGGTCAGCACCTGGGTGGTTTTTCTGGCTTTGCCAAACACAGCTGAAACTGAGAGCAGGTGAGGGAGTGGGGAAAGGATATCAGAAGTGTGGTTTACAAAGGGGGCATTGGAGGCAGCCTGGCCCATTCTTTGAACCCAGTTCTCTCACCTCTTGTGTGACCCTGGGTAAATCACTTAACCTCCCCTAAGCAAGTTTTTGTTATCATTGAAAGGGCAGGGGTTCGACCCATACCAAGAAGATTTTGTTTGTGGATGAAATGAGCTATTAACATATTCATGAAAGTGCTTGTTATATATAGGCCTTCCTTTATGCCAATGCCATTTTTCCAATATTAAAAGCCTGCTTGGCAAGGTAGGTATCTGTTCAGTGTCTTAGTTTCCCCATTTGCAGAAAATAAAAGACAAGAACATGAACATTTCACTGGGTGGCTGTGAAGCTTAAAGTAATTGATGTATGTAAAATTCTTTAGAAGAATGTTGAGCATATAAGAATCCTCTCTCTCCAATAACCCTGGGTCCATGCTCCCAGAGGGATAGAGAATGGGAAAGCTATTGGGGAAGGGATGGGATATGGAGATTGGGTGGCGGGAATTGTGTGGAGTTGTACACCCCCATCCTATGATTTTGTTAATATCTCCTTTCTTAAATAAATAAATTTTAAAAAATTAAAAAAAAAAAGAATTCTCTCTCTCTCTCTCTCCCCCACCCCTTAGGAAACATGGATGATAAGTGACATGTCTGCATTGTATTCACAGCCTCTCCAGTGACATAAGGAGATGAATGTGGAGAAAGCTGGATACTCAGGTTTCTAAGGACTAGTCTCTCCAAGGATAAGGAAGTCACTACCTTCTGATATTGCAGATAAACCTTTCTTTCTTCTCTGGAATGCAAGGATCTTCCTTAGAGACATGGCCCAGGTTAATTTCCTTGTCTTTCTACATAAATTCAAGTGTCCAAATGATCTTAGTTATTCACTGATGCATAATCAATTACCCCCAAACCTAGTGTTTTTAAACAAACATTTATTATCTGTAGATTTCTGGGAGGGGGTCAATAATCTGGGTGCAGTTAGTTACGTGGCTGTGGCTCAGGGTCTCTCCTAAAGTTGAAGGCAGGAGTTTGGTAGGGCTGCAGGCATCTGACAGTTTGACAGTGACTCATGGCTCTAGTCTCAGGAGAATCAATGGCAGGAAGCCTCAGTTCCTTACTATGTGGGCCTTTGAACAGGCTGTTGGAGTGCCTTTAATATGGTGGTTGGCATTCCACAGACCAAGGTGGAAGGAGGCTGTGAAAGCTGTGCTGTATTTCTTTTTTTTTTATTTTCCGCCAGGGTTATCACTGGGGTTTGGTGCCAGCATGATGAATCTACCACTCCCGGTGGTCACTTTTTTCCTCTTGCCACCCTCCCTTTGATAGGATAGAGAGAAATTAAGAGGGGAAGGAGAGATAGAAATATATATATAGAGAGAGGGAGTCGGGCGGTACTGCAGCGGGTTAAGTGCACATGGCACAAAGTGCAAGGACCAGCATAAGGATCCTGGTGGGAGCTCCCAACTCCCCACTTGCAGGGGAATTGGGAATTCACAAGCAGTGAAGCAGGTCTGCAGGTGTCTATCTTTCTCTCCCCCTCTCTGTCTTCCCTTCCTCTCTCCATTTCTCTGTCCTATCCAATGACAGGTCCTCCCCCCAAAAAAAAGAGAATTTGAGAGCATCTCCTAAAACTCCTATACTATCCCAACAATAGTAACTGTATATAGCAGATTAAGGAAGGAGGGTGATTCTCAAATAAGTCAGTCTTTGCTCTTTGTCTCTTGAATTACCCAGCCTACTTCTCAAAAAAACAAAAAGTGAAATAATATGTCTAGAAATATGTCTAGAAATCGAACCCAAAATGGCTATGTTTCACCTGACAAACTCCCTTGGAGGGCCTTCTATCTTGTCCTATGCTGGGTATTAGAAATACAGTGGTAATAGATACAAATCTTCATTCAGACAACGGGATGTATAATAGAGAAGTATAAGAGGAATCTAGATAGAACAAAGTAAAAGGCAAGGTAGCCTTTACTTCATCTCTTAGTTTGCATTTTATATCCATTTCCTAGTACTTATCACAACGATCAATGGATTTTACTCATCTGTTGCTTACTTAGTTTTACCTGTTTTTTTTTTGTTCCACAATGTCCCCAGGGCAGGAACATGGCTGCTCTACATAGGCATGCTCTGGGAGCATGTTCATTATCAAAGCTTGGAAGTGAACAACTGATGCAGCGAGCACACTGAACTATGGCAGCAAGGTGGAGGGATGCGCACGCCAACCTTATGGGAGGCTTCCTGCAGGAAACACTCTTGTGCTGAATGTTGAAGCATGAATAGGAGTCAGCAAGGGGGAGCATGTGTGCTTTGTGTTCATGCCCGGGAACAACATGTCAAGCTGCCCGAAAGCCCAGTGCATTTGAGGAGGAGCTGTAGACACATCAGGCTGCGGGAAGTGAGAGTCAGGCGGATGGCCCAGAGGGGAATGGAGAGAGGACTGCAGAGGGAGTCATGAGAAATGGGAGTGAAGCACATAGTCCGAAAGCACAATGACCCACACGAGACTCAGGTTTGAGCTCCTGCTCCTCACCTTCAAGGGGGATGCTTCACAAGTGGTGAAGCAGGTCTTCAGGTATCCATCTTTCTCTCCCTCTTTCTCTCTCTTCTTCTCCCCCTTTACCTCTCAATTTATCTCTGTTTTATCAAATAAGATGGGAAAAAAATGGTTGCAAGGAGCAGTGGATTCATAGTTTCAGCACAGAGCCACAGAAATAACCTGGAAACAAAACAAAAAAAAAAAGAAGAGTGAAGATGCAGTGTGATCAGATTACCCAGAAGTTAGTTTGGGAAAAAAAATTGGAAGAAATATGCACTTTATCCTAAAAAGCAAGGAGGGAGCTATTGAAAGTACTGAAGAAGAAGAAGATAAATGACGGGTTAGGTATCAAAACGTTGGGTGTCCTAGCAAGGTTGTGAAGTCCTGCCCCTGCTCCAAAGTTTGAAAATGGTGACTACAGGTGCCCTAGAAAAGAACGCCATATTTCTGCAGAGAAGTCATCTAATTTAGGTGTAGGGGCAATAGCTGATTAATGTCCCTGAGGCCACACCTTGCTGTGTTCCCACCCACTGGGCCTCAGAGATGGAATGGACTCCTCCAAGCCAGTTGATAGGGTATGGAGGCAAAGAGTTGGGAAATGCATTTTCCCCACAACATGAGAAAACGTGCTGTTTCCTAGCATTCCTAGCATCCCTTCCCAGCACACACACATTGGAATCATCCACAGAACATGGGAAGTAACCGAAAAGCAGTTTCCTCTTGGAGACATATGGAACACAGCTTGTTTGCTTGGAGGAAAATCCAAACTTAGTTTTTTGCCCCCAGAGGAAAATTTAAGCTCTTACACATTTTGTTTTCTTCAATCTCTTTTTAGTCTTGTGCTTTTGAATCAGAATATAGGCATGAGGAAAATGGTGCTTGCTGATGAGTAGAAAAATCACAGCTGGAGGGTTAATTCTACCGGCCAAACTATAGTAATTCCAAACTCAAGTCACTCGCTCATTATCCAGAAGGTAAAAATGATGTCATTTGCGACCTCATTAATGTACCCTGGAGCCCCACCTCTCCAGAGCCCTGCCCCACTATAGGAAAAGATGCAAACAGGCTGGGAATAGGAAGTCAACCTGCTAACGCCCATATTCAGAGGAGAAGCAATTACAGAAGCCAGGCCTTCCACCTTCTGCACCCCATAAAGATCCTGTGTCCATACTCCCAGGGGGATAAAGAGTAGGAGAGCTTTTTTTTTTTTTTTGGCTTCCAGGGGCCAAAAAAAAAAGCTGAGGCTTGGTGCCTGCACCACAATCCACTGCTCCTGGAGGCTACTTTTTTCCCTTTTGTTGTTTTATCGTGTTGCTATTATTATTGTTGTCACTGTTGTTGGATAGGACAAAGAGAAATGGAGAGAGGAGGTGAAGACAGAGGGGGAGAGAAAGACAGACACCTGCAGACCTGCTTCACTGCTTGTGAAGCGACTCCCCTGCAGGTGGGGAGCCGGGGGGCTTGAACCGGGATCCTTCCGCTGGTCCTTAAGCTTTGCACCATGTGCATTTAACTTGCTGCACTACCGCCTGACCCCCTTAAACAGGAACACTTTTAAAACAGGGGATGGGATACAGAACTCTAGTGGTGGGAACTGTGTGGATTGTACCCCTCTTATCCTATAGTCTTGTTGATATTTTTTATTTTATAAATAAATTTTAAAAAAGATTTAATTAAAAAAAAGAATGCAGGTGACGCAAAGCACAAGGACCGGCATAAAGATCCTGGTTCGAGCCCCGGCTCCCCACCTGCAGGGGAGTCGCTTCATAAGCTGTGAAGCAGGTCTGCAGGTGTTTATCTTTCTCACCCCCTCCTCTCTCCATTTCTTTCTGTCCTATCCAACAATGATGACATCAATAACTACAACAATAAAACAACAAAGGCAACACAAGGGAATAAATCAATAAATATTAACAAAAAGAATGGTGTCATTAGACCCCAGAGCCAAATAACACATCTTTCCTAGAAGGAAGGACACAGCAGTAATTAGTTATTTGTATACATAGGAAGTAACATGGGCCAGAAGGCTAGACAGTGGCAAAGTATAAAAAAATCCAAACATAATCTATTCCAAAGCCAGTTTGAAATAATCCCTCCATTGAATGCACACCTGTCCTTCCAGTATCCTAGTCATGATAGGAACAAAAGAAAATGACTTGACTTTCATTTGGTTCACTAGGCCAGAAAATGACAAGGAAGAAGAGGCATAGCCAGGTGTCAGCTGGGTGGAAGGAACCTGGAGTCATTCACAGGGAGATTTCTTCTTTTGCTCAGGAGCCCCTGGCTCCCCACCTGCAGGGGAGTCGCTTTTCAGGCGGTGAAGCAGGTCTGTAGGTTTCTGTCTTTCTCTCCCCCTCTATGTCTTCACCTCCTCCCTCCATTTCTCGCTGTCCTATCCAATAACAATGACAACAATATCAACAACAACAATAATAACTACACCCATAAAACAATAAGGGCAACAAAAGGGAAAAACATAGCCTCCAGGAGCAGTGGATTGTGGTGTAGGTACCAAGGCCAAAAAAAAAAAAAAAGCTTTCCTACTCTTTATCCCCCTGGGAGCATGGACACAGGATCATTATGGGGTGCAGAAGATAGAAGGTCTGGCTTCTATAATTGCTTCTCCACTGAATATGGGTGTTGGCAGGTTGACTCATATTCCTGCATACACACTTTAGAAATTTTATGCAAGACCTTGAGGATTCTTTCTTAATAGTGATTTATTCTAGGCTGTTCATGGCTTCTCCCTGTCCCCACCAGTCATTCTCCTGGAGGGCACTTGTGATTTGGTAAAAGTCAATCAAATCTCCAAGAGAAGTTTGCATCATAACATCATAACATATGGATGAAGGTAATTCTGATCACTCTGAATGCTTAAGTTTTTAAAAATGGGAGTAACCCAAAGGCATAAGAAACTGTTAGTCAACTTTTGAAAAGAAAGTTGGTTACCTGGGAGTGGGTGGAAGAAATGCAGTTTGTGGGAGTCGGGCAGTAGCACAGCAGGTTAAGCGCAAGTAGCACAAAGTACAAGGACTGGCATAATGATCCAGGTTCAAGCCCCGGCTCCCCATCTGCAAGGGAGTCACTTCACAAGCGGTGAAGCAGGTCTGCAGGTGTCTGTCTTTCTCTCCCCTTCTCTGTCTTCCCCTCCTCTCTCAATTTCTCTCTCTCCTATCCAACAACAACAACAAAAACAAAACAAAAAAACCCTGCAGCAGCAACAACAATGGAAAATAAAAAAGATGGCCGTCGGGAGCAATGGAATTGTAGTGTAGGCAGGGAGCCCTGAGATAACAAACAGAAATCTTATCAATCACCTAATGTGTACTAAGAACTTGATTTAATACTTGGAAATCTATCTGAAAAGATAATTTGTGAGCACACAGCAAAAGAGACCCCTGAAATAAATTCCACATTTGGTCTAGCTTTTGGCCAGGGCAGGCTTTCCAAATGATACCATATGACAACAAATCCCCGAAAGATAACAGTGAATACCTTGAGTGAATTCAATAAGGTACAAAGTTCAGGTGATGGGATCATTAAGATTTCAGGGTTTAGCGTATTGAAGAAGAATGAACTGTGCAGAGAAGACACCTCAGAATTTACATTCAGGACTCCCTCAGTGTTTTGTCAAATACAAAGCTATGTCTATGCAGGACAGGACCCTGCACAGCTAGGAAGCTGAGTAGAGATTCTTGAGGTTACACCATGGTGGAAGACTATGGGCAACACAGATGGCCTTCTGACCCATTCCAGTGTAAATATATTATTAAACATTCTGTACATTCAGTTGAGAACCTGGTAAATCCAAATCCATGGAATAGGACTATTCTAGTTCAGTATCAAACTGATCAATGAATAAATTAACTGCTAAAGCAATACTCCATAATTAACACTCATTTAAAGAAGATAAAATAATCTAAATTAAACATCACAACATTAATAATATCCAGTATTCAACACAAAATGCTATATGTACAAATTAGCAAGAGAATATGGCCTTAAAATGGGGTCAACAGCAAGCAGTCTAGTAAGTAGAATCCTAGTAGAAGAACAGAACAACAAAATAAGGCAAGAACAACAAAATATGGGAGTCGTGCGGTAGCACAGCGGGTTAAGTGCAGGTGGTGCAAAGTGCAAGGGCCAGCTTAAGGATCCCAGTTTGAGCCCCGGGTTCCCCACCTGCAGGGGCGTTGCTTGCAAGCAGTGAAGCAGGTCTGCAGGTGTCTATCTTTCTCTCCCCCTCTCTGTCTTCCCCTCCTCTCTCCATTTCTCTCTGTTCTAACAATGACGACATCAATAACAACAACAACTAAGACAGCAAGGGAAACAAAAAGGAAAAATATATAAAGAAAATAACTATCAGAAGCAACCAATAGCACAGCTATATACAAGATACTGGGTACTGTACAGCAAACCATAACAAAAGGACTTTTCAAAGTTAACCCAATTACCAATTAATGTGATGATAACATTAACTATCGATTGTCTTTTGGAACCCTAAGACAGCAGGAACCTCACATCTCCACTATAGAGCCTCTACTTCCCCCAGTCCTGGAACGTTTGGATAGGGCCCACTTTCCTGTATGTCTCTCCCAATCCATATCAAATAATATTGCATCTGCCGATCACAACCTAACCAACGCAATGATTGCCACCTCAACATGCTTCACTTCAGACTGTGTCCAGAGACTTCACATGTGGAATGACAACCCTTCAGCTTCATTACTCGGGTGAGACCTTTCCTTTCATAGTACACTCTAATTCCATCTCAGGTGGTTCACTTTCTAACAAAGTCCCAAAACCTAGATATACACCAGTTTCTGTGAGAGAGAGCATATGTTCACACGTATCCGTAAACTAGTGCAAAATATATACCTGAAAGCAGAAGTACACTGGAGTTTGCAGTGAGTACCCGCCTAACACTTCCTCTCCACTATTCCAACCTTTGGGTCCATGATTGCTCAACAATTTGTTTGGCTTTGTATGTTAACTCTCTTTTCAGTCACCAGGTTCCAGATGTCATCAGGATGCCGGCCAGGCTTCCCTGGACTGAAGACCCCACCAATGTGTCCTGGAGCTCCACTTCCCCAGAGACCCATCCTACTAGGGAAAGAGAGAGGCAGACTGGGAGTATGGACCGACCAGTCAACGCCCATGTTCAGCGGGGAAGCAATTACAGAAGCCAGACCTTCTACATTCTGCAACCCACAATGACCCTGGGTCCATGCTCCCAGAGGGATAGAGAATGGGAAAGCTATCAGGGGAGGGGGTGGGATATGGAGATTGGGTGGTGGGAATTGTGTGGAATTGTACCCCTCCTACCCTATGGTTTTGTTAATTAATCCTTTCTTAAATAAAAAAGAAAATAACTATAAAAACTATAAAAATATATATAAAGAGGACATAATGATGACTAGCTCCTCAACTTAGGTAAACACCTGTTGCCATGCACTATGACTTACAGGTTCAAGTAATCCAATGAAACATCAAGATAAGCACAAAATAATTAACATATTGAGTTATTCTAATCAAAAGACTTAAAGAACCAAAGATAAACATTTTAAAGACAGGCAGAAGTAAGAAGATCAGGTTACCTACAGAGAAATAATGTTATGCAATATTACCCATTTCTTACCTGATAGGAGACTAGCCAAAACATAATGGGACCTTTAGAAGTGCTAAAATAAAGAACAAAATCAAACAGACAGAAAGAATCTCAGTTAATCTAGGATTCTGTGTCTAGTGAAAACAGCCTTAACAAGCAAACAGAAAATAAAGACATTGTCAGATAAATAAAAGTTGTATTGATCACTACCATAGGAAATATTAAAGGAAGTTCTCTAGACAGAGAGAAGAGGACATCATATGATATCAAATTTATGAAGAAGAGTACTAGAACCGCCCCCCCTCAGGAGGAAAGCTTCACAAGCAGTGAATTAGTGCTGCAGGTGTCTCTCTGTTTCTTTCTCCCTCTCCCTCCTTTCCCTCTCCCCATTCAACTTCTCTCTGTCCTATCAAAATAAATAAAATTAAAAAGGAGAAGAAGGAGGAGAAGGAGGAGGAGAAGAAGAGGAGGAGGAGTACCAGACAGAGGCAATATATAGGGGCAAAATGCAAAAGACATTCTTCTTTTTTTTTTTTTTACTTGAAAGACACTTGACTGCCATAAATGAAAAACAGCAACAAAGTACTGTGAGATGTATAATCTAGGCAATAAGCTTGTAAATTTTGACAGTAACATCATAAAAAATAAGACATGGGAAATAAAACTGCATTGTGTGATCTCGCTACATTACATGTGAAATGATAAAAGGTTACTATAGACTATAGTGGCTAAAGTATACTATTTTAGTCCCCAGAGTAAAAACAAATAGGCATAGCTTAAAAGTCAGTGGAGAAGATTGAATAGGATACTAAAAACATTTCATTAATGCAAAAGAAGGCAGGAAAAGAAGGAAGTAAGAAACAGAGCATAAAGGGGAAAAAGAGAAAATAGTGATATAATAGAATTAAACATGGCCCAAACACTAATTACATTGTATCTGAATATAACTGATAATTTAATGAAATTAACAATATTTCCAGACTAGATTAAAAACATGAGGTCTGTATGTGATATTTGTAAGAGATATAATTTAAATATGAAGACATATAAATCAAAAGCAAAAGCATCAAAAGTAACCTCATAATACTTGTCAGAACACAGGAGTAATTATATTAAACCAGACACAGTCAAGGATAATTAGCAGAGATAAGGAAGGACATTATATCATGAAAAAGGGATCAATTCATTCAGAAGTCACACAATTCCTAAATGTGTATAAACCTAGTAATAAGTTTCAAAATATATGAACACAAAATTGAAAGAATTGAAAGGAGAATTAGTGAAATCCAGAGAAAGAGCTGTCAGTGGGGTATGGGGAGATTGGAACTTTCTTTCATGCAAGAAACTTTCATGGCTGAAGCTCTGAGATCCCAAGTTCAATTCCTGACAACACCATAAGACAGAGCTAAACAGAGCTCTGGTAAAAAGAAGTAAGTAAGTAAATAGATAAATAAATAAATAAATATTAAAGAGGTTTATTCTCTTCTCTCAAGAATTAATGAAACATTTTTTAAAGTATAAAGGGCTATTAATAAGCTAATTGACATTGTATTAAACACCACTCAACAAATGCAGGAAAACATGTTATTTTCAAATGTACATGTAACATTCACCAAAGTAGACTAAACTAGGTCATAAAATACATCACAGTACGTTTCAAAGAGCATAATTGTAAAGAGCATATTATTCAGCAATAGCAAAATTAAAATAAAAATCAAGAACCAGGAGAATTCTGACAAATTCACATGTTTGGAAATGAATTATAGCTTAATTCTAAGCAACCCATGAGTCAAAGAAAATATAACAAGAGAAAAAGAATTGATCTAATGATAAAATTACAGCATATCCAGATTTGTAAGATATAGCTTATGACTTGTTTAAGATAAAGCTAATAGCCTTAAATATTTATACTGGGAAAGAAGATATATTAAAACCAATTATATCAATATAAGCCTTCATCATAAAAATCTAGAAAGAGGATTGGGAGGAGAGCATAATGGTTATATGAAAGATTTTCATGCCTGAGGCTCTGGGGTCCCAGGTTCAATCCCCAGCACCATCATAAGCCAGAGTTGAGCAGTTCCCTGGTCTTTCTGTCTGTATCTCTCTCTCTCTCATGAAAAAACAAATAAACAAACAAACAAAAAACAACCCTGGAAAGAGCAAATCTTTCACATAGTAAGTACATGAAAACAATAGAGAAAATTTTGTATCACCTGACTTCGTATTTTACTATAATGCTACATTAATCCAGATAATGTGGTATTGGTATAGGAATAGACTATCTCATAGAGAATCCAGAAGTAGATCCCCATGCATATGGTTAATAACTTTTTATATTTATTTATTTATTCCATTTTGTTGCCCTTGTTTTATTGTTGTAGTTGTTGTTTGATAGGACAGACAGAAATGGAGAGAGAAGGGGAAGACAGAGAGGTGGAGAGAAAGACAGACACCTGCAGACCTGCTTCACTGCCTATGAAGCGACTCCCCTGCAGGTGGGGAGCCGGGAGCTCAAACACTTACTCTGGTCCTTGCGCTTTGCGCCACCTGCGCTTAACCCGCTGTGCTACTGCCTGACTCCCGGTCAATAACTTTTTTAAAAATCATATCTAAAGCATTTCAATAGGAAAAAGAATAACTCCCATCTTTTTTCTTTTCTTTCTTTTTTTTTTTTAAAGAAAGCAGAATAACTAATATACCCACCACACGAAGGAAAAATGAATCTTGACTCTACATTATATCACACTGTTAAGTCATAGGCACAAATTTAAAAGCTAAGACTATATAACTTCTAGAGGAAACACTGGAAAAAAATCCTTCCCAAGTTAAAACATTTCTTAGAAAAGACATAGAAACCACTAGACACAAAAACATTTTTAATATACTAGATCTCATGAAAATCAAGACTTTTTCATCATCATGTCCTATATGATGGAATGGCACTGTAGACTTTATCTCTTATAAAAAATAAAATATTTTTGAATGACCATTAGAAATGCCAGTAGACATTCTCTGAGGAAAATAATTGCTTATATAAACTAACAAAGAATACAGATCATATGTGGAACTTCTACAACTCAAGAAGACAATCAACAGTAAATAATGGCAAAATCACTTGAAAAGCTACTTCTCAAAGATAAAGGGATACTAAAGAAGCACATTAAAAAGATCTCAGCTTCATTAGTTATTAAGAAAGAGTATCTTAAAACTGTAATAGCATTACCCAGTCACTAGGAAATGCAAAAATTAAAAAGATTGCCAATCCCAATTATTGGTGAAATTATTGGGACAAGAGATTCTCTTCTAGTGTGTGTGTGTGTGTGTGTGTGTGTGTGTGTGTGTGTGTAAATAAAGCAAATACTTTGGAAACTTGAGTTTTTCACATAATATTAAATGACCCAGCATTCCAGCCTTTGGTATTTCACTCATTAAGAAGTGAAAAGAGAGAAACAAAATCTACACAAAGACTTATGTAACATGCTTATTTTATATAACTTCAGTTGTAATGAGTACAAGGTAGATATAGTCTAAATGGATCAATAGGAGAGCGAATAAAGAAATTGCAACATACTCACAGAACTGGAGTACATCTCAGCTACAAAAAAGAATATGTAAGAATGTCAAAAACACTATGCTGAACAAAAGAAGCTGGAACAAGAGTGTTTTGTAGGGAAACAGAACAGTAGTTGCGGAGGCTGAGGGGCTGGATTGCTGGCCTGAGAGAACTTTCAAGGACTGTAGATGTGTTCTGTATCTTGCTAGGGGTGTGGGTTACACTGGCATATCTATTAAAACTTCTTCAATTGAACCCTTAAGATGTAAACATTCACTAAAAAAACCAAAAGCAATGAGTATTATGTTTCAGGCTTTGATGTCAGAAAGATTTAAATTCAGAGATTTAAATTCTACTACTTATCAATGGGCTGACCTTGGACAAAGTATTCTCTTTAAAGTCTAGTCTCCTGGGTGTGGTGGGTGGGTGGTGAAGGGATTTTCAAGTCCTAGTGTGAGATGATGGAAGAGGACATAGGCTGGAAGTAAAAGTATTTCACAGAAAACTGAGAAATTTTATACATGTACCAACAACTGTATCTACTATAAACCATTAATCCCCCCAATAAAAAAAACATAATAAAGTAAAATCCAGTCTCCTGGAAAGGGGGTGAAAATTACACAGAATAACATAAGTTAAGTCCTCATGTCATTAAAAGAAAACTTTGTAAACCAATAATATAACAAGTAAGATTTAGGGGCTAGGGAGATAGTGCAACTTATTAGAGGACCAGCTGTATCCCCTAAGTCCCAACGGCTGCAGGTTCAACCCCTAACACCACCATACACCAAAACTGAGCAATACTCCAACCTTCTTTCTCATCCTCCCTCCTTATTTTATTTCTCTTTCATATCAATAAATCTTTGGGGGAAAAAAGCAAAGGTAAGGGTAGGGCTGGAAAGGTAGCATACCTGGCTAGTATGCTTGCTTTCTCATGAGCATGAACTGGGAACAAGTCCAGTCCCCACCACGCCAGAGGAAGTTTTAGTGCTGTGGTATCTTTCCTTCTTCCCTTTTGTCTGTCTCTCCGTTAAAAAAAATAATAAGGTAAGGGTGGGACCCTAGGGAATCTCTCCCAACAGCCCACTTTACAGATCACATAGAAAGTTTACCTGTGAGTTTTGTAGATTGTGTCATTTCCCTACTTAAAACAGCCCAATGAAATCTATTCCTCCTAAAATAAAGTTCTGGGTCCTGATGGTGGTTCACCCAGTACATCAAGAACCTGGGCTCAAGCTTCCAACATCTACCTATAGTGGGGAAGTTTCACAAGCAGTAGAATAGTGCTTCAGGTTCCTCCCTTTTTGTTTATTGCCGTGCAGATGTCCCCTCAGGCTGGTGCCAGTTCCCGCAAGAGTTGGGACATTCTTGGAGCGCCTGTTCTGCCATGTTGTCCCCTCAGGCTAGTGCCAGTTCCCGCGAGAGTTCATACAATATTCTCGAAGTGCCCTTCCCAACCAATTCTGTCCCAGCTCATCACTCCCGGTTTTTGCCTTATAAAGCCCTTATTCTTCCATCCCTCTCTCTCTTGCCTGCTTTTCACCTTGGTGAACTAAGGGCTGCTGCGCGTAGTGGGAGGCAGCCAGCCATTTTTGCTACCTCCACGTGGCCCGAACCACTGTACTCTCACCCAACTCTGAGGTGTCCGTGTGAATAAAGAATTGTGTTCCCTCTCCACTCCGGATCGCCTCTCTCTCTCCTCCGTGGTGCAGCATGACAGTTTATCTTTCTCATCGTTCTCATCCTTTATTGAAAAGGAAAAATGAATGAAGGTCAGGCAGTAGCACAGCAGGTTAAGCGCAAGTGGTGCAAAGAGCAAGGACCTGAGTAAGAATCCTGGTTCCAGCCCCGGGCTCCCTACCTGCAGGGGGGTTGGCTTCACAAGTGGTGAAGCAGGTCTACAGGTGTCTATCTTTCTCTCCTCCTCTCTGTCTTCTTCTCTCTCCATTTCTCTCTGTCCTATCCAACAACAGTGACATCAATAACAACAACAATAATAATAACCACAATAACAATAAAAAAAGCCAAAACAAAGACAACAAAAAGGGGGAAAAAATAGTCTCCAGGAGCAGTGGATTTGTGGTGCAGGCACTGAGCCCCAGAAATAACCCTAGAGGCAAAAAAAAAAAGAAAGAAAGAAAAAAAGAAAAGAAAAGGAAAGGAAAGAAAAGAAAGAAAATGGCTGCCTAGAGTTATGTAGCCATACAGGCATAGAATCCCCGCAATAGCCCTAGTGAGAAAAAAAGATGAAATTCAATTTAATAGACTTAGAAGCCCCTTCATGATGATGTCTCTCCTTACTTCTCCATTCTCTTTTCAAGAGTCTTCATTGTTCGCCCCATCTAAATCCATAACCTGTTGTCCCAGATGGTGCTGCATGACCAACTATCCCACAACTGAGTTCCTTAAACTAACAGTTGTACATGAGGCTCAGCTATGTGACTCTTCCCCTAGATACTGTTCTGCCCATTGGCCTGAAGGCTCTGTTGCATGTATCCTTCACCTTTCTTGTGCCAGCAGATTGGGTGGGGTGTACTCTTTTCATTGCTGTGGCAGAAGCTTTGGGGGAGGGATAAATGGGACACCCAATGCTCAAGATACAGGCTCTTAAGAAGTCTCTCAGATTGGCTCATAGCTAAGCAAAGTCAGTGGGAACAGATACCTTCTTTACCACGGCCATGGCAAAGTTGAGTCTATAGAAAGTGGTGAAGAATTGGGGTCAGTGTTCTGTCTACTCCAAACCGCCCTGTTCCTGGCCACTAGAACAATTTTTCACTGTGCCTTCTTTTTTAATTTAATTACATTGTTATTATTATTATTGCCTCCAGGGTTATTGCTGGCGCTCGGTGCCTGCACCACAAATCCACTGCTCCTGGAGGCCATCTTTCCCATTTTTGTTGCCCTTGTTGTTGTTGCTGTTGTTGCTGGATAGGACAGAGAGAAATCGAGAGAGGAGGGGAAGACAGAGAGGGGGAGAGAAAGATAGACACCTGCAGACCTGCTTCACCGCTTGTGAAGCGACCCTCCTGCAGGTGGGGGGCCAGGAGGCTCGATCCGGGATTGTAACACCAGTCCTTGCACTTAGCACCATGTGCGCTTAATCTGCTGCGCTACTGCCTGGCCCCCTGTGCCTTCTTTTTTCTGACTTCATACTTATGACTTGAAGATCCCCATCTTCCCACCTATCCTTGATTCCTCCTGAACCCTCTCTGAATCAGATCAGTTATGTGTTCCCCTTCCTTGTGTCTAATCACTACTGTAGCATACTGTGACTGGTTATTCACTTCTTAAGCCTCCGCCACACCCACCCCCCACACAAATACACTGTATCACCCTGCCTGCCTTCAATTCTTTTCTCCTTTGAAGGTTCAGGTGAATTTGTCCTTGATGTGTGAGGTAAGGGTGGAATAAGAGTTTCTGTGTCCACTCTTTAGTTCCTAAAAATAGAGAACTGGGTGTCTGATGTGTTGAACTGGTAACCTTTGGATATAGGAAAACAGATAACTTCCGTTGGGTCATAGACAGAAGCTGAAGTTTAATGAACACCTCTTGCTTGCCCACATCTACTTAACCTTTTCGAAATGATAGTTGCTGATTTGGGGGAATAACTGAGGTACCACTGTGTATAAATGTGTGTCCCTCATATGCTCAATCTGGGTCAAGGCTGAGTTAATCACATTTCTTGCCCAGAAATTTGAATCTGGCAGAGCAGGCTGATAAGACTGATAATTTGAACAAACTTCCCTCCACCATCACCCCCGCCAGCCAAAGGCAGTTCTTTGATGTGACTTCCCATAATTAGTTCCCATTACCCAGAATTACCAAAGCTGTTAGAGTAGTAAAAACTCTTGATAAAGCTCTTGAAGTTGAGCTTTTCCTCAAATTCTCTATGCTACCATAAATCCTTTCAATAAATGTCTGCAATTAATTTTTATTAAATTAACCAGAGTCAATTTCTACTATTATTTTAAAATTATAGCTGATCCTACAACCAGAGGCTGAAAAACTTCAGACCCCACTCTGCATATCTTCTCTTCTGGTCCACCAGGAGGAAAGTAAGGAGCATGCCAGTTCTTCTGTAAGGCTAATTGGCCTTTGAGCTCTCATAAAGCTCATGTTAAGAGGCAAATCTCTGGATAATTCAAGGTTGTCAGCAGGTGAAAAAATCTATGTGTAGCCATCTCTTCCTCCCCCCCCCCCCCCGCCAGAGATATTGCTGGGGCTCCGTGCTGGCACCGCGAAGCGAATCCACTGCTCCTGGAGACCATTATTTTCTATTTTATTTGCCAGTATAGAGAAAAATTGAGAGGGGAGTGGGAGACAGAGAGGGAGAAAGACACCTGCAGACTTGCCTCTCCGCTTGTGTAGCAACCCCCCCCCCCCCCGCTCGCAGGTGGGGAGCCAGGGGCTTGAATTGGGATTCTTGTGCGGGGTCCTTGCGCTTAGGACTATGTGCTTAGGACTATGTGTGCTTAACTGCTTATGTGCCACTGCCTGGCCCCCTTGACATCTTTTCTTTATCAAGGGAGAGAGAGAAAAAAAAAAAACACTTCCTGGAGCAGCTGGGTTAAGTGGCTACTATATAGGGTACCAACTCTTGAAGGTTAATTTTTTTTTTCTGTCCAGGTCAGGAAATTGGCTTACCGTGGATAGATAATGTGCCTGCCTTATGTCTGATCCAGGTTCAAGTCCAGCCTCCATTGCATTGAAGGAAACATTGGTATGTGGTGTTTTTCTGTGTCTTTCTTTCTCTGTCTCTACCTCTCTTTCTCTGGAAAAAAATTTCCAGAGCAGTGAAACCCCAGGCATGATGATAAAAACAAACAAACACACACACACACACACACACACACACACACACACACACACACACACCACACACACACACCACACACACACACACACACACACACAAACACACACACCAAATAAAACTTCTTATTGTGTCAAAGCAAAGGACTCTGGGGAAAGAGGGAGGCAGGGTCTGGGAAAGGGGTGGGTAGTGCTTACTGGTCCTGGCGCATGATGGTGGAAAAGGATGTACATTGAGGGTGGGACTGTCTTGTAGGTGCACCTGTCTTGGGGAGATGAGAAATTAGACCTACGTATTGATATTAACAACTGTGCTGTAAAGCATTAATCCACTAATAAAATGGTGAAGTAGGGGGGAAAATGCTGTGGACAGACTCAAAACAGGACTTCGATTTTTCTTTTCTTCTTCTTTTAATGTTCCTATAATTAGATTAACAAAACAAGTTTATTTATTTTTTAGAGCTTTGAAGAAGACAATAGGAATGAGTAGGGTTGGTGAGTTAGCAGGTGGCCAGGAACCATCAAGGTGTATATCCAAAACACATCCCTCTGCTGAGGAATGTCTTGTTTATCGTATAACTGGACTTACGTGCACTTTCAGAGATCCTAGATACCTTTTCCCTGGGCTAGATAGCAAGGAGCTGGATACAGGTGTTAGTTAGCCCAGCTAGCTGAAGAGATGGCCTGAGGCACAGCTCCCTGTGGGCTGATCTTCACTTTGTGATTAAGTTGCCATTTGCTGCATGACACCAGAGAACCAAGACTCTGCTCACTAATTCTTGCTAGCCAGAACCAAACTACTTCCATGTAGAAGCAAATTATGGAATCCTGCCCTCATTTGGAACACATGACACCTCTAGTTTACTCTTAATTGTATTTCCATGCACTCCCCCCCTTTTCTTTTCTAATTTGCCACGTGAGAGAAATTAAATGAGCCTGAACATGTGGGAACAGACTCTAGTGATTTTGAGTTCTTCACTTCCCTCCCTTAGGCATTTATTCAGTTCTATTTTTTTGACTAGATTTGTTTGGCAAGTCAAAGAGAAGATAACAAGACTGGAGGTGGGAAATAGGGGAGGTAGA
This sequence comes from Erinaceus europaeus, assembly GCF_950295315.1. Taxonomy (NCBI): domain Eukaryota; kingdom Metazoa; phylum Chordata; class Mammalia; order Eulipotyphla; family Erinaceidae; genus Erinaceus; species Erinaceus europaeus. The sequence goes on from NC_080178.1 coordinate 26,289,931, forward strand.
ATTTTGAAGCTGGAAGTATAAAAGGCGCTGCTATCTGAGGTCTCAAATTAAGATGGGAAGCACATTCTCTACAGCTATATCTTACCATAATTGAAAGTTTAAAACAGAGTGGATTTGATTTGAATCAAGAGGCTGCAATTAAATTTATTTTTTCTAAGAAGTGCACTCTTAGGATGTAATACAGTCTTAATGCCTGCTCTTTACAACTAACTTGGAGAAGAGGGTATATTTCATTGTGATTATATTTCATTTTAAAGAGTATATTTCATCTTGATGTAAAGGTTTTTGAGAAATAATGAAGTACAGAGGGAACTGTGTTAGATTTTCAAAGGATCTGATTCCAGTTCCTCTCTCTGCTACTTATCCAAGGAGTTGACTTTTCCTAATTGTTTCACCTCTCAACTCACGACGTCTTCTTCCATAAAATAATAACCTCTGCCCTGCTTAGCCTGCAGGAACCCTGTGCTTGATGAGGAGGAAGGGACTTGGTCAATGTCAGCCACTCAGAGAACTCACAGGACCTGCTACTTTAGAGCAGGGTCCACAGTTCCCGTCAGCCACCAACCAACTTGTATTAAACAGGTTCCTGGAACTGATTGGTTTGAAATGAAATAAGAATCACTGCCTTAACTTCTCCAAGATGGGCTTCTCACTCCATTGTTCTGATGTATGTCACTATGTATATATTATAGTCGGAAGGTTGTTGGCTCAGCTTCCCAGAGGGCAGTTTGGCATTAATGTGAAGACAGTTAAACTTATAGGAACCCATCCTGCTGACACAGCTGTGCCAGTGCCTAAGAAACAAATGCAGTTGCTACTGACTATCACTGATTACCAGGCTCTAGATTCAATATATATCTTAATTTTAAGGTTAGCCACTTTTTGTGTGTGTGCATGAGGAAAACAAGGCACGGAGAGGTAAAGAAGCCACAGAGCTTGTAGATGGCTATCTTCATCCCCTTGGACTGGTAACAGAATTTTGTAGATGACATCTTATCAATAGCAGACTGTTCTGGAATCTGGAAGTCCAGTAGCAAGGTAGCAGCATAGTGAAGTTCTGGTAAGAACTTTCTTTCTGGTTCACAAATGACCTTCTTTTTCTGTTCTCCCATGGTGGAAGGGGTAAAGGAAAGCCAGGAGTGGGTTGGGGTGGCTTTTACTGGGGTGCTCATCTCAGGAGGGCTCCACTCCTCTCATGTAATCATCTCCCAGAGGCCCACCTCCTAATACCATCCATCACCTTGGAGATTAGGTTTCAGCACAGGACATAACATATTGACCAAAACAGTAGCCCAGCTGAGGTTTGAAGACATGTAGTTAGATTCACAATGTCTAGTCACAGTGCAGGTGCAGATACATGATTTATTTTATTTATTAAAATATTATATTTATCTACTGGATAAAGACAGAGAAATAGAGAGGGAAGGCAACACACACACACACACACACACACACACAGAGAATGAGAATGAGAAAAATGAGAGACACCTGCAGCACTGTGGGTGGGGAACGGGTACTTGAACCTGGGTCCTTGCGCATGGTAATGTGTGCTCAACTAATATAGGATACCACAGAAGCCAGAAGATACATTTTGTAGAGCCTGACGCACATAAATTTAAAAGATAATACATAATTATAAGGGCGTGGGAGATAGCATAATGTTTATGCAAATGACTTCCATACCTGAGGCTCCAAGGCCCCAGGTCTAATCTTTGATAATAAATCAGAGCTCTGCAGTGTCTGGTAAAAAATAAACAACAACAAAATTCCCACAATTATAAATACAAGTAAGGTGCAAAGTATTTATTTACAGCAAAAAAAGGAATTACACAATTGTAAGAGATGGCAAATGTCACAAGAATCACAAAATCCTGAAAAGTAATATATTTTATCCATTTACTGCCTCACCCTTATAATGCTTTTTCTCTACATTTAACTTTTTTTGGTGATATGCTTCTTTGGCTACTTCTTATTCTTTATTATTCTGAAATGTTTTAATAAAGGGAGTAGGAAGAGAAGTCAACTTTTTCTATAACACAGTAAATCAAAATTCATTTCCATTATTGATGGCTTAGATGAATAAAACATGTGTAGAACTGTTATATATTTGTGCCTTATGAAAACAGAAATTTTTATAAATTCTATTTTCTATGATTTCTATAAAAAAGGGGGGAGACAACATAGCTGTATATGCTACATTATCAAGTGTCTTTCTGAATGACAGGCGAGGAACAAAACCTCTGATGCCTGGAAGAAGTTTGTACAGATTGCTCTGGATCTGTCCATTTCAGATCATTTTGCTTCTACTCTCCATGTCATTCTGTCCTGCATTTGAGACTCAACCTATGGCCTAGCACCTCTATATCTTGACCCATGTCAATGGGCACAGTAGGCATTGAAGATATTTCTGGGAACTTTTTCACCGTACATCTAGAAATTCCACTTACTTACATCCCACTAAAGCAAACTAGGAGACCTATGGAACAAGAGACCAGAACATGGAGCTTCCTCAGTTTTGTGGATTTCCTCACATCATTATGACAAGGATGCTAGTGGTGAAAAACTGGGTGAACCTAAATGGTTATCAGGATCAGACTGGTTAGAAGATAGGAAGTCCTGGTCTGGGAGATGGCGGAGTTACAGGGCTCTGGACTCTCAAGCATGAGGTCCTGAGTTCAGTCTCCAGCAGCACATGTAACAGAGTGATGTCTGGTTCTTTCTCTCTCTCCACCTATCTTTCTCATAAATAAATAAATAATATATATATATATTTTTAAAAAGAAGATAGGAAGTCCACACAAAAGCTTTCTTTGCACCTTTTAGGGAAAACAAGCGAAATATGTAGATGTGGTCAAGAAAATTATTTCCGGGAGTCCAGTGGTAGCACAGCGGGTTAAGTGCACATGGTGCAAAGTGCAAGGACCTGCTTAAGGAACCCAGTTCGAGCCCCCAGCTCCCCACCTGCAGGGGAGTCGCTTCACAGGCAGTGAACAAGTCTGCAGGTGTCTATCTTTCTATCCTCCTCTCTGTCTTCCTCTCTCCTCTCCATTTCTCTCTGTCATATCCAACAATGAGGACAACAATAATAATTACAACAATATAAAAACAAGGGCAACAAAAGGAAATAAATAAATAAACAACAAAAAAATTTTAAAAAGAAAGAAAGAAAATCATTCCCAGGCGAAGTAGGAAACAGTGGCAGTATAATGGCAGCAATGTGCTCCTTCTTGTGCACTGGTAAATGTACAGACATATTTTGGAAGCCTGTGTAAGAAACTGTGAGGAGTGAGTGTCTCTGGGGGAGTTAGGACTGAGAATTGGGGGCATGAGCAAGAAAAATTCTAATTTTCACTTTCTAGCTTGCTGTATTGTTTGAATTATTTGACTGTATGTCTATGTTGTTAACATATAACCCCACAAGGAGATGACAAAAACCCCAACTCAAGGCAGATTAAGAGAGGAGTAAAGGAAATGTATTAATTTCTGCAACCGTTTTGGCCTGGAACATCAAGCAGTGCTGGATTCTGGTGCTCCAAAGGCACCATTTTGGTCTCATCTCTCCTCCCTAATGACTCATCCCTGGGCAGACTCTTCTTTGGTGGTGGCAAATGACCTTCAGTCACTCCAGACTTTACCAACTCAGCAATCCCCGAGAAAGGACAGAGAAGTGCTTCCATTGAATCAGTTCTGCCTTCACGTTCATTCCCAGACCACTCACTGAGTTCAGAAAGAGGAACAAGTGAAAGATAACCTTCTGGACAGGAAGGTAAGGCTACTTTCAGTACATGGGCTGAGCATTATGGGGAAATGGCGGGGGAAATCACCCAGAAAAAAGGTTGTGCTGAAACCGTCTACCATTCCTATATCCTACTTTCAGTTTTCTTTTTATTTATTTATTTATTTGCTATTGTTTTCACCAAGGTTACTGATGGAGCTTTGGTGCCTGAATATCTCTACCACTCCAGACAGTCATTCCTGACCCCTCCATTTTCTCTCCTTTTGATAGAGGGTGGAAAACATATAAATAGGGAGAATCAAAAAGAGAGAGAGAGAGGGAAGGAGGGAGGGAGGGAGAGAAAGAGAGAGGAAAGAAGAAGAAAAAGGAAGAGGAGAAAATGATAGAGAGAGAGAGAGAGAGAGAGTGATCTATAGCACTGGTTCACTTATAAATGGGGACAGGGGGGCTTGAATATGAGTCCTTGTGTGTAAAACATGTATAGTATATATGGTGAGTCACCCACCATCTGGCCCCCCTTACTCCCAATTTTCGCAGAACTTCTAGCGTTTGCCCTTCTTCCATAGCCAGGCAACAGCTTCAGGTTGAGCCTGATGTAAAGTTTCGAGACCTCCTTTGAATCTGGAGAGGTGGCAGTCATTGACTATGTGGGTCATAGTCTGTCTGGAGCCGCAGGGGCAGTTCGGGTCGTCTCTGGCTCCCCAGCGATGGAACATAGCGGCCATGGCCCGTTCGATAGCGATTGAGGAGGGCCCAATCATAACGTGCTAGGTCAAAGCCGGGTTGACACTTGCAGGGGTCTGTGATGAGGTGTTTGTTCTTTACCTCAGCTGACTGCCAACTCTGTTTCCAAGAGTCTGGAACAGAGAAGTTCAGTGTAGGTGTAGGGGACCAGATTGGGTGACGAGACATCAAGCGTTGGACAGGGTGGGCGAAGATATCCGCGTATATTGGCAGGTCTGGTCGAGCGTTGACATGGGAAATGAACCTGCTGCACTACCACCTGACTCCCGCCCCTCTAGATTTTAATGGATATCCACTGAGGTGAAGGATGCTGTGGGGTTAGTGGGGAACAGGGGCCCATGTGGGATGAATAAACCTTATTTATCTCCTTGTAATGGTGTTGACCTGTGGTCTGGGAGGTGGTGCAGTGGATAAAGGATTAGACTCTCGAGTGTGAGTGTGAGGTCCTGAATTCAGTCCCCAGTAACACATGTACCAGATTAATACCTGGTTCTTTTTTCTCTTTCCTCTTATATTTCTCATTAGTAAATAAATTTAAAAAATTAAGAAAAATGGTATTGACCCAAAGAACTGGGCAGCCAGCCTGGGAGCAGCCCTGAAGTTCCCAGCACAATTATACCTCTGTAGGCCTGCCTTTCTCACCTTGACAGGAGCCAAAAGAGAAGCTCTGTCTAATTCTTAAGATGACACATTTAGCTAACCTGCTCTGCCCTAAGTGCTATTTTATGAGGAACTAATCTGACCACTGCTCATCAGTCACATTCACAGTGGTGAATGTGTCCCAGGGAGACCTCATGGCAGAGCCAGACTTGGCTCTTGGCAGAGCCTGGAGCCTCGGGCTGGAGAAATGGCCCACATCTTGCCTCAGGTCCAGACACTGGCTGTGTCTGGAGATTTTGGAGGTCTTAAGAAAATCAGGGCCGAAGGATCCTGGTTCTAGCCCTCAGCTCCCCGCCTTCAGGGGAGTCGCTTCACAAGCAGCAGGTCTACAGGTGTCTATCTTTCTCTGCCCCTCTCTGTCTTCCCCTCCTCTCTCCATTTCTCTCTGTCCTATCCAACAACAATGACACCAATAACAGCAACAACAATAATAACTACAACAACAATAAAAAGGACAACAAAAGGGAAATAAATAAATATTTAAAAAAAACTTTCATGCCTGAGGCTCAGAGGCCCTAGGTTCAATTCCCAGCAATACCATAAGCCAAACTGAGCAGTCTTTCCTGTTCTCTCTTGCTCTCTCCTCTCTTTCTCTCTTTTTGATCTTACCCCCCCTCTCTCTCTCATAAAAAAAAAAAAAAAAAGAAAATCAGGGCCAACCCAAAAGAAATCAAACACAGAAAACAAAACAAATGGAATTTTGGGAGGAAGTTGTTTTTTGTTTTTTGTTTTTTTTCTTTTCTGACTTGCTTGTCTCAATTCCTTTGATTTAATTTCAGGGGCTCTGTATGAGTTAGTTACAGACAACCAACTGAGTATTTTCCACCCATTAATCAATGGATATTAAATATTAAGGGATCCAATCTTGGGCTGACAGGTGGCTTTGGACAGTCGCAGTTCCAGAATGACTGCTGCATTGCCAGTTCCTTTCCAGGGCCCCCTCTTTTAAATTTCCTGGTGGCACTTTGTGACTCCTAGCTCCCTAGTTGTAGAAGATCAGTTCCCACTCCTGATGGCTAATCTACAAACTCATCATAAATATGTGTACAAGGTAGCCTTGGGTCTGGTAGGGACACGAATGAATAGTCAGGTTTTCTCCCTGGGGGGAATCTGATACTAAAACCCAAGAGCTTAAGTGCTTGGTGCTTGATAGTGAAAGCATGGGGGGAGGGGGGGAGAGAGAGAGACAGAGACAGAGATGAAAAGAAGAAGAAGAAGAAGAAGGAGAAGAAGAAGAAGAAGAAGAAGAAGAAGAAGAAGAAGAAGAAGAAGAAGAAGAAGAAGAAGAAGAAGAAGAAGAAGAAGAAGGAGAAGAAGAAGGAGAAGAAGAAGAAGAAAGAGAGATGGAGACTAAGGCTTTATAGGAGGAGAGTAATGAGGAAATTGGTAGCAAGAATGTGCTGGATCCTGGAGATTTCTCTTTTCTCTCAAATTCTTTTTATTTTTTCCCTTAACCATCTTTCTCATTTTTCCATTCCAAGTTCTGCTTCTCTGAATGCATTCAGACATTCTGTTGGCAAAAGGTAAGAAGAAGAGAGACCTGCTCCCAGATTTTGTAAACTCAAGATTTCTATCACTCTACTTGGAAATTCCAGTAGAAGAAATGAATATCTCTCCTAAAGCTCGTACTTAAGTCCTAAGAAAGAACCCTTATTGATTTTTTTATGGGTCTCACACACCTCTTGCTTGGCAAATCACTATTTTCAGGGGCACAGACTCATTTGAGGCTGAGTAATGATGGCTAGACCTTACACAGTAACTTTTCACATTCAATAATCCACTCTGTTCTAGGTACAAGTGAAGAATGAAGGATAGACACAAACCCTTTCATGTATTAGTAAAGACGACAAACTCAACAGAGACAGTTACCAACATTTATAAAACAACAGGTCCCAGATGGAGAATTGGGATTCCAACAAGTTAATGGTATTGTCTTATGTAACTCCATGCTCTCTGCCCCAGCTCGTTCAACAGAGCCTCCTCACTCAGTAGTGTACAGAGTTTGTTTAAGGAAGGTCAAGACCACATCTCCATAGTCCTTGGACAAATTCTTAGGCTGTTGGTCTTATGATTATTTCAGAAGAGGAAGTAGGCTAAGTAGAGGGAAAATAGGGTAGAGCTATCATCGTCTTTACCCGAAGGAAGCCTGGGAAGGGGAAGTGACCCAGAAGATTCTGGACTCATGGAAGATTACAATAGTACCCTCACCTGAGCTTGGAGTAGAATATGGGGAAATATGTCTAAGAACATGAACTCAGGGGTCAAACCAGAAACTGATGCAAAGAGTGGTGAAGGACAGCCTCATTAGTGCAGGCCACTAAGGGACGGACCAACTTGTGGACAGAAGGATTGAATTGAAGGGCATGGCTTCAGCTTTAGGGAAGCTAAGATGGAAGCCAGGTTGGGGAGTGTCAGATCCACCTACATTTCGGTGCATTGCATAACCTATGGGTGGTATCTGGTCCTCTTTTACACTATGGTAATATTGCTCTCTCTATTGAATTGACTTATTTTAGGTAGAGACAGAGAGAGTGAAAGAGACCACAACACTGAAGCTTCCTCCAGTGTGAATAGTGCTCCCTCTAAGCATGCAGTTTATAACCTGAGTGACCACAACAGCAAAGGCCAGGTGAGTGTGACATATCTAGTGACTCATTCAGTAACAAATAAGTGGGGAGACCAACCACATGCCAGAAACTGTGCTGGGCCCTGAGAGTCCAGGCAAGGCAGTGTTTGTCTTAGGAGAGACCATCATGTGGGTTAAGGTTATATGAGTGTCCAAGTGAGAAGGAGACATCTAATTTTATCTGGAGAGGATAGTCAGAGGAGGCTTCAAGGAGGAGGCCACACCTGAGCTGAGACTTCAAGGATGAAAAATTCACTATACTGAATTCACTATACTGGAAAATTGAAAGGGTTCTTTCCCAGCTGACGAAATAGCATGAACAAGGGCAGAGAACTATAGGATCATGTCCTGCCTGGAGGGAAAGTCACTTGAGATAGTTTAGTTTGCATTGAGTATAGGGTAGAGTTTATATCACGGTTGGAATAAATATGTGGGGATTACGATTCTAAAACTCTGCTAGTGTCTTGTTAAGGGATTAGATATAAATATTGAAGAGGTGTGCAGAGAAAAAAGGACCCAGTCTTCTGTACCTATAGAAGAATTTGCTCTGAGACTTCGATAATGACATAGAAGTAATGAGGAGGGACACCCGAGCCTTTTATCAGGGGCCTGAAGGCAGAGTCATAGAATAATATACTTAATAGTTGTCTCCCCACTAAAAAGTCAATGTTTATTGAATTGGCCTCTAAAGAATTGGCCTACTGAGTAGGTAAAGATAATGTATAAGAGCAGACTTCGCAAGTTTTAGAGCTCATGTGAAGTGCTAGGTACTTTGGTGCACTAAAGCATGCATAGCCCATCAGCTTTTGTTTTTAGGTTTGTTTGTTTGTTTGTTTGTTTGTTTATTTATGAGAGAGAGAGCGAGAAGAGGAGGAGGAGGAGAGAGAACCAGAGCATCACTCTGATACATGTGAACCAGAGATTTAACTCAGGACCTCATGCTTAAGAGTTCAAGCTTTAACTACACTGCCACTTCCTGGGCCCTCCCCATGGAAAAAAAGCAGCCGGGGGGCCAGGTGGTAGCACACCAGGTTAAGTACACATAGTACGAAGCTCAAGGACCCACGCAAGGATCTCGGTTCAAACCCCCCGTTCCCCACCTGTGTGTGGGGGTGTCGCTTCACAAGTGGTGAAGCTGGTCTGTAGATGTCTGTCTTTCTCTCCTCTATGTTCCTCTCCTCTCTCAATTTCTCTGTCCTATCCTATTTAAAAAGAATTGGAGAAATGGCCTTCAGGAGCTGTGGATTCATAGTGCTGGCACCGAGCCCCAGCAATAACCCTGGAGGGGGGGGGAGCAAGAAAGCAGCCATTACTCATTCCTGTCAGTTGCTCCCCTAAAGGAATGTGGGCTCAGTTTTCTTGAGCTTTCTTTTTATTTTCTTTTTATTTGTTTATTTTTTAGTGGGAGATTAATATTTTATAGTTGATAGTAAATACAATAGTTTGTACATGCATAACATTCACAACTTTCCACATAACAATACAATCCCCACTAGGTCCTCTGCCTTCATGTTCTAAGACCTGAACTCTCCCTCCCCCCCCCACCCCAGAGTCTTACTTTAGTGCAATACACCAACATCAGTCCCAGTTCTGCTTAGTGTGTGTGTGTGTGTGTGTGTGTGTGTGTGTGTGTGTATGTGTGTGTGTTTAAGAGAATCTAGAAATCCAAAAACTTTAGGTGAAATTTTCTTCTCTATAAATGAAACAGAAATTTCAAATGTTTTTGAGATAACATTTAAAAGGGGAAAACCCTTAATCATGAGGATAATTTACCTAGCCACTTGTTCTCCTACAATCCTATCCATCCATCCATCCATCCATCCATCCATCCATCCATCCTTCCATCCACCCATCCATTCTTCTTCCACTATTAAAGTACAACTTTTCTCAGGTAGGACTGAAACATTCACTTTATTCCATCCTTTCCAGCTTCACTTGGCCCTTAGAAGCTTTATTTCCGTCCAAATCTATGCAAATAGGAGGTGTATAAAGTGGTGTAAATGTAAGCGAGTTTGTACCTGCCTCTTCTTATAGGGAAATGTTTGCTCTCTGTATGTCCTTGCTGTGCTGCCTGAAGTAGCATGGTAGACTTTTTTCCCCTTGGATTTGAGCCTTCACAAGGGTTCAGAACAAATTTAAACTAAATAGAGAATTAGGTTCCCCCTCCTTTTTCTTGGAAATATGTTGCCACTGGGCTATGCTCCCTGGGAATTAAATAAGTCTTCAAAAGGAGATCAGAAATAGATTTCTCAGTGGGGCTTCTAGACGTCAGAAAATGGATTTTTGGAAAGTGGGTTAGGTTTGGCGAATCCTACATTGTGATTCGGTGACTGTGCATAACTCCTCTCTGTGAATAACTCTTCTCCTTTTCACTTTCTCCTTCTCTATATCCAGTTGCAACTTCTCCTCCTTAATGCACTGTTTCAGTTTGTCTTTCCTTGTGGTGCCAAAATGTTCCCTCCCGTGAGGCTAGCGAACTGGACATGGAGAGGAATAGACAACCAATAGTTTTTCTGCTAAATTCTTGATCCTTGTTACAGTACTTATATTCCTAATTTCAATAGCATATATTCTGGTATGGCCTACATAAGAGGGCACTGCTAAATGTACAAACTCTTTGAACCATGGTTTCCTCATCTATCAGTACGGGGCAACCTCCTCAACCTTCCTAGAGCGCAAATGAAATTATGTCAAAGGAACTACCAAGGTGCCTGACTATATCACTGTGACTCATTCTTTCTCTCTTCTCTCTCTCTCTCTCTCTCTCTCTCTCTCTCTCTCTCTCTTTCCTCCAGGATTACTGCTTGGGCTCAGTGCCTGCAAAACAAATCTACTGCTCCTGGTGTCCAGTTTTTCCATTTATTTATTTATTTTTATTGGATAAGACAGAGAGAAATTGAGAGAAGAGGAGGAGATAGAGAAGGAGAGAGAAAGGTGGACATCCACAGACCTGCTTTACTGCTCATAAAGAGTCCCCTAAGGGCTCAAACCCAGATTCTTAAGTGGGTCCTTGTGCTTAATATTATGTGCACTTAACTGGGTTTGCCACTGTCTGGCCCCCATCCCTAGTTCACTCTCAAGGGTATGGATACTTGGATAAAATGGAAATGTTCCTAGGAGTTCTCCCCATGGTCGAATCAGCTTGGATTATCCATTCGTTTATTGCATATGTCAAGTCAGGAAGACCATAAGGATGAGGCATGTAAAATGGGGGAGTGTTGATGCTAGTTACGGAGCCAGAGAAAAGTCTGTGTGGAAGTTGTGGGAAGGAAGATGGGAGTAGGGAGAGGTGCTGGAGGTCCTGTGGAAACTTGGGGCAGATTGCATCTGGCTGGGGAAGGGCAGGTGCAGGAGAAGCAATCTTTGCTCTTCCTTCCTAAGGCCTTTGGCTCTGCTGCTTTCTCAGCTGGGGCCCTCCCAAGTCTGGAAGGCATTAGGAGGATCTTATGGAGACTGAGCACTTGTCATCAGGTCCATAGGCCCTTTTCTATCTTGTGTTGGGCTTCTCTGGGTAACCAAGTTAGGAAGCCTTTGAATGTTTTTTCTCCTTCTCCTTCTCCTTCTCCTTCTCCTTCTTCTTTTATTTGATAGGACAGAGGGGTAAGGAAGGATGGGGGGGGGGTGGTAAGCACAGCAGGTTAAGAGCACATGGGGTGAAGTGCAAAGATCCAGATTTGAGCCCCCAGATCCCCACCTGCAGGGGAGTCACTTCAAAAGTGGTGAAGCAGGTCCGCAGGTGTCTATCTTTCTCTCCTCCTCTCTGGCTTTCCCTCCTCTCTCGATTTCTCTCTGTCCTATCCAACAACAACGACAGCAATAACAACAATAATAAACAGTAAGGGCAACAAAAGGGAAAAAATAGCCTCCAGGAGCAGTGTATTTGTAGTGCAGGCACCCAGCTCCATTGATAACTCTGAAGGAAAAAAAAAAAAAGAAAGAAAGAAAGGAAAAAAGGGAAAGAGAAAGAAAGACATCTGCATCACTTCTTCACTACCACTTGCAAAGCTTCTCCACTGCAGGAAGAGACTGAGGGCTTGAACCCAGGTCCTTGTACCTGGTAATTTGTACACTCAACCAGGTATGCTACTGATGGACCCCCTTACAGTCTTTATTGTTCAGTCCAGATGTGAGGGAAGACAGGTGTCCCATTTATCCCTGAATCATTACTAATTTGAAGGGATGTGGAAAGTATAAAAGCAAGAGCAAATAACATCTCTAGTATATTAGTTTAATGTGTATGGAACCTAGTACGTATATATTGCAAAATGATGACCATCATAAGGTCAGCTAATATACATTAGCATACAGTTCCCAAGCTGGTTTCCGCCCAGGAAGATCTACTTGCAAACAAGCCCTGGCCCTCTCAACTTACATTGAAAATGGATTCCAGAAGAATTTAAAGATGGGTGCTGTCTTTGTTGATCTCACAGCAGCCTATGACATGGTCTGGCACTGTGGTCTCCTAGTCAAGATGTCAAGATGCCTGCCTCCATGGGTGGCCAACACTATATCGTTTCTTCTCCAAAACAGAAGATTCTGGGTGCATCTGGGTGACAAGTCTAGCAGATGGAGACTTGTCTCAAGTGGCCTCCCCCAGGGCTCTGTTCTGGCTCCTACGCTATTTAATATTTACATCACATCAATGACCTCCCAGAAACTTCTTCAAGGAAGTTCATCTATGCCGATGACATCTGCTGTGCAACTCAGGCATCCAAGTTCGACATCCTCGAGGAAACACTCACGAAAGACATGTCTCTGATATCTGATTACTGTAAAAAATGGCGACTAATCCCTAGCACTGCAAAAACAGTATCATCTGTTTTCCATCTACACCATGCCTCGGCCTCACGTGAGCTTAATGTGCAGCTTGGCGATACGAGAATCCGGCATGAAGCCCGGCCAGTCTATCTTGGCGTTACTCTCGATTGCACCCTGTCATTTCACGAACATCTCATAAAAACTGCAGCAAAGGTGGGCGCGAGGAATAACATCATTGCAAGACTGGCCAGCTCCTCATGGGGCGCGAGCGCTTCCACACTACGATCATCATCTCTGGCATTATGCTATTCTGCAGAATACTGTGCCCCAGTATGGTTCCGTAGCCCCCATGTCCACTTGGTCGATTCCAAATTATATTCCTCCATGAGGATCATTTCTGGAACCATCCGTTCCACCCCGGTTCCATGGCTGCCAGTTCTTAGCAACATCGCCCCGCCAGATATTCGTCGGGATGCGGCATCATCTAAGTTCATTTCCCACGTCTACGCTCGACCGGACCTGCCAATATACGTGGATATCTTCACCCACCCTGTCCAACGCTTGACGTCTCGTCACCCAATCTGGTCCCCTATGCCTACACTGAACTTCTCTGTTCCAGTCTCTTGGAAACAGAGCTGGCAGTCAGCTGAGGTAAAGAACAAACACCTCATCACAGACCCCTGCAAGCGTCAACCCGGCTCTGACCTAGCACGTTATGACTAGGCCCTCCTCAATCGCTATCGAACAGGCCATGGCAGGTGCGCCGCTATGTTCCATCGCTGGGGAGCCAGAGACGACCCGAACTGCCCCTGCGGCTCCAGACAGACTATGACCCACATAGTCAACGACTGCCACCTCTCCAGATTCAAAGGAGGTCTCGAAACTTTACATCAGGCTCAACCTGACGCTGTTGACTGGCTACAGAAGAAGGGCAAACGCTAGAAAAAGAAGAAGCATACAGTTATATCATTTTTAAAGATTTTTGTTATTTATTTATTGAATAGAGACAGAGAAGAAATTGAGAAGGAAGGGAGAGATAGAGAGAAGAAAAAGAGAGATACCCACAGCACTGCTTCACTGCTCATGAAACTTTCCCGGTGCAGGTGGGGAATTGGGGCTTGAACTGGGTTTCTTGCACACAGTAGTGTGTGTTCTTAACCAGGTGTTCCACAGACTAGCCCCTTATATACTTTTTTTTCTTACAGTGAGAAGATTTAAGATGAGTCCCCTGGCAACTTTCAAAATATTTCCTAGAGTGCTATTCACTCTAGGGACACACCATACATTGCATCCAAGCTTGGTGCTTATCCTGTGTCATAGATCTTACAGGTGCTGTTTTGTAAACTACTCTCAATCATTCCCTGAAGTAGGCCCCTCTTTTGAATCTCACTTTGTCATGTGGAAATGGAGGCATACTCCTCAGAGCCTCCACAAGTGGGGTAGTCAGGATGGAGTATTGGCCTCAGGGATTGTATGGCTCTCCTTGTCTCAAATAACTCACTCCTGCAGAAATAGAGCTACCAGAATGACTACAGTGAGACAAAAGGAACTAAATATGCCAATCCGTACCCAGTGCCCCCCTCCGCTCCTCTCCTCTTGCTTCTCTCCACCCACTGATAGTGGGTACCATAAGTCTGCCCTCAGCCACCTTAGTGCAAAGCTTCCTGATAATGGGACTTTCCTATGAGCCTGGGAGTTTCAGGAAGACTTAGTTCTACAACGCTTGAGAGTCCAGGTAATGCAAAGATAAAAGATCCAAACCCTGACTCTGCTGCTTACTAGCTGTGTGAACTCACCAAGTTCCTGGGTTGGGGTAGAGCTCAGTGGTGAAACAAACACTTCGCACATATGAGGCTCTGGATTCCATTCCTGTCAGCAAAGTGAATGAATGAGTGAATGAATGAATGAATAAATAAATAAATAAATTGCTACATCCTCCCAGGTCTCAGTTTCCCCAATTCAATCACAAGACTGGTGCTCATATGCATCTCAAAGGTTTGGTGTGAGGACAAGGGAGATAGTCTTAGACACAGACAGAGTGACCAGAAAGGTCTACATATGTACACAGGTCGGTGTATGTACTATATACATACACATATGTGCCTGTATAAAACACATGTGGGAGGCTGGTAGAGCACACACTTTATCATGCATGAGGACCAGGTTTCCAGGTTTTAGCATCATGTAGGAGCACCATGCACAGCACTGGGGAAGCTTCATGAATGGTGGAGCAGTACTGCGGTGTCTCTTCCCACCTTCTTTCCTCCCACCTTCTCTCTCCCTCTCTCTATCTCTGAAAATTTTAAAAGTCCACTGGGAGAGGTGGAATTATGCAGATGCAAAGCCCCAATGCCAAAAGCAAACAACTGAACAAGCTAAGCATATGGACAAAGGCACACACATCTCTGGACATGGGCTTGTGTGTTAATTAGATTGCTATTCTTGTATCCATCCTGATATCTTATCACTTTACCCTTCCTGCCTAAAACACTACATCAGGCTGAGTAAAAGGAATATTGTTATTCTTTAAACATTTTTTAATCAATCAGTTTATTTATTTAAAAAAATGGAAACACTGACAAGACCATAAGATAAGAGGTGTATAATTCCCACCACCAGAGAGCTCTGTATCCCATCTCCTCCCCTGATAGCTTTCCTATTCTTCAACTCTCTGGGAGTATGGACCCAAGGTCATTGTGGGATGCAGAAGTTGGAAGGTCTGGCTTTTGTAATGGCTTCCCCACTGAACATGGGTGTTGACAGGTTGATCCACGCCCCTAGCCTGTGTCTCTCTTTCTTTAGTGGGGCAGGGCTCTGAGGAAGCGGAGCTCTAGGACACAATGGTGGCGTCATCTGTCCAGGGAAGTCCGGCTGGCATCATGGTAGCATCTGGAACCTGGTGGCTGAACTCCTCAGTTTTGAAGCAGCCTCCTTGCAGAGCTCAGGCCATGCTTTGTCTCTGAGTTGCCATCTTCTCTTTAAATATATATTTTTCTTTTGTATCCTCCTAAATACATTTCCTTGCAGTTTATATGTTGGAATCCTACTCCATAAGGTAATAGTCCAGGGGCTTTTGGGGAGCCTTTGGGAGTGGAGTGAGTGCCCTGATAAAAGAAACCCGAGAGTTTGCTTGCCTTCTGCACCATGAAAGGACCTGACAAAACATGCCTGGTGACAAACCCCAGGAGGATTCTCACCTGTACCATGCTGGTACTCCATCTCAGTCTTTAAGTTTATTTCTCTGAGAAATAAACCTGTGTTTATACACCACCCAGCTGGCAGTATTTTGATACAATAATCAGAACAACCAAGCCCACTCTCTTCCCAGTCAGAACAGCACTTTCTCCACCAGACAGTTCTGGGCAAAAGCAGGTGCTCTGAATCTACATCTCTACGCGCAATACTACGGGGCTCCCTCAGCAAAAGCGGGCCTGCAAATTCTTGGAAATGAAGCCCTCTCTCACCCCATTCCCAGTGCCCTTTGGCTCTGACCTCACCCTGGGTTTGCTCCCCACTTCCGATGAGCTCACCTCATTTCCTCTCTGGTGGCCTCAGGTGGAGCAGGGCAAACAGCTGTGCTGTTGGCTCTCACCAAAGGCAGAAAAGTATGTGCAATTTCCTCAACAACCTGAGAGGAGGGAGGGATTCATAAAGAAAAGGAAAGAGGAATTATGAGGCTGCTGGCAGCTTGCTGGCTTCATTTCCTGGGGACTTCAGCAGCCAGCCAAGGATGAGTGAAATATGATAAAAGGAAAGTTCCTCTCAGGCCATTTGACCAGAAGTGACCTGAGTGAGAACTGATCGCTGACTCCAACAATGGGTGGCAAGGCCATGCTTGTGCCTCTCAGTGAACATGTCCTTGGCCGGTACACCCATCAGTCTGCTTTGGCCCTTGGAGCTCCGTCTCCTATCTATCTGGCATGTAAGCCGACAGACCTAACACACGGCTGTAGCCAGTCCCCAGGTGATCTGCTCCTCTCTCCTCTCTGGGGTACAGAGAGCATGTAATTTCTTGATTAGTGCACATTTTCTTCCACTTTCCTCACAGGCCCCATTGATAAAATATTCTCTATGCTAACTCTGTAAACTTCACTGCAATGCAACTTTTTTTCAGAAATTATGGCTAGCCTCTTGAAGTAAATTGAATAAGCCAACAAGCAGGGAGCATCTCAGTCTCTCACATGAACTTCCTGCTTTTCTCTGAAACAGTCCCTGGGCCTGTGGAGAAACTCAGTGGACTGCTCACACACACGTGGGAACCAGGCTGGAGCTTGACTGACACACTCTGACTGGTCTAGCTGCACCTTGTATGGTTTGATGAGAGGAAACTGTGCACTGCTGGCCCCGGTGGTGGCTGGTGAAATTTGGGCCTGATGTACTTGGTCACTGGACCTCTCTCTGGGCTTGATCGGGCTTCTTGCCACTGACCACCGATCAGGTTCTTCATCTGGCCATTCTAGTCTTAGTTTATTTTTTTTTCTACATTTATTTGTTTTCCCTTTTGTTGCCCTTGTTTTTTATTGTTGCTGTAGTTACTATTGTTGTTATTGATGTCGTTGTTAGATAGGACAGAGAGAAATGGAGAGAGGAAGGGAAAACAGAGGGGGGGAGAGAAAGACACATGCAGACCTGTTTCACTGCCTGTGAAGCGACTCCCCTGCAGGTGGGGAGCCGGGGGCTCGAACCAGCATCCTTCCACTGGTCCTTGCGCTTAACCCACTATGTTACCGTCCAACTCCCTCTAGTCTTATTTTCTGCAGAATTACAAAACAAGATATATCAATTTATCTTCGAAGACAAATACCACAGTGTGATGTGATCAGGTTCATGGAATCAAAGTGAAAGAGAATGACATGCAGGGATTAGAAGACCATGAAGGAGTGAACACATGGAAAAAGGCCTAGCCAACAGGAGCTATCACCCTACAAAGAGGTCACTGGATTATGGTCCTGGGGGCCAAATCTGGCCTGATAACTATTTGTGTAAATAAAGTTTTATTAGAACACAACCATGCCCATTTGTTTGCATATTGTCTACGGCTCTTTATGCTATGCTTTCAGAGTTGAGTCAGTGTGACAGATCATATTACCCACAAAGTTTAACATATTTTCTCTCTGACTCATGACAGAAAACATTTATAAGTCACTACCAGTATGGAATTCACTGTCATCTCATATCCCCATATTTTATTTGTTGAAGTCCTAAATCTCACTACTTCAAATGTGACTATATTCAAAAGTAGGTTCTTTAAAGAAGTAAGTTGAAATGAGATCATTTGGTTGGGCTATAATTCAGTATGACTGGTATTCCTAGCAGGAAGGGAACTATAGTCATGAGATGTACAGAGAGGGAGAACACGTGAAGACAGGCAGAAGGCAGTCACCTTCAAGCTGTGGAAATATACCTCAGAAGAAACTAATCCTATCAACACCTTGTTCTTGAATTTCTAGCCTGCAGAACTTTGAGGCAAGAGATTTCTGTTCTATAACCATGCAGCGTATGTTCCTTTGTACTACTAGCGCTCTATCAAACTATCAGAGCAGTGCTTTATCAGAGCAGTGTTATTAGAACTGCAGAGAGAGTAAATACCCTGAGTGCTTTTGACTGCAGTGGCTTAACCCACCCAGAAAACAGCCAACACTAGAGTCAATAATAAAAAAGAATTATATACATATGTTTGAATTTTATTTATTTGTTGTATTTTAGTAGGGCAGAGAGAAATTGAGGGGCAACAGGGAGCTAGAAAGCAAGAGAAGAAGAGACACCTATAGCACCACTTCTCTGCTAGTGAAGCTTCTTCCCTGCAGGTAGAGACTAGGGGCTTGAACCTGGGTCCTTGAGCATTGTAACATGAATGCTCCACCAAGTGTGCCATCACCCAGGCCCCCAACATATATATAGTTGTTTTTTTCTAAACAAGTCAAAGTTTATACATAATCTTTATTTTTGGGAAAATGGGGTCTTATGTCCTATCATAGAATTTTCACATTCTGGTTTTGTCTGATCTAAAGTATTGTGTTGCTGTTTGATGGGTTCTTCTGTTTCCTGAATTTACTGTAAACTAACAGATTTAAACACTTGATTACACTTAGGTTTAAGATGCACTGGTGGTGTGGTGCATCACATTACAGGAAGGGAATATTGTGTCTATGACTTTCTGTGATGCCAGGAGTGATCATGGGTTCAGACTTGTCAGTCTGTTTGTCCCATTATAAAATTCTCTGTTATCCTTTTATCTTGTGATGCTAATATTTACTGGTATTTATTGCCACATCTATGAATTCAGTTGGGATTGCAAAAAGATACTGTAGTAGTCAGTGTTATCCAGAAAAGCAGAACTAACTACATATATACATATATGTGTACTATCATAATATATGTGTTATGATATATATTATATATGTGATGTATGCATACATGTGTTATATGTATATCACACCATGTCACAATGAGAAGACCATGATATGCTATCTTCAAGTTGGAGACTCAGAAAGGCCTAGATATAATTCAATATAAGTTCCAAAAATCCAAAAACCACAGAAACCACTGGTGTAGATCCAAGTCAGGGGCAAGAAGAGACCAAACAGGTAGATGAAAGGCTGCCTACACATCTGTACTCTATCCAAGCTCTCAACAGATTGGAGGATGTCCAGCCACACTGGGGAAGACAGTCTATTCACTAGGTCTGTGGATTCAGATGTTAAGTTCACCCAGAAACACCCACACAGGTACACTCAGAAATAATGTTTAACCAACTATTCAGAATCCCATGTCCTGGACCAGTTAATGCATAATATTAACCACCATTGGTGTTTCCTAAAGCTATTATGTCTTCAAATTTGTTTGCTATGTAGACTTTTTAAAAAAAATCTTTACTTATTTATTGGATAGAGACAGCCAGAAATTAAGAGGGAAAGTGGTGATAAGGAGAGAGACAGAGAGACACCTGCAGCACTACTTCACCACTTGTGAAGCTTTTGCCCTGCAGGTGGGGACTGGGGGCTGCAACCTAGGTCCTTATGCATTGTAGCATGTGCACTCTACCAGATGTGCCTCCACCCAGCTCACTAATTTGTTTGCTAGAATTCTTCTATAAAGAAGACTGTTCTTGGGGCCAGGTGGTGGCGCACCTGGATGAGCGCATGTGTTACAGTGCACAAGGATCCAGGTTCGAGTCCTTGGTCCCCACCTGCAGGGGGAAATCTTCATGAGTGGTGAAGCAGGGCTGCAGCTATCTCTCTCTCTCTCTCTCTCTCTCTCCCTTCCCTGTCGATTTCTGACTGTATCTACCCAATAAAGATAATTTTAAAAATACTTAAAAAATGGAAGACTGTTCTTTCACCAATTTCTTAGTGACTTACTTTTATAGACAAGACAGAATAAGTGCACAATTGTTATTCTTGATCAACTTTCAGAACTGAATTAGTGAACTCCATTACCACTCTTTTTGAATCATTAAATGTTCATAATTATATATATATATATATATATATATATATATTTGATATGTGTAAACTGATCACATCACTAGTTTGATGCTTAAATTGTTCCATCTTTGGCCAGTGGAGGCCCCTTCAAATGGTCTCTAGTATCCTTTTGACATAATGACATTAATATTTGAGTATTTCCTTGCTTTCTGGCACAAAATATTGCAGGCTCATCATATGTATTTGTTTCTCTAGACTGAAAACCAGCCATTTTCCAGAGAAGACCTATGTGTTGGCCTAGGTTCACTAGATAATAGAAGTGAAGACAGGAAAAAAAAAAAGGGGGGAGTACATACTAACAGTTAACTAGGAAGATTCAAACCCTTTGGAGGGAAACAAGGAAGGGAAAGAGAGCAGTGAGGCAACACAAGTAGGTGACGAATGGAAGGAGACATTCTCAGGTTATTATTACTGGACAGTAACTATGTGGTTAGATCACACTTCCTGTGGTAGAAACAACCTATTGGCAGAGAGAGAAGGCAATTCATCTTCTGTTTCACTTGCTATTTCCCTCTGCATCCCTGAATTGTCTTCTCTGATTTCTGCCACAACAGAAGGAAGCCCAGCTCTTCATATGCCTCTGTGTAGCCAATGTGGCCTTCCTTGCCAGTCACTGCTATCACGGGAATGTCTTGATGTGTTTCCGGAACAGTGGCTGTGAGCAGAGACTTCCAGTCAAGACCACGGAGTGGCTATTATTTGGGCTGTGGTGTCTGGGAATCACAGAAAGAGTGCAGGGCTCCCTGGTAAGGGTAGGCCAAGGAAGGGCCAGGCTGATGCATTCACTGGGTCTGGCACACGCACAGTATATATGTATATATGCAGCTTCCAGTTCAATGGAATCTCTACTATATATCTTAGTGGCAACATACCCATCTGAGTTTCTAGAATTCCAATCCAGCTGAATCTCTGGTGGCAGAAACAAGAAGCTAACACTCTGTGTTTGTGTGCTGGAAGTGAGTGTGAGAAGACAAATCTTATATTCTCCACTTGGTTTCTGAACTCAAGCCATTGAGCAGTGTATATAGGTTGTAATCTTGTGAATTGTCCTTCAATTTACCTCATAACTGAGACTTCTCCACACCTTTCCACCATTTCTCATTGGGCTCAATCTCTGAGTTATGAGGTATATAAGACTAATGTGTCTGATGGATCTGGGACAAATGTGTTGTACTTGTTGTATAATTAAATGTGTTATCTAGTCTATGATACTGTAATATTGGCTATCATGTCAATAGGTCAAGCATCTTGTTAGGCCTCATGTGTCATGATGTTGGAGACATAGTGGGGAGAGAAAAAGTGCTCCATTTTGAATTGAAAGTGATTCTGGTGAGGATGAATGACTTTTCACTTCTTCTCATAATGAAATAATGCTTTCTCTTTTCTTTTTAATTTTTTTACTAGTATTTTCTGAATTATTTGTCTACAATACAATAATTTCCACATAGCTCTTTCTATCAAGATGGTTCTTATCCTATTAATTGAGAAACCAATGTAATGAATCTGGTAAGGATATTCATTCCATTTATGCATTTGTGCTTTTTTTGAGAGATACATAGATAGACAGATAGATATATAGACAGATAGACAGACAGACAGACAGACAGACACCACAATACTGAAGTCTTCCTTCAATGAGGTGGGCCCTGGCTTGAACCTTTGTGGTATTCATGGCAAAGCAGTGCACTAGCCAAATGAGCTACTGTGTCCACCCTCCATTTTTGCATTCTAACCAGAGTTATAATGAGGAACCAGAGAAATAAATAAAGGGTGGATCTATAAACTCCACCTCCCTATCCCTTGTGTAGTTCATCTAGCAAAAAGACAACCAACTGGTCTCTTTGGGAAAGATGGGAGGGTTATTTGCCACACATACTTGAAAGGCATTGCAGCATCTTTTTTCAAGGAGATCAGATCCCTCCTTCTGTGGCCTAAGTGTTTGTGAACTCAGATCTGAAGACTGGATGAAGGTTAGGGAGTTTCCATTATGACAGTTCAAGTCAGCCTTTTGTTCTCTAGCTCTTAGTATTTGTTTCATTAGAAAGTTTGAGCAACACCCTAGTCAAGCATCTGTCTGTTTACCTCTAGGAGCACCATGGTCCACTAGTCAAAGCTACAGATCCCTGCAGGCCTAACCACCCTGAACAGAACCCTGGCCTTCCTGCCAATCACAGTAATCATGCCTCTTACCCCTAGTGCTAAGGGCTACCATGTGTTCTTTGCCACTCCAGAACCCCATCATCATTTTTGATTTAGGGGGCCTAGACCCATGGTAATGTCTCTCTGAGTCCACCTGCTTTTTAAAGATGCCAGATCACTTCTGCCCAATGAGGTCTCCACTGCCATTGATTGCCAGTGAACTGCTGCCCTTGCCCTCCAGATCATCTGTCACGTGATGGATTCCCAGGTTTTATATGAGTCCATCCACCTGTAGTATTTTCATGCATTTTGCGTTTTATGCATTCTTCGATTTTCTGCCAAGGCAGTTATCAGATAATTACCTCCTCATGTACTGGATATCACCACCATGTCTATGGTTCAGTGCACCATTCTAGGCAATGATCCTAGCTCTAATTCCCTTATCTAAACTTTGGGTCCCAAATTACAAGTGTATTTTTGTTCTATCAGAGACAGATGTTGCCCTCGTATCATTAGCTTTAGATTCTGTCCCTCCTCCAAATCTAATATGCCAAAGATTTCACTCCTATACACATCTCCTGATATCTTGATGGGACACACCAGTCAGTAATTACAATTTCTGCTTTTTTTCCGTATTATTTTATTTCTGTATTAATGACAGAGAGAGAAAGAGAGATGAGAGAGAGAGAGACAGAGAGAGAGAGAGACTAGAGCCCTGTTCAGCTGTGGTTTATTGTAGTGCTGGTGACTGAGCTAGAGACCTCAGAGATTCTGACACGACAGTCTTTAGCATAACTGTTATGTTGTCTCCTCAGTCCTAGTATTTACAATTTCTTTTGTACATAGGCCTTTCCCTTCTGGGATGGGATTTTTTAAAATTTCTTTATTGGGGAATTAATGTTTTACATTCAACAGTAAATACAATAGTTTGTACATGGATAACATTTCTCAGTTTTCCATATAACAATACAACCCCCACTAGGTCTGGGATGGGATATTTATCTCCCCAATTGAGCTGCACTGAGATCCAACCACTGTTACTGATCAGGGAACAAGAGGAATAGAAAGATAGAAGGAGGTGTGATACAGCACTTTAATTCCATGAGGCAGTTCAGGCAAGGTCCTCCTGCATAAAGTGTGGTGGAGAAATTTTACCTTCTCTGATGAAGAGAGTGGGGACACTCTCCCCAGCTAGAGCAATTCTGAGGAATACTGAGACTCAAGAGTCCCAAGCTTATCCATCTAACATCCTTATCCAAGGTCTCAGGACAACACTCTTTCCATCAGGGTTTTGGTTGTGACTGTACAGTTTCTATTCTTGGTTGTTCTGATTCTGCATCGGCAGATCCTGACCAGACTTGCAGTGTGGCCTGACCTACTGTGGTAGGGGTGAGGACTTGATTTTGAGTTAAGAGGTGAGGAACAACTACTGAATAATTTCATTCATATGTGGAGTATAAATGACTAAAACAAATGAACTGGAAAACAACAACAACAACAACAACAACAAAAAGAATTACTAACCAAAACTGACTCTTGGACTTTGTGAGAAGTATGGTGGTTATGAGCTGGGGTACACACAGAATTTTGGTGCAGGGGGCATAGTGCTTGTGGATGTGTGGATGTTAAAATACATGCCTGAGGGAGTCAGGCGGTAGCACAGTGGGTTAAGCGCAGGTGGCGCAAAGCGCAAGAACCAGCGTAAGGATCCCGGTTCAAGCCCCTGGCTCCCCACCTGTAGGGGAGCCGCTTCACAGGCGGTGAAGCAGGCCTGAAGGTGTCTATCTTTCTCTCCCCCTCTCTTTCTTCCCCTCCTCCATTTCTCTCTGTCTTATCCAACAACAACGACATCAATAATAATTACAACAATAAAACAACAAGGGCAACAAAAGGGAATAAGTAAATAAATATTAATATATATATATATGCCTGAAATATTAGTGATCTAATAAAACAAGGGAAGAGCAAAATCATCTGGTAGTCATTCTTCAGCTCTTTACTTATTTCACTCAACAAAGTCACCTCCAGTTCTATCCATTTTGTTCCAAATGACACACTCTCACTTCTTTTAACAGCAGAGCAGAGTTCCATTGGGTATACATTCCACAACTTTTTAATCTAGTCATTTGTTGTTGGCCATATAAATGACTAAAATAAATGTATTTGTGAAAAATGACTAAATAAATAAAAAAGAGAAAAAAGTAATTAGTCTTTTAGAACTTAGGCTTTGTGTGAACTAAGATAGTTATGGTGAGAGGGGAGGTGAGAAGGTGTAGATATTTGGTGGGGGGTGACATACAAATATGTGTGGGTATAAAATTTTGAAATCTAGTATTTTGAAAAAAAAAACAATGTTAAATCACACACACACACACACACACACACACACACACACACACACCACAAAAAGTATGTGTGTGGGGGCATTACCAGGTCTGGAACAGGTGCCTGTGTGATTTTACTAGTCTAGGCTGCATTTTCATTCAGATAAAGAGAAAGAGAAACAGACACACAGGGAGAGAGAGAGAGAGAGATAGGGGTGTCACAGTACAGAAGCTTCCTCTGGGGCCAAGTTCAAACTTGGGCTGTGCCTATGGCAGGGCATGATCCCTGTCAGGTAAGCTATTGTTCTGGCCCAGCTGGTGAAAACTTTAAAGCTACTATACAAGTCAGGTCCCCTGGCTTTCCAAGTGGTAATGGACTATCTCTAGTAGGTGCTTTCTTTGAAGTTTCAATTATCCTCATAAACAGATACTCATGCCACCATCTTTATAATTATTGCTAAAAAGTATGTAATTAATCAAGCACACCAGTCACCTGATAATGGAAATTTTCACCTAAGAACAATTAACTTCAGGCAGCAGATAGGACATCGTGCTGGTAATACTTCTGTGGTATCACAGAAAGAGATCCCATCATGAGACTTACCACATTCCACTCACTCACAGCAAGAGGAAGGGCAGGCTTTCCAACATCCCATCATTTGAGTGTCTGTCTACCTCTTAAAGACCACTTCCGGTAACAACAGTTAGCTTGAGTTTGTCAGAAAACAGAATGAAGTTCACACATTAACGCCACCACAACTGATTGAGATGAACAATCTTTGGAAAGCTGGAAAGATGGAGAAACCCAAGAAAGAGGGAGAACAAGTACAGAGGAGGACATTATAGGGGGGAGGGGGAGAAAGGCAAGCAATTTATTCACTGACTCCTTCTCGCCTCTTGTCTTGGTTTGATATCTGTGCTAAATAGTATTCCAACTCAGAGCTTCTGAATGGTGTTACCTGGCACCTCCAAACAGCAGGTAACTTTCTTTCTTTCTTTCTTTCTTTCTTTCTTTCTTTCTTTCTTTCTTTCTTTCTTCCTTTTCTTTCTTTCTTTCTTTCTTTCGTTCTTTCTTTTGTTCTTTCTTTCTTTCTTTCTTTTTGCCTCCAGGGTTATTGTTGGGGCTCGGTGGCTACACTATGAATCCACTTATGACACACACTTTCCCCTCGAGGTCTTGGTGTTGTTTCCTTTGCATTAATCTTTTTTATTGGACAGAGACAGAAAGAAATCAAGAGGGAACAGTAAGTTAGGGAGGGAGGGAGGGAGAGAGAGAGAGAGAAAGAGAGAGAGAGAGAGAGCTGCTGGAGGCCATTTTCCCCATTTTGTTGCCCTTGTTGTTGTCATTGGATGGGACAGAAAGAAATGGAGAGAGGAGGGGAGATAGAGAGGGGAAGAGAAAGACCTGCAGACCTGCTTCACTACCCCTGAAGTGACCCTGCTGCAAGTGGTCAGCTGGGGGCTCCTTGTGCTTCACACCATGTGCACTTAACCTGCTGTGCTACTGCCCAACCCCTAAGCCATAACTTTCTTTGGTCTGATGTGGACAGAGTGCAGCAGCATTCTTGTCTAAGTCAGAGCTACTTATGGCTGCCCAGCCTGGTGGATTAGACACAGTAACTGTCATCATAGCTTTACAATTACAGAAACAAAGGGAACCTACCTAGAAATGTTCTATTTAGGAAGTAAGGCAAGTGACTGAGACCTGGAGTAATGAGATTGAGCAGGAAAGAATAAAATGCACATGTACCAAAGTAGGTAGAGGTTTTTTGTTTTTTTTTTTCTACTAAAATTATTGCTGGGACTTGGTACCTGCACTGTGACTGAATGGCTGGCTATCTATCTATCTATCTTGACTCAGAAAAATAGGGAGGAGGAAGAGAAAGGGAGAGAGAAAGAGAGACCCCTGCAGCACTGCTCCAGCATTCACAAAGCCTTCCCCCTACAGGTGGGGACTAGGGGCTTGAACATGGATCCTTGTGCATGCATCAGTGTAACTTGTGCACTCTACCAGTTGTGCCACCACCTGGCCCCAAGTTTTGTTTCTCTTAGAAAGAAATGGTACTTATATCACAATTTTGGCATCAGATAAGCTTTTTTCCCCCCTTTAGTCACTGGGGCTCAGTGCTGACACTACCAATCTACTGCTTCTGGTGGCCTTTTGTTTTTTGATAGGACAGAGAGAATTGAGAGAGGAAGGGGAGATAGAGAGAGAAAAATAGACATCTGAAAATCTACTTCAGCACTCATGAAGCATCCCTCAGCAGGTGAGGAGTGGGGTCTTGAACCTGGGTCCTTGTGCGTAGTACTGTGTACACATAACTGTGTGTGCCACTGCTCATTGTTGCAAATTTGACTTGACTTTATAATCTTTTCATTGTATAGCTAGAGTGTTTTACTTCTCGTTTAGAAAGATAAATTGTGAATCCATGTTGGTACTTCTGATTAAAATGTAAGATTATAGTCTTTGTTTAGATTTACACTTGATTCTTGTTTTTCAAATAAATGTTGGTTTATAACGATGTTAATTAAAAAAAACTTATTTGCTGAAGCTATGGTAAACATGCAATAGTTTCAAAATAACAACTCCGGTAGTATCACTTTCTGTAGTTGCCAATACTATTCACTTGTATTTGATATTCATCTCCTGTGCTTCTTGCTGAGAGACAATTATTTATCTCTGCCCTTTGGAACTTCTATGACTTTCTTTGGCCAATGAAATAAGAGTAATGGCTACTTCCAAAAAGAAGTGTTTTGAAAGTAGAACCTGGACTGGAGTCAGTGTATTGCACCAAAGTAAAAGACTCATGGATCAGAAATGCAGCCAACTTACAACAAACATGTAACGTGAGAGAAGAGAGTCTTCTGTTATTAAAGGCACCATGACTTGGGTCTATTTTGCTGCTATAACACAACACAATCTAGTCTATTCTAGTTTATTCATCAGTGAAAATAGCCTAAGACTTCTTCATGGTCCTGCTTAGTCCTTGGGATGGAGATTGCATTAAGAATGGACTATAAAAATACTGTTTGACAATCATTTACAATATGCTTTCCTCTGGGTGACTAAACCATCAACTAAATATATTAACTGTCATCATATTTCCGTGTTTATAACCTCTATAATTTTTCCTTAGTTTTATTTTTGTTTTAAAACATGTGCACACCACCAAGACCAAACCTGATACAACAGATTATATACAGTTAAATCTAGATCCCAGCCCTGTCCCTCCTTCCAGTTCTTCACTCTCCAAATAGGCCCCCTTTTGATTCATTTTTTTTAAACTTTATTTTTTTCCCTTTTCTTGCCCTTGTTTACCATCACTGTTGTAGTTATTATTGTTGTCTGTCTTCACTGTTAGACAGGACAGAGAGAAATGGAGCGAAGAGGGGAAGACAGAGAGGGGGAGAGAAAGATAGACACCTGCAGACCTGCTTCACCACTTGTGAAGCGACTCCCCTGCAGGTGGGGAGCCAGGCAGGTGAAGAGCTGGAGGCTCAATCTGGAATCCTGATGCTGGTCCATGTGTTTCCCGCCATGTGCGCTTAACCCGCTGCGCCACCGCCCAGCTCCCCCTTTTGATTCATTTTAGTATTTAGTATTCATTAGTATTAGCTTCTAATCACATAAAAATATGCTTATAGGGAAAGAGAGACAGGCTGGGAGAATGGATCAACCTGCCAATGCCGATGTTCAGCAGGGAAGCAATTACAGAAGCCAGACTTTCAACCTTCTGCATCCCACAATGATCTTGGGTCCATACTCCCAGAGGGTTAAAGAATAGGAAAGCTATCAGTAGAGGGGATGGTATATGGAGGTCTAGCGGTGGGAACTGTGAGCTGTACCCCTCTTATCCTATGGTTTTGTCAATGTTTCTATTTCATATATTAAAAAAATAATTAAAAATATGCTTACATACTCATATACTTCCCCTTTCTTCAGTGAAAGGTAGCAAACTATAAACACTATTTTGTAACTTGTCTTTCTTAACAATATATTCTGGAAATTATTTCTCCTAAGCACAAAGAGAATCACCTGATTTATTTTTATTGCTGAAGGCACTCTGTGGTGTAAACACATTATAATTCATTCAATCATTCCTCTATAGAAAATATCTTGTTATTCTGATTACATTTATTATTTCTTTTGCTATTATAATGATCAGTAGTAATTATCCTTATAATAGTCCATCTTGCAATTTTACCACTTTATTTTTTGAGATAAATTCTTGGGCTTAGGATTGTTTTATGAAAGGCTGTTTATAATTTTGCTAAATTCCCCTTCATAGAGGTGTATCCTTTCACATTCCCACCAGCAGCTGAAGAGAGAACTTGTTTTTGGACAGCTTTATCAATAGAGAACATTGTCAGACTCTGGATTTTTGCCCATCGGGAAGGTGAGAAATGATTTCTTAATGCAGTTTTCAATTGCATTTTTCATATTCCACGCAAGCTGAGCCTCTTACCATATACTTCATGGTCATTTGCTTTTCCACCTTGCAAACTATTCATATATCCTGCCTGCATTTTGATAAGGCCGTTGGTGTTTTTCTTCTCAACATTTTGAAGATCTTTACCTGTTAGGAATGTTAATATTGCTAGAAATAACCCCTATGATATAAATTGCATTTTAGAGCTTGTGAAATA
Organism: Erinaceus europaeus; assembly: GCF_950295315.1. Taxonomy (NCBI): domain Eukaryota; kingdom Metazoa; phylum Chordata; class Mammalia; order Eulipotyphla; family Erinaceidae; genus Erinaceus; species Erinaceus europaeus. Next base: position 26,319,052 of record NC_080178.1, read on the forward strand.
GTATGACCCTTGAACATGGGAGGGAAGGTTAGGGAAGGAAACTTGGAAGTATCTAGCAAAATTACTGATACCTTTTTTTCTTTGATCCAGAGACCCTGAACCCAGCATTTTCCAGCAGCTGTCTGCCTCCAGGCTTCTTCTTATGCAAGTAAAATGGTTTGTTTTACAGTTAAGTTACTGTATTTGATGTTTTGTTGTTTCTCAAAGATGATTTCCTACCTCAAGATGTTACATGTGTATACACATTTACTTTTCTTTTTTTCTTTTCCTTTTAAATTTTCTTATTATTATTTTAAATTTATTTTTTATTTAAGAAAGGATAAATTAACAAAACCATAGGGTAGGAGGGGTACAACTCCACACAATTCCCACCACCCAATCTCCATATCCCATCCCCTCCCCGATAGCTTTCCCATTCTCTATCCCTCTGGAAGCATGGACCCAGGGTCATTGTGGGTTTCAGAAGGTGGAAGGTCTGGCTTCTGTAATTGCTTCCCCACTACACATTTACTTTTCTACAGATCAGACCATCATAAATACTTATTTAAGTGTTTTTCCTACCATTATATAGGTCAAGAACAAGTATTCTTTCTCACCAATCTCTATCACATCTTGCCTCATACATCTCCTATAATGGTCACTAAAAAAAATAAGCTTCAGTTTTTCCTGTGATGTTATTCTGCTCCTGTGATGCAACTATCAATATTAAAAAAAGATGTATGATGCAGAACCTCATGTGGGCCCCAATGCACAGCAAGTGTTCCTAGGTAAGCAGAAAGATAAGATGAGTGATTCTTCAAAAATTTGTTTGGCTTTGTATGTTAACTCTCTTTTCAGCCACCAGGTTCCAGATGCCATCAGGATGCCGGCCAGGCTACCCTGGACTGAAGACCCCACCAATGTGTCCTGGAGCTTCGCTTCCCCAGAGACCCACCCTACTAGGGAAAGAGAGAGGCAGACTGGGAGTATGGACCAACCAGTCAACGTCCATGTTCAGCGGGGAAGCAATTACAGAAGCCAGACCTTCTACCTTCTGCAACCCACAATGACCCTGGGTCCATGTTCCCAGAGGGCTAGAGAATGGGAAAGCTATCAGGGGAGGGGATGGGATATGGAGATTGGGTGGCGGGAACTGTGTGGAATTGTACGCCCCCATCCTATGATTTTGTGAATGTCTCCTTTCTTTAATTAATTAATAAATTAACTAATCTTTAAAAAGATGAGTGATTTCATTTTTTTGCTTTTGGAATGAGCACACTGACACAGGGTCCTCTGAGCAATGTTCTTGCTACATCTCTGCCTGTCCAGGACATGTCCCAGGAAACTGAAGGCTTGCTAGGAGACATGAGGAGTCTAGACCCTTCTGACCTCCTTCAGTGCCAGCTCTGAGTCCCGTGGCTGTGTGTCTTCTTTGGCTATGATTCCCTCACCATATATATTTTATCTTCACTCCCTGGCCTCAGAGGAGCTCAGAGATTTCAAGTGCCAGATGCATTGATTAAGCTTACAGTTCTACCTGTTCTTTCATACGAAGGAGTCCAGCACCCTTAGACTCTAGCCTATAGAAATAAACGTACCAGGGGAGCTGTGCGGTAGCACAGTGGCTTAAGCACATGTGGAACAAAGTGCAAGGACTGGTGGAAGGATACTGGTTTGAGCCTCCGCTCCCCACCTGCAGGGGAGTCCCTTCACAGGTGGTGAAGCAGGTCTGCAGGTGTCTATCTTTCTCTCCCCCTCTCTGTCTTCCCTTCCTCTCTCCATTTCTGTCTGTCCTATCCAACAACGATGACATCAATAACAACAACAATAATACCTACAACAATAAAAAAGGGCAACAAAAAGGAAAATAAATAAATATAAAAAATTTTAAAAAGTCTTTAAAGAAAAGAAATAAACATACTAGCACCTAAAGATTTATATTCTTTTTTTTTTTTTTTTTTTTACCAGAGCACTGCTCAGCTCTGGCTTATGGTGGTATGGGGGATTGAACCTGGGACTTGAGAGTCTCAGGCATGAAAGTCTCTTTGCATAACCATTATGCTATACCCCCACCCAAAGATTTATATTGTAAGATACATAGCTAATAGTGGTCAGAAAAAAAGAAAAAGGAGACAACACAAATGCCGATATCATTGGAGCCAATAAATGATGTGCATTCACACAATGTGGTTTTGTGTTGCCCTGAAAAATGAGCTAGAGTTGGAGCTATTAACTTGGAGAGATGGCAGTGATAGGCTATAGTGGAAAAGCCCCTGCAGTGAAATGTATACTGCGGGTTTCTCCTCCTCTTCTTCTCTATTTTTTATTATTATTATTATTATTTTAGTGTTTTCTGAGCCAGAAGATCGCTTACTCAGTAAGGTGAGGGCTCAAGCCCTGGTACCATATGAAAGTATTCTGACACCAAGGGAAGCCTCTCTCTCTCTCTCTCTCTCTCTCTCTCTCTCCCTCTCTCTTTCTCTCTCTTTTTCTCTCTCTGGCTTTGTGGAATAAAAAGAAAGAAAAAAAAATGTCAGCCAGGAACACGAATGTGCAAGTCCCTGTATATATCACACATACATGTATATATTACATTTTTTTCCTTTTATGTCTTCATATTTGTTTTTGGTTTTCATTATTTTGTATGTGTTTGATCCTCAGTATCTTCATGTGCAAACTGGGGATACCAATAATACCTCCCTCACAGATTTGGGAGAATTAAATCCTACCCCAAATAGTGTGGTGAAAATAATTGCCTGGTGGCCAGGCAGTGGCACACCTGGTAAAGCACACATGTTCTAATGTGCAAAGACCTGGGTTCAAGCCCCGAGTCTTGGCCTACAAGAGGGGTAGTTTCACAAGCAATAAAGCAGTCCTGTAGGTATTTTTCTCTTCCCTTCTCAACCCCCCCCCCCTTGATCCCTCTCTGTCTCTATCCTAAATTATATATACCAATTGCCCAGACTGGGGAGATAGCTCAGAGGTGGGCACAGGTCCTGAGTGCATGAAGTCTCATGTTCAATTCCTAGCACTACATATGCCAGAGTCAGAGCTGCACAGTGCTCTGTTCTCTCTCATAAAAACAGGTAAATAGGGTGTCGGGTGGTAGTGCAGCGGGTTAAGTGCATGTGGTGCAAAGTGCAAGGACTTGGCGTAAGGATCCTGGTTCAAGCCCCCGGCTCCCCACCTACAGGGGAGTCGCTTCACAGGCTGTGAAGCAGGTCTGCAGGTGTTTGTCTTTCTCTCCCCTTCGTTGTCTTCCCCTCCTCTCTCCATTTCTCCCTGTCCTATCCAATAATGACAACAAAAATAATAACTATAAAAATAAAACAACAAGGGAAACAAAAGGGAATAAATAAATAAACAGGTAAACAATCTTTTTTTTTAAAATAGTATCTGCCCTCTAGTAAGCATTAAGGAAGCATATGATGTTGTCATTATTCTTGTTTGACAAGAGCGTGGAGATGATCTCGGGCTGTTTATACAGGTGGCTGTGTGTAGAGGAACAAGGCAGTAGAACGGGGGACAAAGCCTGACTCTAACAAAATGAAAATAATATTTATGGTAACAATTTCAGTGGGGAATGTAGAAGCTAATATTCTCAGTTACGTTTATAATAGAAAGAACATGAAAGAACTCTGTGTGTGTGTATGGAAAAATACAAAGCATTGATTGTATTAGGGTGACAGGAGTGTAGGCAATTTTTACCTTGGCTTGCTGTTTTCCCTCTTTGAAAAGAGGGCCTCATCTAGCTCCTGGAACACAGGTGTTCAGTAAAGGTAGCTTTTGCCAAAATAATTTTATTTTAAGAACTGCTTCCCTAGCAGCTTTCAGTCCTTGGGCTCCCTCCAGAGCCTCCATGGCGCCTCATGGTAGCTCTTAATGGGTCTTCTCTACCCTGGAGTGTATCTGCTGATTACTTCTGCTTACAGAAATGTCTGGGCCATGTGACACTAAGAAAAGGGGAACCATGATTGAAAGCATTACTGACTGAGCTGAAAATGGCCGTGGTGCCTGGTGCTGAAGGTCTATACCTAGTGCAGCCTCCTATACAGTAGATGTGAAATTTCCACCCAACTTCCTTTTTGACACAACACAGAGCCTATTTTCCAGAGCTCCAATCCCAGGGAAGTCACTCTGGAAAGATGATCATGAAATCTGGGTGTACAGCCATCTTGTGCCATTTAACTCTATATAGCAACCCACACACACACTCTAGGAATCTAGAGACTAAGCCAAGTGTACGGAGATGAACATTAGCCTCTTCCCTGTGCAGAAGGTAGCTGGTTTTACTTATCTTCTTCTCTTGAGCTTTACTGGAAATTCTGACTGGCTATGACCACATCGGACCGTAGTGACTCACTAGATTTGTGTCTCCCTGCCCCAGGAGAAGTGAGGCCATTTTGCCTCCAGAAATATTGCAGGCCTCACTATAACCTGGATGAAGATATAATGGGGAGGTATGACAGATCAGAGGGACTTGCAGGCTGGAGTATGTTAGAACCATCTCTTTGTTGTTGTTGCTACCAGGGATGTTATTAAGGTTCAATGCCTAGATAATGAATCCACCACTCCTGACAATCATTTTCCCTTCCTTCCTTCCTTCTTTCTTTCCTTCCTTCCTTCCTTCCCCCCTCCCCTCCAGACTGAGGAAAATTGAGAGTGGATGAGAAGATAGTGGGAGAGAGACATCTGCATCACTGCTTCATCATTCATGAAGCTTCCTCCTTGCAGGTGGAGACCAAGGTCTTCAACCAAGATCCTTGCACGGGATACTGTGCGGGCTCAACCTGGTGTGCCATCGCTTAGCCCTGCTAGATGCATCTTGTGTGTTCCCAAGAGCCCCTTGACTTGGCCTGCTTTCTCAGGTTTCGTTGTTTTCACCTGCACCCTGGATCCTTAGTGGATTACTCTGCCTTTCCCACCCTGTCCCTAAAGGCTTCCTGTGTCTGGTTACCTTCAAGACCCGATGTAACCACACACCCAAAGGCATAGGATTCAGCTTTCTAGGTGACTTTCTGAAGGGTCCAAAATGATATAGAATCTGCAGTGATTGACGATGCATGGGCCAACTTCAATCAAAGAGAAATAAGTGATGAGAAGTGACCTGATGGATAAATTCAGACTCAGACTCAGTACTCCCTCGCTCCCTCCCTTCTCCTTTGAATGATTTTCCTGAGCAAATCTGGACCTGCCTGGAAGCCTGCCCAGGGCTGAGCAAGTCACCTGCTGAGCAACCAGCTGTGTCTCTTCTCAACTGCCCCTAGGCAGCAGCCAGGTCCACCACATGTGTCTTACATTGTACACCAAAGCCATGGTGCTTCCTCTAATGTCATAGCACATCCCGTGAGGTGCCAAGGTTTGAACCCGGGTCATGCGCACAGCAAGGGGTGTACTCTACCCCTTTGACCCTATTTATTTTTAAAATGTTTATTTGTGGGGTCAGGCCATGACACAACCAGTTGAATGCACACGTTACCTAGTGCAGGGATGTGGGTTCAAGCCCCTCCCCCAGTTCTTACCAGAAGTGGGGGAAGTGCTGTGAGCAGTAAAGTAGTGCTGGAGGTGTCTCTCTTTCTCTCTCCTCCTCTATCTTCCCCTTCTCTCCTGATTTCTTTCTATCTCTATCAAATAAATTAAATTAATATATATTTATTGACTTATTTATTTTTATGAAAGAAAAAGAGCGACCAGAGCTGAGTTGCTAGTGATTGAATTTGGGAAGTCTAGTGCTTCAGGTATGCAAATTCTGTATTCTGACATGGTCCTGCCAGGCTGCTGCTTTTTTTTTTTTTTTTTTGCATCCAGGGTTATTGCTGGGGCTTGGTGTTGGCACTATAAATCTACTGCTTCTGGCAGCCATTTTATTCTTTATTTTTTTATTATTGGATAGGAAAGAGAGAAATTGAGAGGGGAGGGAAAGATAGAGAGGGAGAGAGAAAGATAAGATACCAGCAGACCTGCTTTACTGCTTGTGAAGCAACCACCCTGAAGGCGGAAAAGCGGGAGCTCAAACCAGGATCCTTGCTCTGGTCCTTGCACTTTGTATCATGTGCATTTAATCCATTGCATCACTGTCCAGCCCTGCCAGGGGCTTCCACTTGTTTATTCAGATAGAGAGACACAAAGAAAGAGAGACACCACAGCAATGATAATTCCCCAGATGTCACAGCACCATCTTTGTGGAGTGAGGTTTGAACCTGGGCCATTTGCATAGCAATATAGGTGCCCCACACAGTGAGCTATCCCCCCAGCCCCCTGTTCCTCACTCTTACTGCCCTAGGAGCACATGTTACAATTAAAGTAGCAGCACATAATCCTTTGGTGGACTCTTGTTTTTATAGGAAACTGTGACAGACAGATTTATGACCCTTACCCCCAAAATAGCTTCATCCTAATCCCCAGAGCCCATGAATTGCTTTACATAGCCAAATGACATTCTGCAAAGGAGATTGAGTTAAGCATTTTGAAATGAGAAGAAACCTGAATTATCCTGGTGGGGCCCAGCTAAGTATCAGGACCCAGAGGAGAGGGAGGCAAGAAGCCTAAAGCCAGGAAAGGCCAAGATGATGAAGAAATCAGAGTCTGCAGCTAAGCAGCCATGAGCCAAGGGATGTGAGCAGCTCCTAGACATTTGAAAGGGAAAGAAACCATCTCCCTGGAGTCTCCAGAAGGAACCATTGTGCCCTGTTGATCTTCATTCAGATCTCTGACCTCTGGAACTGTAAGAGATTACACCTCTTACTTCAGATACCCAACCTCCGGAACTGTAAGAGAACACTTTAGTTCTGATTGAACACTTTAGTGCTTATTGAAGCCATGAAGGAAGTGGCCATTTGTTGCTGCAGTCACTGGAAACCCAGGCAGGAACTTTTGCTGAAACATCCCCTAATACCCTGGCTTCCGGCATAATCTTGTTTTGCATGACTAAAGCTGAATATCACATTGTTCTTTCTCCTTTGAATTCCTTCCCTGAACAAATCCTAATCTCTCCACTGGCAGATGGGTGCCCTAGGCAGACTAGGGCAGAGACTGGTTTTTCAGAAAGGCAAATGTTTACAAACATGTTTCTGCAAACAATGAAAGCAATACCAGAAGGAAATATTATTAACAAGGGCATCAAGTGATTTATTTTCTGCCTTGAAATTCTGTAGACTTTCCCAGTTATGTTTAACAAACAAGTATCTGTCTGACTATTAATTTCACTGCTCCCAAAGTATTCTTCCCACCACCACCACCACCCCCACTTGATAGATGGTGAAAGACTGAGTGAGGAGAAACACCACAGCACTGCCCCACCTCTCACGAAGCTTCCTCCTTGCACGCGATAGTCCCATGTGGTGGGCAGGGACTTGGGCCCGGGACTTAGTGCATGAAAGTGATCCATTTCTTGGCTCCTTACCATGCTGAGCCTGATCTCATGCTTTCCAGCTTTTAGAACTGTGAAAAATAATTGGTGTTGTCTAAATCCCTCAGTCCATGGTATTTTACTTATTTTTTAATTTTTTTAATTTGTATTTATAAAAAGGAAACACTGAAAAAAAAAAGCCATAGGATAAGAGGGGTACAACTCCACACAATTCCCAACACCAGAACTCCATAGCCCATCCCCTCCCTTGATAGCTTTCCTATTCTTTATCCCTCTGGAAGTATGGACCCATGGTCATTTTGGGGTGCAGAAGGTGGAAGGTTTGGCTTCTGTAATTGCTACCCCACTGAATATGGGTGTTGGCAGGTCAACCCATACTCCCAGCTTGTCACTCTCTTTACCTAGTGGGGTGGGGCTCTGGGGAAGAGGGGCTCCAGGACATATTGGTGGGGTCTTCTGCCCAGGGAAGTCCAGATGGCATCATGATAGCATCTGGAACCTGGTGGCTGAAAAAAGTTAACATACAAAGTCAAACAAATTGTTGACTAATCATGAGCCTAAAGGCTGGAATTCATATGCAGAGGTGGGGGGGGTCTCCATTTTGTACATAGTTAGTAGGCCTATTTTAGTTATATTTCAAAGAGCCCATGACTATACTAGTTTATTTCTTCCTCTTCTTTTTTTTTTCCCCTGAGCCTGACATCTGCTATGCAGGTAGATCCAAGTTATTGTCTGGGGAGAGGATGTTATGGCTGCATAAAGGACCAGAAAACTGGATCAGGGAAGAGAGTACCTCCCTAATATGGGAAATGTGCATAAATATTGTTGACTGTAAACCCCATCGATTTGATCTGATCTGGGGCCCTTAATTAGCTTAGGAGTCTATGTGACCTCTGCGTCCCTGTAGATCTGAGTTCACATTCTGTGGTCATGAGTAGGAATGTTCCAAGCTGCCCCAATTTCAGGACCCATCTTCCTCAGGTGGAACATAGAGTATGTTTTCCAGCCTACCTTTGAAGGATGGAACAGTCTCTACCGTTGTTGATCTATGTTGAGGGTAAGGTCCTATGGGGGTCCACAAAGGGGTCTATTGTGTTGTTTCTGACAGAAATGACCAGTAACAATGGAGAGAGGGATCTATTTGAAGTCTAGGCCCATCATGTCTGTTTGGGAATCTCAGGAATCCCCGATTAGGGCCCCAGCTGATGGGGTGGCCTGATAGTGACTAAAGAGTCATTGTTAAAGTGTGCCAGTCTCTTGCCCTTATTCAGTTTTTGCAGTCCTTACTATGATGTGGTTAGCTTTGAAGTGAGTGAGTGAGGGAAGTATAATAGGTGAGGTTATGTATCTAAGTCTAAGTATTTAGACACTATTTAGTATTTAGACACTAAACTTTATGTTGTCTTTTTAGGTCTTTCTACTTGCCTGCTATATATACTGACTCACTGCAGACTATGGTGAACTTTTGCTTTCAGGTATATATTTTGCCCTATATTATGGGCACATGTGAACATATGCCCTATCTCATGGGAACTGGTCTATATCTAGGTCTCAGGACTTTGTTAGGAAGTGAACCACCTGAAATAGAATTAGAGAATCCTATTCTTCTTCTAGCGTTTGCCCTTCTTCCTTAGCCAGTCAACAGCGTCAGGTTGAGCCTGATGTAAAGTTTTGAGACCTCCTTTGAATCTGGAGAGGTGGCAGTCGTTGACTATGTGGGTCATAGTCTGTCTGGAGCCGAAGGGGCAGTTTGGGTCGTCTATGGCTCCCAAGCGATGGAACATAGCGGCGCACCGGCCATGGCCTGTTCGATAGCGATTGAGGAGGGCCCAATCATAACGTGCTAGGTCAAAGCCGGGTTGACGCTTGCAGGGGTCTGTGATGAGGTGTTTGTTCTTTACCTCAGCTGACTGCCAACTCTGTTTCCAAGAGTCTGGAACAGAGAAGTTCAGTGTAGGCATAGGGGACCAGACTGGATGACGAGATGTCAAGCGTTGGGCAGGGTGGGCGAAGATATCCGCGTATATTGGCAGGTCCGGTCGAGCGTTGACATGGGAAATGAACTTAGATGATGCCACATCCCGACGATTATCTGGCGGGGCGATTTTGCTGAGAACTGGCAGCCATGGAACCGGGGTGGAATGGATGGTTCCAGAAATTATCCTCATGGAGGAATATAATTTGGAATCGACCAAGTGGACATGGGGGCTACGGAACCATACATGGGGGCACAGTATTCTGCAGTGGAATAGCATAATGCCAGAGATGATGATCGTAGTGTGGAAGCGCTCGCGCCCCATGAGGAGCTGGCCAGTCTTGCAATGATGTTATTCCTTGCGCCCACCTTTGCTGCAGTTTTTATGAGATGTTTGTGAAATGACAGAGTGTGATCGAGAGTAACGCCAAGATAGACTGGCTGGGCTTCATGCCGGATTCTCGTATCGCCAAGCTGCACATTAAGCTCACGCGAGGCCGAGGCATGGTGTAGATGGAAAACAGATGATACCGTTTTTGCAGTGCTAGGGATTAGTCGCCATTTTTTACAGTAATCAGATATCAGAGACATGTCTTTCGTGAGTGTTTCCTCGAGGATGTCAAACTTGGATGCCTGAGTTGCACAGCAGATGTCATCGGCGTAGATGAACTTCCTTAAAGAAGTTTCTGGGAGGTCATTGATGTAAATATTAAATAGCGTAGGAGCCAGAACAGAGCCCTGGGGGAGGCCACTTGAGACAAGTCTCCATCTGCTAGACTTGTCACCCAGATGCACCCGGAATCTTCTGTTTTGGAGAAGAAACGATATAGTGTTGGCCACCCATGGAGGCAGGCATCTTGGGATCTTGACTAGGAGACCACGGTGCCAGATCGTGTCATAGGCTGCTGTGAGATCAACAAAGACAGCACCCATCTTTAAATTCTTCTGGAATCCATTTTCAATATAAGTTGAGAGGGCCAGGACTTGTTTGCAGGTAGATCTTCCTGGGCGGAAACCAGCTTGGGCAGGTGATAGGAATTTCTCTGTAAGAGGAGAAATTCGTGAGAGAAGCAGCCTCTCAAGGAGTTTGTAACACACGGAGAGGAGAGAAATTGGTCTATAGCTGGCGGCCAGTGTTGGGTCTTTCTTTGGTTTCAAAACTGCTATTATCTTCGCACGATGCCAAATTTTGGGCATAGATTCGGATTCCAAGATGTGGGACAGGAATGTAGTGAGCCACTTCTTTGCTGCGGGGCCCAAGTTAAGAATGAGTTCTGGGGTGATGTTATCATAGCCAGCAGCCGTTCCCGGTTTAACCCTCTTCAAAGCATCTTCCAGTTCAGACAGTGTAAAGGGAGAGAGTTTTGGAGATGGACAAGATAAACGGAAGAGAATCCTATGAAAGGAAAGGTCTCACCTGAGTAATGAGGCTGAAGTGTTGACATTTCATGCCTGACATCTCTGGACACAGTCTGAAGTGAAGCATGCTGAGGAGGTACTCATTGCGTTGACTATGCTGGGATCAGCAGATGCAATATTACTTCGTATGAATTGAGAGAGGCATGCAGGAAAGTGAGCCCCACCGTAGACATTCCAACACTGAGGGAAATATAGACTCTATAGAGGAAGCAGGAAGTTCCTCCTGTCTTAGGGTTTAAGAAGGCAATAGATAGTTATTGCTGTAATCAAACTATTTGGCAATTAGGTTAACTTTGAAAATCCCATTGTTAGGATTTGCTGTAGCATACACAACATTACCATAATTTGTGTCCTATGACATTATTTGTATATAGCTATTTCTTATAGAGTAATGCCACTGGTTGCTTCTGTTCTCCCTGGTTTAAGCTGTCTGATGTAGAAAGACTTAAAAAGACACCATAAAGGGAGTCAGGTGTAGCACAGCAGGTTAAGTGCAGGTGGCACAAAGCTCAAGGACTGGCTTAAGGATCCCTGTTCGAGCGCCTGGCTCCCCACCTGCAGGGGAATTGCTTCACATGTGGTGAAGCAGGTCTGCAGGTGTCTATCTTTCTCTCCCCCTCTCTGTCTTCCCCTCCTCTCTCCATTTCTCTCTGTCCTATCCAACAACGACAACAACAATAATAACTACAACAATAAAACAACAAGGGCAACAAAAGGGAAAATAAATAAATAAATAAATAAATAGAAAAAATAAAAAAAAAAACACCATAAGTCCATAATGAAATTAAAAAAAAATTATTAGTGACTTAATCTTGATTTACAAAGTTATAAGATAGCAGGGGTACAATTCCACACTGTTCCTACCCCCAGAGTTCTGTATTCCCACTCCCTCCACTGGAAACTGCATTCATTCTCCCAGGGTCATCATTTCAAGTACAGGTCATCATTTCCATAACTGTCCATCTATATTTATATATATTTTCCCATTTTTTCCCCATGGTCCCATCTTCTCTTCCTTTCTAAGTCTCACCTATGCCTATTACTGGTTCCGAATGCTCTTCCTTTTTTTCCTCCTTTTTTTCCAGGTTCTACTGCAGTTGGAGTTCAGAGCCCTCTGTTCATCTTCCTGCTATCAGTTCTTCCCCGCTGTGATATGGACCACAAATTTCTTGGGGGTGCAGAAGGTAGGAGTTCTGGCTTCTGTAATTGCTTCTCCATTACCTAGTCTATGGCATTTTACTAATGCAAGTTGAGCTAAGACATTGCACAACAAATTACTAAAGGCTTAGCAGCCAGGTGTATCATAGCTCTGTAGGCCACAGGTTCATGTAGACTCATCTGGTATCTTTGCTTAGGATCCCACAATGGTGACATCATCTTATTGGTCAGCTGGGACTCTTATCCAGAAGCTGAGGGAATGGGGAGGAACCAGCATCCAAGTTGCTTCCTGTTGCTAAAGAAATTCATTCTTTGTGGTTGAGGTTCTGAAGTTCCTGCCTTGATGTGAGCTGTTATCAAACCCACCTCACTCTACTATGTAGGGATGGGAAGAAAGTTTCCCATCATGTGGGTTCTCCTCAGGTTGATTTAACTATCAAACTAGCATCCGGAAGACTAGCAAGGTAAAAGAGCAAGCAGAGGGCATATATATGGAGACCCAACATAGACGTAGATCCTAAAAGCAAATGAGATAAAAAAAAACCTGTATATTTTTAGATATTTATATATTAACTTATCTCTGTGTGTGTATGAGGGGGCGGATGAGAGAGTGTGCTAGGGGATAGGATAGTGCTCCAAGGCTTCAAGGGCAGAGGAGGGAGACTCACCTATAAGGAGACAGTGATGACTGTGACCAAGACTCTCAAACACTCTGTAATTAGATGCTTATCCTGCCACACAGATAGGTTTCTCTGTTAGAAAGGCTATTTCTGATAAAAATCTTAATTCTAGGTAACACCCTAATTCTCATTCTCCTAGGTAGTTAAGGGAGTGATAGAGTTTCTTATGAGCCTGTAGGACCTCAATTGACCTCAGCTAGAAATAATCCTCATGCCAGAGAGATTCATCTTGGGACAGCCTCTTCTGGATATCCTGGGGAGGTCTCCTCTTCAGCTACTAGCTGGAGCAAACTGCTTTCAGTGGGCTGGTCTGGTGGGATCAGCTGCACCTGGATAACCTCCCTTTTGCTGCAGGTCATTACAGAAGTGATCTCAAAGGAACTCTCCTGAGCTATCAACACAAGAAGATTATAAAGGATAAGGGCCGGTTGGTCATTCTAGAATTCTGCCTGTCACCGCCAAGTTAGGAGACTTGCTGGAGTTTTGGGTGTGAGGTACACCCTGCTGAACAGGGGCTTTTAGGAAGATACTGAGAATTATAAAGTCATTGAGAGGCTAGAGTAAGAAAAGAGCAAGGGAGGGAAGAGAAATTAAGAAGAGAGACTTACTGGGGCCTGGTAATTCATTCTGTAAGACTTTGACCTTTCAGAGCCCTTTCATATCCATTATTTCATGTGATCCTCATTACACACCTGTGAGACAGAATGCGTTAGTCTCTATACTTGACAGTGAAGAAACTGGTGAGTACACCAAGCATCCCTGTGACTCAAAGGTCATACTCTGGATCCGTGACCCAGGCCACCTGATTCAGCCCACTCTCCCTGCAGCTTAGAAAGAGGAAATTGTAAAGGATATACCTACTACCTTGCTATCATGAGCTAACACCATTCCTGACATTACCTTGGCTTGTGTTCCTGGGAAGTTCCTTTCCCAGTAATGTAGCTACAGGAATCTGACTGCAGGCATGAAATAAAACTCCTTCCCTACTCTGAGATCCCATATAGTGTTCTCAGGCTGTGAGGAGTGTGGAACTGAGGGGAGAACGGAGAAAGGTTAGCAGGGGGCGAATTGTTCCTCATTCTTGTAAGTAAGAGGGGAGGTGATGCTGAGAGGACTTTTTAATTTTTTTTTAATATTTTATTTTATTACTTATTTATTCCCTTTTCTTGCCTTTGTTTTATTATTGTAGTTATTATTGTTGTTGCTGTTGTTGGATTGAACAGAGAGAAATGGAGAGAGGAGAAATGGGCAGAGAGAAATGGGGAGAGAAAGACAGACACCTGCAGATCTGCTGCACTGCCTGTGAAGCCACTGCCCTGCAGGTGGGGAGGCTGGGGCTGGAACCGGGATCCTTATTCCAGTCCTTGCACTTTGCGCCACATGCGCTTAACTTGCTGCGCAACCACCCGACTCCCGACTCCCGAGAGGACTTTTTAAATTTTGTTTATTGTCTTTAATTCATCACTTCAGGGGCTGAGCAGTAGTGCCCTCAGTAGAGCTGCCATGTGCAAGGATCTGGGTTCAAGCCCCATGTCCCCACCTGCAGAAGAAAGCTTTAAAAGTGGCGGCACAGTGCTATGGGAGTCTCTCTCTCTCTCTCTCTCCTCTACTTCCCTCTTTTTTTTTTTTTTTTTTTTTTTTTTACCAGAGTACTGCTCTGCTCTGGTTTATGGTGGTGCAGACGACTTTACCTGGGACTTTGGAGCTTCTGGCATGACAGTCTTTTTGCATAACCATTATGCTATTTACCCCTGCCCCTCTCTCTTCCTTTCTAATGTCCTTTGTCTCTCATCCATAAAAAAGTGGTCAGTGGGAATGGTGGAATCGTGCATGCCCAAACCTCAGTGATAACCCTGGCAGCAAAAATAAGCAAACAAACACAAAACCCCCATCGTTTTGAAAAGAGAATGTGGGCTGAGGAGACAACATAATAGTTATATAAAATAATTTCATGCCTGTGACTCCTAGGTCCCAGGTTTAATCCTCAGTACCACAATAAGCCAGTGGTACTGAGAAAAAAAATTTAAAAAGAAAGGAAAGAGAATGCATGAGGAAAGAAGGGTAGAGAGAAAGCATGGGGAAGACAGAAGGGGGTATGGACTAGCCAGTGTCCTCTAGTCTAATATGTTTAATCGCCCAGCAGCATCTATAAATCTTACGGTCCCACAGAAGAAAAGTGAAACATTACAGACGAGCAAAAAGGAAAGAAAATAAATAAATAAATAAATAAATATAAAATTCGCTCTTGGGGAGCCGGGCGGTGGCACACCTGGTTGAACGCACATGTTGCAATGCACAAGGACCCGGGTTCGAGCCCCCAGTCCCCACCTGCATGGGGAAAGCTTTGCGAGTGGTGAAGCAGGGCTGCAGGTGTCTCGCTGTCTCTCCCTCTCTATCACCCCCTTGCCTCTCAATTTCTGGCCGTCTCTATCCAATAAATAGATAAAGATTTAAAAAAAATAAAATAAAATAAAAGCCACTCTTGGTTCCCCCACGCAGAATGAAGCCCTGGTCAGAATTTGGAGCCTAGGTGCTAAGACTGGGTGTATGAGTTTGTGTGTCTTGTAACAGGTACTTAGCATTGCAAAATCATTTCTGGTGGATTCACGCTATGACAGCTTTCAGGTATGGGCTTCTGGGGTCAGTCAGAAAGAACATCTCTGCAAACAGGTTTCTGCAGGGTCTGCTCCCCTTACCCCTCTCCCAGGACTCCTAGGCAATCAACAGGCAAACCTTGTCTTTCCTCTCTCCAGGAAAGCCGTCCATTTACTTGGCTTCTGTTCCCTAGTAACAAACCACTCAAAAAAAAAAAAAAAGCTACCCCATTAAGAAACCCAGCCTAGCAATCTCAGCCCCTCAAAAGCTTGCATTTTCTGCAGACTGCTTGAATAAGAGAAAAACAGAAAGGGGAATTTTAAATGGCACATATTGATTGGCCTGGCTCACCAAAAGAAGGTGCTTTTTACCAGCTTTTCAAATGACAATTTATTCAATAGTGAGAAAGTAACTCAATTGAAGAAAAAGCTCCGACACCCATCAGGAGTTGCTTTCTCACTGCTTAAATCACATCATTAACCATTCATGCTCTAGACACCACTAGGCAAAGCACAGTTCTTGGCACCTGGGCAGCAATCAAAAGAGATTGTTGGTTTTATGAGACTCTAACTGGCAAGAAAGCTCAAATGCCAAAGACTTGGGAAAATTGATGTGAGTTGAACTTGCCAGATTCATCTGCTTTAGACAGGTCAGGGTTTAGAATCAGCCTGTTCTGGATTCAAGTCCTGACTCCCTTTTTACATAGCCACTATAAAGGGTCATACACTTTTTCTTTCTTCCTAGAGAATTGCTCAACTCTCGTTTATGGTGGGACTGAGGATTGAACCTAGCATCTTGTAGTCTCAGGCATTAAAGTCTTTTGCATAGCCATTATACTAACTCTCCAGACCCCTGGCCCCCCTCCCTATTTTGCATCCTGGGTTATCTCTGGGGCTTGGTGCCTGCACTAGGAGTCTACTGCTCCTGGTGGCCATTTTGTTTCCATTTTATTGGATAAGACAGAGAAATTGAGTGGGGAGGGGAAGACAGAGAGGGGGAGGAAAAGACACCTGCAGACCTGCTTCACTGCCTGTGAAGCAACTCCCCAGCAGATGGGGAGCCAGGGGCTCTAACTGATATTCTTGGGCAGGTCCTTGCATTTTGTACTATGTGCGCTCAACCCAATGCCACTTCCTGACCCCCCTTACTTTTTTCTTTTCTTTTCTTTTCTTTTCTTTTCTTTTTTTAAGTTTTATTTATTTTCCCTTTTATTGCCCTTGTTGTCTTTTTTATTGTTGTTGTAGTTATTATTGTTGTTATTGATGTCGTCGTCGTTGGATAGGACAGAGAGAAATGGAGAGAGGAGGGGAAGACAGAGAGGGGGAGATAAAGATAGACACCTGCAGACCTGCTTCACCACCTGTGAAGTGACTCCCCTACAGGTGGGGAGCTGGGGGCTCGAACCGGAATCCTTATGCTGATCCTTGCGCTTTGCGCCATGGGTGCTTAACCCGCTATGCTACCGCCCGACCCCTTCCTTTTCTTTTCTTTTTTTTCTTTTCTTTTCTTTTCTTTTCTTTTCTTTTCCTTTCCTTTCTTTTCTTTTCCTTCTTTTTTTCAGCTCAGTGCTTTCTTTGCACATTTCCTGGTCCTAGAGATACAGATATTCCTTCTGTATGTTGTGAGGATTTGAATAGATTCTTCTCATCAAATACTTTTCCACGACCAGACCAAACAGTGTTAAGAACAGCTTTTCAGAGTGGTGCTTCTGTATTTTTCTTTTTCCTGGAAACCAGGACTTGATTTTTCCAAAGGGGAGGCAGCTCTGTTTTGCATTCACTAAAATCTGTATCTAAAAAAATATCTTTTACTTCTCACTGTAGAGCAGCAATGGTAGGGACTGCCCCAGTCTCTGAAGGGAGGGAAATATAGAAACAGGCTGGGAGTATGGATCAACCTGCCAACATCCATGTCCAGCAGAGAAGCAATTATAAAAGCCAGACCTTCTGCACCCCATAAAGAATTTTTACTTTGCACCACCTTATCTGGGCCTGCAATTCCAGAAGCTGTCACTAGGGTGAAAGAGGTGAGGCATCCCAGAATCCATATTCAGGAGTCCATATTGGGCCATCAGTTTGAAGAGTCCCAGATTTTTTTGTACACACCTCCGTCCCCTATTTTTCTGTACTCAAAGGCGTTGGACATCTATACTCACAACAGGATGATTTACATATGCACATCTTTCTTTTTAAAATATTTACTTACTAATTAATAAGAGGGAACCATCACATCATTCTGGCATATATGATAGCAGAGATTGAACCTGGGACCTCATGCTTGTGAGTCTAATGCTTTATCCACTGTGCCACCTCCAGAGAGGCATGCACATGCATTTCTAAATAATAACATAGTCAAACTGAGGTGGGAGCATTTTCTTTGTTTCAGTTGCAAGTAAGAAAGAAGTAGCAGGAAACCCTTTACATGCTTTTGGGTTCTTGCGCTGATGGGCATTTGATGATAAATGAGGAGAGATTTTCTACTAAATGTCCTGAGATGCTTAATATGTTCCCAAAAGATAAGTGGTTAAGTTTATCTTAGGTCAAACAGTGAAATTAAGAAAATCTCACAGTAGTATGATAAAAAGGGGTTTCATTTGTGTGTGTGTGTTATGTAGAGTTTTCATTATTTTTCTCTCATTCATCCCATTTCATTTATTTATTCGTTTTGTCTTATTTTTCTTCCAAAGATTTATTGGTTGCTATTTTTTATTTTATTAGTGATTTAATATTGATTTATAAAATTACATATTTACAGGGGCATAATTCCATATCGTTCCCACTACCAGAGTTCTGAATCTCCAATCTCTCCATTGCAAGCCACAGCAGTTCTTGTAAGGTTGCAGAAATGGGTTAACTATCATCTCAACAACTATCTGTCTATATAATTGTTCCCTTTTTCTTCCAGGTCTAACCCTCTCTGCCCCTCCAAGCCACACATAACCCTATAACTACATACAAATGTCCCTCCTTTTTCCCTCCTCCTCTCTCTCCGGGTCCTAATGGAGCTGGAGTTCAGAGCCCTCTTATTCTCTTCCTCCACTGGGAACACAGATCCAAATTACTTTTGGGGTACAGAAAGTAGGAGTTCTGGCTTCTGTAATTGCTTCTCTGGACATGGGTGTTGGCAGGTCAATCCATACTCCCAGCATGTTTCTATTTCTATCTTTCCCCAGTGGGGTAGGGCTCTGGAGAGCTGAGGTTCCAGGACACATTGGTTGTCTGCCCAGTGAAGTCAGGATGGAATCATGATAGCATCTGCAACTTGGTGGCTGGAAGGTGGAAGGACATAAAGCAAGACAAAATGGTTAATGAACAGCAACCAAAAAGTAGGAACAGAGCAGATGGGCCTAGGGACCTTAGGGTGGAGGGGAGCTAGGAAGTCCATTTTAGGCATGTTTCTAGGGACCCAGGACTATGGTAGTTTTGCTTGAGTTTGATAGCTAACATGAAGTTGGATAAAGATAATTGTCTGTAATAATAGTGTCAGAGCAAAGGGCTAGAAAGTTGGATTAGACCAGAGAGTAGTTCCCATTCTTGAATAAATTCTATGAATAAAATTAGCTATTTACCTCCACCCACCCAACCTAGGGCCCATGCATATCTTTATATTTAGCACAAGAGCCTGTGTAATCTTAAGTCCCTTTTGGTCTCATGGCCACAGCCGGGAACATTGCAGGCTGCATTCATTTCAGAACCCGTCTTCCTCGAGTAGCAAGGCAGGTTACCCCAGTCTCCCTTCAAAGGCTGGGGCAGTCCCTACCATCACTACTTTATGGTGAGGGCAAGGTCTTGGGAAGGTTGGGTGCTATTTTGTGTGCAGCGTGATTATTTTCAGGCAACACTACTCTATTGCTTATAAAGCTTCCCTCCTTGCAGTTAGGAACCTGGGGCCTCAAACATGGCAACGTGTGTAGTCTCTCGGGTGAGCCACTGCTTGGTGCCTCTGTATACTAGTCTTCATTCTATGGTCTTCTCTTATTCTGCATCTACTCACACTTTTGGCCACCAAATGTATGAAGTTTTTCCCACACCACCCAGGTTTTTCTCATTTCCAATTCTCTCACCAGATGTCCTATAATTCAGTTCAATTCTGCCATTCTCTAGCTAAAGGGAACAATGACCCCCCACAGCTGCACAGACTTCCCCATTTTAAAGACCAGTGGCAAGTTCACGTTGTCACCTGTGCCTCCCACAGATCTCCTTGAAAACTGGAGGTTCCTGTGATCCTCAGTGCCACAATTTGCTATAACAACCCACAGCCTCAGGACAAGCTTATTCACTAGATTACCAGCTTATTATAATTGGATGCAATTCAGGAATCACCAGCTGGAAGGTCTGCACGGGGCAAAGCATGTGGGAAGGGGCACAGAGCTTTCATGCTGTCTCCGGGTGAGCGTCCCTCTCAATCCCCCTGTGTTTTGCAGCCTGGAAGCTCTTCAAACTCCCTACTAAAGAGACTTTTGTGGAAGCTCCATCATGCAGGCATGATCAATTGTTAAGACAATGTCTAGTCATCCTGCCCCTTCTGGAGGACAGAAGGGCTGCAAAGACTGTTGCAGGTGGTATGGGGTGGGAAAAACGTCCATGTGTCAATCAACCACACTAGGTGCCATTGTGCTGATAATAACAGTTGCCAGTTTATTACAGATAGGAATTTCGTTGTCTGTTTCTCTGGTGTCCTGGAGAAGGTCACATCTCAGGTACTATAAATCCCATAATCCTAAAAGCTGGGCCCTCAGGTCTTCAGGAGAGCAGGGAAGTTCTCCTTACCTGTGTTAGGTTTGGCAATCTAAGAAATTTACCAAGAGACCAGGGTGATGTAAAGACAAAGAGCTTTATTTACTAGCCCAGGATAGGAGCTAGGGCTGAGACCGTACAGCTGTTTTTGGTGTTTGACAAAAGCCTAGAGAGACGCCCTAAGTATGACAGCCGACCAGGAAGGTAAAAAAGATGTTTTCACCTTCTCATTGACACCCTCAGGGCATTGTAGCCAGTAAAATCTGGGTGCCCCCGATGTAAAATCTGGAGTGAGTTCAACTGAGGGTCAAAAAGAGCCCGATGTAAAATCTGGGCGACCAAGCAGTGGCTCACCCGAGAGACTACACACGTTGCCATGTTTGAGGCCCCAGGTTCCTAACTGCAAGGAGGGAAGCTTTATAAGCAATAGAGTAGTGTTGCCTAAAAATAATCACACTGCACACAAAATAGCACCCAACCTTCCCAAGACCTTGCCCTCACCATAAAGCAGTGATGGTAGGGACTGCCCCAGCCTTTGAAGGGAGACTGGGGTAACCTGCCTTGCTACTCGAGGAAGACGGGTTCTGAAATGAATGCAGCCTGCAATGTTCCCGGCTGTGGCCATGAGACCAAAAGGGACTTAAGATTACACAGGCTCTTGTGCTAAATATAAAGATATGCATGGGCCCTAGGTTGGGTGGGTGGAGGTAAATAGCGACGCCGATGTAAAATCTAGAGTGAGATATTGTCTAGACATTTCTTGGTCTAGCCCGGGACAGATTTGTTTAAGTGAGCCTGTCTGTCGATTACCAGAGAGCTGTTCTATCAGCCAGCTACAAAATAATAAAGGTTCTTTGTTTCTTACATCATCCCAGTCTCTTGGTGCTTCCTTAGATTTGCTAACCTAACACCTGCAGCCATAGAATCAATTGATTTTTTCCCCAAACTGTGAGCTTGTATAGTGATGGGATCTGACCTCTCTCAAACAGTTCGCCAGCTGACCCCAGTGTGCATGGGCACAGTGCCTGGGAAACAAGCTGGCATCCTTAGCTGCAGAGTTCTGGTTTTCTCCTACTGCAGGGAGAACCATAGAATTTCCTGGGGTGAGTGAACAGGTACAACGCCCAAGATGCAGGTGGTCGTAACAGATGCAGCTCTGGGTTAGCCAAAGACGCTAGTATGTGTAGAAGCCATTTTCTATCCCTTTCATCCAGGACATTCTCAGGACTCACTGTGCAGGCATTGAGCCCCAGTGATAGTCCTGGTGGCAAAAGGAAAAAAAAGAAAAGAAAAGAAAAAAAGCCCAAAGTGAACTAGCACAGGATAGAAATGACAGCTCAGTGACAGAAGTATCACCAGCCCTCTTGTGGTCTCTACTCTGCTACCCTGAGTGTTGGCTTGTTGTCTCCTGGTTTCAAGTTGTTGCAGTGCCTCTAGACATCACATCTTTGATCTTGGCAAGGAAGGGAAAGGAAGGGAAGGGAAACGAAAGGTAGCTATGTTGCCCAAGACTATTGAACTGGAAGGTAGTGGCTAGGCGTTCTTATTTTTAATGTTGTGTTTATTTATTTTGGCTAGAAGCAGAGAGAAATTGAGATGGAAGAGGGAGAAAAAGATGGGAAGAGAAAGAGAGACACCAGCAGCACTACTTCATCACTCCTGAACCTCACCCCCCCCCCCCCGCAGGTGGGGACTAGGGGCTTGAACCTGGGTCCTTGTGCATTGTAATATGTGAGTTCTACCAGCTCTACCAGATGCATTACTGCTTGCCCCCTTGGGAGTTCTGAATGGGAGCTGGGTCAGCTGACTAAAGGTGTTGGCTGCAAGCGCTCACCACATAGACATAGTCCCCAGGCAGCATCCTCGGGCCCTCGCTCCCTCAGTCTGGCCTGTCACTGTGCTCATGGTAGTCTGCAAAGAGTTGCCCCCCTGATACTATTTCCCTCATAGTCCCCGCCCCCAGTATTATAAATAATGTAGAAACAGACAGTGCTGGCTCAATCTCACAATCTCACTGGGGTCTTCAGGACCGAATCTGGACTAGGTATTTTACCGCTACACAACAAACATTTGTGAATGAACAAATTGCCCATCAGGAAGCATGGATTTCAATGGACTGGGGCACTCAGGGAATGAGGGATCTGGATAATTGGATTTTCTGGCAGCCTGAGGGTGAAGCAGAAAAGCTTATGACTTCAAATTAATTCCAGCTACACTGAGTGCCTTCCACATCCAAGGCTTCAAGGTAAAAACAAGAGGAAACATGTGCTGTCTCTATGTAATGGGTGGTAAACCCAGGGTAACGGCAGAGCTTAATGAAGGCTTGCTGACACAAAGGTGTGGTGGGGTAAGGGGGACACAGGGTGGTGGAGCACCCTGGGATTGGCAATACTGGGGAGCTGTTGCCAGGGAGGAAGTAGGTCTCCAAAGAGGAGAGCCAGAGCTGGAGCTAGAACTGCAGATGAGGCCCCGACCTAGAACTCAGCATAGCTGGAGCTGGAGCATAAAGTTCTGTTCTCACCTTCCTTTCACCTCTGATCACCTGAACCCTTCTGAGAACCAGCAATGGGCCCTTGGTTCCTTCTTTCCAGACCAGACTATCAGGGCAGGGAGAGGGAAGTGTAGGGAGAGAATGGGGTATGTGTGGGGTCAGAGCAGTGTGTGATTTCATGTTCTCACGATAGTTCTTTGAGGTGGATGTCATTGTATCTACTTTCTTTAGTTCCTCTTTCTTTATTCCCTTCTTTCTTTTTTTTCTTCCTTCCTTTTCTTTCTTTTTTAAAAAATATTTTATTTATTTATTAATGAGAGGGATAGGAAGAGAGAAAGAACCAGACATCACTCTGTCACATGTGCTGCCAGGGATTGAACTCAGGACCTCATGTATGAAAGTCCAACACTTTATCCACAGCACCACCTCCCAGATCACCTTCCTTCCTTCCTTCTCTTCTCTTTCTTTCTTCCTCCCTGGAGCACTGCTCAACTCTGACTTATGGTGACACTGGCAACTTCGAAGCCTCTGGCATGAAATATTTTTGCATAACTCACTTATTATGCCCTCTCTTCCACCTGTTGTATCCTCTTTCTGAGTGAAAGAAATGATGCTCTGGGACTTTCAGTCCCTTAAAAAAATCATTTACTTGTTTATTTATTTATGAATGGAAGGGGGAGGATACACATAGTGCTTCATGCACATACTAAGACAGGCACCCTACTTTGTGCACTCTCTCACTGGTTCAAGGTGTATGTGTGGGGGGGTTGCTCTTACTTTTGCCACAGTCCCACCACTCCCTACATAAAGACTGAGAATTCATTGCCATTCAAAGCCCACCACAAAGGCTGAGAATCCATTGCCATTTTTCAATCTACCTGTACTGTTACTGAGGAGTCATTAGATTCCATCTTGTCCTTCACTTGTATGCTTCTCTTAACACTAAAGACAATGAAAACATGAAAACCAAAAGTATGTCCCATAGACCTCTGATGCTGCCACTCATGTGGAGTGGCCCCAGCCAGGGGTAAGCCACTGACCCTCCCTCACCAGTTCTTAGGGACTGCATGATTCAGAAAGGAGGCATCAGCGAGTAGTCTGGTACGAACACTCATTTATTTGGAGATGGGTACAGGCTTATAGAGAGAGTTAAACAAAGAACATTTTTCACATATGTCCAGGTTTCTTAAAGGTCAGCTTGCCCCTATGGCAAGAGTGTGTTCTCCTTTATGATCAAAAGGTGAAGTGGATGTGTGAACTTTGAGTGAACCCTAAAGCAGGCAGCCATTTGGCCTGCTGCTAGCAAGGGAAACTAAATGTGAGAGGCCTGTAGGCTTTCTGTGAGCTTGAGAGACTAACAAGGAGAAACTGAGTCTGGGAAACTTTTCCCTCTTGGCTCATCTCTATAGGGAGAGAGGCTAACAAGTGAGATGTCTTTCCAGACCTCAATCCAAAGATGGGAGAACTCCCCTAAGCTCTACCAAGCTTTCACATAGTCCCACATTCTGGGAAATGCTGAGCCTGCTAAATGCAGGTTTTGGAAGGAAAGGATTGCTTGCTGAGCCTATCCTGAAGTTTTTAAAGATCTCTAGGCCTTGATGATTCATTCTTCATGACAGGACCCATTCCAACTGGATAAACCACTTCAGAAGAAGGCCCCTTCCAGCCTTGTCACAATGACCTTGTGGAGAGACCCCTGGAGCTGTGTAACTGGACCCCTACTCCTCCACTGGCCCAATACCCTTAAAAAGCCCCAAGTCCTTGCTTCAGAGTAAGGTGGTTCTTTGAAGCAGGAGCCACCACCTTCCAGTTACCAGTGCCAATCTGAAATAAAATAATTTCCCAGGCACCAACCCTTACCTCTTGACTAGCTGGCATTTAAGGAACAGAACCACTTTTTTTGCCTCCAGGATTATCTCTGGGGTTCAGTGCCTGCACTATGAATTCACAGCTACTGTGGCCATTTGGACAGAAAGAAATTGAGAGGAAGAGAGAGATAGAGAAGGAGAGAGAAAGACAGACGCCTGCAGACCTGCCTCACCACTTGTGAAACAACCCCTCTGCAGGTAGGGAGCTGGGGGTTCGAACTGGGATCCTTATGCCAGTTGGTTCTTGTACTTCATACTATGTGCACTTAACCCAGTGGGCCACCACCCAGTTCCCTAGGAACAGAACCATTTATTCAGCCCACTGCATTTATTTATGTGGCCTGCTATGTCACAGGAGGCACATGGGTTTGTGTTTTCATAAGAGATTTTTTAATTAATTTATTTTAGATAGAGACAGAAAGAAATTTAAAGGGAAGGGGAAAATAGAAGAGAGAAAGAAAGAGAGAGATAGAGGCCTGCAGCACTGCTTCACCACTTGTGAAGCTCCCCCCCCACACGTGGGGACTGGGGGCTTGAACCTGGATCCCTGAGCACTGTGTGTGCTCAACCAAGTGCTACTTTGATTGTATAGATGATCTGTTGGGTTGAAAGAAACAAATATTGTCCTTTTTATTTATATGTCTGATCTCACTCACATTTAATATATTTTTTATGCTTTAGGATATACTCAATAGATCAACAGAATGGCCCTGGTTATATTTGAGAAATAAATTATGCGTGTGTATCAGGAGTATTTGCTCCAAATCATTTCTCTGTTACTTGGAAGAACCTGTTCTCTGAGCAGGTTGGAAGAACACTGCTCTTAGTCATGACCAAGTGCCCCTTGCTGTGGGACACTGAGACAACTCCTTTCTTGGCCTGGATCTTTTCATCTGGAAAATGGAGATGCTCCCACTGCCTACCTAGAGGAGTTGTTTCAAAATTCTAAACACCCAGAAAGCTCTAAAGTACCGAGCAAGCAGAGCAGAAAGCTAAGCCCCCTGGGGAGAAAGTGCTCTTCTTATGTTAATGTCGCCTGCGGTCCCCACAGGGTGTCCAGTCTTAAAACCAGGCTGCCTGCTGACCCACCTAATCCTCTCTCAGCAACCGGGATTGATTTTCAGGTTCATTAGTGCTGTTTATGCGCTCCTGGGAAGACAACAGCTCTGCCTCCATTACAGAGGGGCAGCTGCCCCATTTCTGTTCACCTTCCCCTCTTCCCCTCACCTCTAGCCTGCACTCACACACACACACACACACACACACACACACACACACACACACACACACACACACAGAGACACACAACATCCCATTGCCTGCATTCCCACTGTTTGCCTTTGTCCTTGAGTTCATCCTGCTTTGGAAGGAAGACTAGCAAACACAGGTGTGGGTACCTACTCACTACCATGGTCATGATCATCCTAGCCAGCCCTTCATCAGACATGGCTTTGAGGCCAGGTGCTTCCTGGCTTCTCAAGAGCCTCCTAGCCTGAGGGCCTGGGCTGAGGCCTCCCGGGGTGGACCCTTTCATAGGCTATGACAGGCAGACTCCGGAGTCAACTGGATTTCTGGGATTGGGTATTCCAGCTACTTCTTTTTCTTTCTTTTTTCAGAATATATATTTTTAAATTTTTTAATTTTTTAACCAGAGCACTGTTCAGCTCTAGTTTATGGGTTGCGGGGGATTAAACCTGGGACTTTGGAGCCTCAGGCATGAGAGTCTGTTAGCATAGCCATTATGCTATCTACCCTTCACCCCAGAATTTTTTTAAAAATTTCTTTTGATGAGAGAGACACAGAAAGAAAGATAGAGATAGATACTAGAGTACTGTGTGGGGCCGGCCACTCTGGGTCCTGCCTGCCTCCCTCAACTGTTGAGGAGACAGAGGTCAGAGTGGCCACCTGGGGGGTAACAGGTAAATATATCCATAACTGGGGGGGAGGTTAGGGTAACCATTAACCCAAGCATAGAGCAACACAATGCATAGTCACAGACTGTTTGATCACAAGTAAAAGGTTACCATGCAAGGTTTGGTCACAAGCTTTACAATATACATTTTTCCGGAGGTAGATTGCAGGTACTTTAGGGCAGCAAGGGGGAAAGGGAGGCAGCTGAGCAATCAGGATATTTGTTGGCAGTTTTAAGGCTAACTGAACACAGTAACCCATGGCTTTAATTAAGGAAGAAAAGGGGGGAAGGTGGCATGTGTAAAAAGGCACCCACATCTGGGGGTCCAGCCATCATAAATTCCAGAGACCGGAGAAACCTGCCCTTGTCTCGACCTGAAGGGAGAGTTGGGAGTCAATCCACTCAGACCTCATGGAAACAATAGCCTGGACTTTCCGGGACAGTGGGCCCCACTCTCCAACAGCACTGCTCAGTTCTGACTTAGGGTAGTGCTGGGGATTGAACCTGAGACCTCAGAGCCTTGGTCATGAAAGTTGTTTTGCAAGCCTCTCACTTCTTTTCCTCTAGTTTCCAAGGATGACTGCAATAGTGTTGAAGAGAAGTGGAGTCAGCCAAGATCCCAGCCTGTGCAAGAATGGAGCAAGGATGATCAGCTCTGCTTTGTGGAGGGCACTGAGAGCCCTGTGTGTGTGGGGGGGGGGGGGGGGTGAACAGTGATCTTTGGAAGGAGAGCAGAGAAAGAATCTCCAACTAAGGGACCAGTACTCTGCCTTGCACAGGGGCAGAAAAAGTAGAGGAGCTGGTTCCAGATTCATTCTGCTTGCTAAAGGAGGTTCCAGTAGGAACATTCTTCAGGGCCAGAGCCTGTATAGGTTCTAGCAGCTACTGTTGATGATGCAGCCAGCATTTATGACTTGTTTTTGTAAGTGAGAACATTCGAGCTTTGAGAGGCTCAAGGCCATCTTAGTCTGTTCAGGCAGCAACAACAAAGCCCCACAGACTAGGCCACTTATAAATGACACAGTTCTGGAGGCAGGAAATTGGAGGACAGGGTGGTAGCATGGAGGAGTGAGGATCCCTTTCTGGCTGGCATACCTCTTGTATCCTTATGTGACAGGGACTAAAGGATGTATGTGGTTTCTTTCATTATTATTTATCATTATTATTATTGGACCAGACCATGGCTGAATTCTGGCTGTACAGCAGTGCTGGGATGAGCCTGGGATCTCTCTCATGGAAGACTTGTACACAAGCACTGCACTATCTCTCTGGCCCTGTGGTCTCAGTCATAAGAGCACCAACTCTATCCATGAAGATTCTAGCCTCGTGATGGCATTGAGAAATGGCATCTTAATATGTAAGAGCTGTGGAGTTTGTGCAGTGCGAACACACTAGACTTGTAATCTGAGGTCCTAAGTGTGAACCTGGGACCACCAGCAGTCAGAGCTAGGCAGTGCTCTGGGCAAAACTAGAAATAAGAATAAAAGGATTTTAACATATGAAATGAGTGAGGGACACACATATGGCAAGTCCCCCTTGCCCCAGTTTAAAGTGGTAGAATCTGCACTTGATTTCTGGTCTGCCTGCTTCTAGTGCCTGTGCTTTAATTTAACTTTGTTTTTGATAGAAATATATATAGAGAAAGAGAAAGTGAAAGAGACCATAGCACTAAAGCTTCCACCAGCACAATGAAGTTGGGCTTGAACCTGGATTGTACACATGGCAAAGCAGTACACTATCCAAATGAGGGATTTCACTTTCAACTATGAGGCCACAGTGCTCTTCTCTTCTCTATCTCTCTCCCTCTCTCATAAGAGAGATACAAAGACAAAGATACAGATAGAGAAAACAGATCACTGCTCAGTTCTGGTTTATGGTGGTGCTGGGGACTGATCTTTGGTGCCTCAGGCATGAAAGTCTTTCTGCACAATCATTCTGCTGTCTCCCCATCCCTCTACATTGCTTCTCCAGGAGGATTTTCTTTAAAAAACTCAAATTATTTGCAAATAAATGAAACAATGAGATATCACTTCACTCCTGTGAGAATATCATACCTTAGAAAAGGTAGCACCAACATATTCCAGAGAGCCTGTGGGGACAAAGGAACCCTCCTACACTGCTGGTGGGAATATAAATTGGTCCAGCCTCTGTGGAGAGCAGTGTGGAGAACTCTCAGAAGGCTAGAAATGGACCTACCCTATGACCCTGCAATTCCTCTCCTGGGGATATATCCTAAGGGACCCAACACATCCATCCAAAAAGATCTGTGTACACCTATAGTCATAGCAGCACAATTTGTAATAGCCAAAGCCTGGAAGCAACCCAGGTGTCCAGCAACAGATGAGTGGCTGAGCAAGTTGTGGTATATACACACAATGGAATACTACTCAGCTACTAAAAGTGGTGAATTCACCTTCTTCACCTCATCTTAGGTGGAGCTGGAAGGAATCATGGTGAGATAAATCAGAAACAGAAGGATGAATATGGGATGATCTCACTCATAGACAGAAGTTGAAAAACAAGAACAGTAGCTAAACACAGAGCAGAACTTGGACTGGAGTTGGTGTATTGCACCAAAGTAAAAGACTGGGGTGAATGGGGAAGGGTTCAGATCCTGGAACATGATGGCAGAGGAGGACCTAGTGGGGGCTGAATTGTTATGTAGAAATCTGGGAAATGTTACCCATGTACAAACTACTATATTTTACTGTCAACTGTAAACCATTAATTTCCCCAATGAAGAAATTTTTTAAAAAATCAAATTGTTTATTATCATAATTCAGGAACTTGTATGGGTAGGGAGTTAGCGGGGCTGGAGCTTTGGTCAGTCTTTCAGTGCCTATTGAATATTTTTGGTTTCTTATTATTGGCAGACTGGGATTAAAGTGGGGGTGATGCAAAGCTTTAGTGTTTCATATTTGCTACTTATTACCACCTGGCCCTGGCCAGGGGACAGTCAGCTTGTTCTGAGCTGGGAGATCTTGGAAGTGTCTGTGGTTTGCAATTACCTTCCTCTACATGCACCTTTCTCCCCATCCCACCCTCCAGTAAACCCAGACAGTTTTGAATTTGACCCAGAAGATACAGGATGAAGGAGGTTGCCTGAGCTTTGACCTTTTGGGGTAGAGATGGGGGAGGGGCGTTGTTATCACATGTAGACACTACTCTAGATTTAAATTGATGTGTTACTAATTGGGGGTGTAGGGAGGGAGAGAAAGATTGGGAAAAAGAAAAAAAAAAAGCTTGGCTTTGCAACACTGCCTATGGGCAAACACTAAAGTTAAGTTGTTACTAAAAAAAAAAAAAAAAAAAAGAAAAAACAAAACCAAAAACAGGAGATTGCCAATCTTTTACGTAATGGCAGGAGGGCTGGAGAGACAGCATAATGGTTATACAAAAGACTTTCCTGCCTGAGGCTCTAGAGTCCCAGGTTCAATCTCCAGTGCCTCCTTAAACCAGAGCTAACCAGTGTTTAAACACTGTTTCTTTCTGTATTTCTGATAAAAGTAAATAAATTAAAATAATAACAGCAATGGCACAAAGGATGTTGTTGTTTTCTCTCTCTCCAGAGTTATCTCTGGGGCTTGGTGCTTACACTACCATTTTTTCCATTTTGTTGTGGTTGTTGTTGTTGTTGTTGTTGTTATTGCTGTTGATGGATAGGACAGAGAGAAATCCAGAGAGGAGGGGAAGACAGAGAGGGGGAGAGAAAGATAGACACCTGCAGACCTGTTCCACCACCCATGAGGTGGCCCCCCTGCAGGTGGGGAGCCAGGGGCTCAAACTGGGATCCTTAGTGCTTCCCACACTGAGTATTTTACCTGGGACTTGAAAGACTATGCAGCAGAAGTCTTTTTTTTTTCATTTTCTTAAATTATCTTTATTTATTTATTGGGTAGAGGCAGCAGAAATTGAGAGGAAGGGGAAGATAGAGAGGAAGAGAGACAGAGAGACACCTGCAGCCCTGCTTCACCACTTGCAAAGCTTTTCCCCTGCAGTTGGGGACGGGGGGACTCAAATTTAGGTCCATGTGCATTGTAACATGTGCACTTAACCAGGTGTGCCACCACCCAGCATAGAAGTCTTTTTTTTTTTTTATTTTTATTTATAAAAAGCAAACACTCACAAGACCATAGGATAAGAGGGGTACAGTTCCCACCACCAGAACTCCCTCTCCCATCCCCTCCCCTGATAGCTTTCCTAGTCTTTATCCCTCTGGGAGTATGGACCCAGAGTCATTATGGGGTGCAGAAGGTGGAAGGCCTGGCTTTTGTAATTGCTTCCCGGCTGAATGTGGGCATAGGTAGGTCGATCCATACTCCCAGACCACCTCTCTCTTTCCCTAGTGGGGCGGGGCTCTGGGGAAGCGGTGCTCCAGGACACATTGGTGGGGTTGTCGGCCCAGGGAAGTCCGGGTGGCATCATGGTAGCATCTGGAACCTGTTTTGGGGCAGCTTCCTTACCGAGCTCAGACCACGTGTTTCTCAAAGTCACCATCTTGGAGCCACCTTCCAGATGTCTTTTTCTATCTGAGCAAAAGTGATTCATTTACTTCTTCAGTCATTTTGCAAATTTATTGAATGTCTCCTAAGGGGAAACAGACATTGCAGTAGGTGCTGTACGGATACAGAGAGGAGACTGACTAGGGTCTTCCCCATCACAGAGTCCTCATGTCATTAAACAAACCACCACACAGAAAACAATAAACTACAGGGTGGACATGAGGATCTCAGCACAGAAGGATCCTGCTCCAACCTCACTCTCTGGGCAGTGACAGTGGTGTGATGGAAAGGGGGCCAGGCTTCAGAGCAGGCAGAGCTGGGTTTGGAGTGAGTTCCTGCTGTCACTGACCCCTTTCAGGCACTTCTGGCCCATTTGCAGCAAGGCCCTGACCAGGGTTTCCCTGCAAAGTAGCTGAAAGAATCAGAACTTTCTTTCAAAGGCCATTGGGCAGAAATCCCTCAGGATGCCTACAGTACCCAGTTGGCTTCCTTCCCATGAAGCAAGGTCATCCCAGGCCCCATAAGGGAAATAAATGGCTGGAAAGAGCTTTCTAGTTTTCTCTCCCTCCCTTCCTCCTTTCCTTTTCCTTTCTTTCATTGCCATCAGGGTTATCACTGAGCATCTGGGCCGGCACTACAAATTCGCCGCTCTTGGCAGCCATTTTTTTCCCCATTTTTCTTCTCTCTCTCTTTTTAAATCAACAGGACAGAGAAAAATTGCGAATGGAGGGTGAGAGAGAGGGAGAGAGAAAGAGACATTCGCAGACCTGCTTCACGGCTCGACTTTGAAGCATTCCCCTCTGCACAAGGCTCTGTGGAGCAGGGGGTTAAACCCTAGTCCTTCAGCACCTTTACATGCTCGCTCAACCAAATGTGCCATTGCCCAAACCCCAACCTTCTATATTTCTTATAGGCAGGGTGATCCACCAAGAAGTCGCAGCTGGTCACATGCTCTGAATCGCCTACTGGTGAAGTGGGTGGGGATTCCTATAAACCAATCAGGGTCAACCCTGGAACTGGGAAGAAGGGCTTATTTCCTGGGCCTCAGGGAGAGGAAGACTCGGCAGCAATTTTGGAAGGGATAGAGGATACTATTTGCAATCTCTCCCTGCCATGCTCATTTCAGAGACAGCTTGCAAAACCCTCTGCACAGGGTAGGTTCTCAGTCCACGTTGTTAGCTAGGCAGGCGAGTTCAAGATGGAATGGAGTTCAGAGCCAAGTGTGCCTTTCCTTGATTGCATTTGGGGTCAGGAAACCTCTCTATGAAAGAGATGGAGAGGAAATGGAGATTCTAGGCGAACCTGAGTTGCTCAGAATGCTTGACATCAAAACTATGACGGTAATGTTCTTTTAAATCAACATGTCGTGGCTAGAATCTAGTGATGAATGTCATTGCTATCTGCGAATTATTATAAAGATGCACACCTGAAACACATTGCTTCAATAAAAAGTGTATTTCTTTAAAAAAAAAAAACAGTCTGTAATAGCTCTCTGTTTCCCATGATGTAACAACATGCTTCTTCCTTTTTGTGGGTGAAGCGAAGTCACTCCTATCATCTCCTAAGTAAAACTAGGTTAATTTCTGGAAAAAGTACAATTCACGAGAGGGCTACACTGAATAAATGTTTGCACATAGAAAAGTTCTTGGCGGGGGAGGGGGGGGGGAGTCGGGCGGTAGCGCAGCGGGTTAAGCGCAGGTGGCGCAAAGTGCAAGAACTGACATAAGGATGCCGGTTCGAGCCCCCCCCCCCCCCCCCCCCCCCGCTCCCCATCTGCAGGGGAGTCGCTTCACAAGCGGTGAAGCAGGTCTTCAGGTGTCTATTTTTATCTCCCCGTCTCTGTCTACCCCTCTTCTCTCCATTTCTCTCTGTCCTATCCAACAACGACGATATCAATAACAACAACAATGATAACCACAACAATGCTAAAACAACAAGGGCAACAGATAGGGAAAAAATTAGTTTCCAGGAGCAGTGAATTCGTGGTGCAGGCACTGAGCCCCAGCAATAATCCTGGAGGAAAAAAAAAGTTCTTTAATTGTTTTTTGGAGATTTGCCAGTTCTTCCGCTTCCGGTTGTGTGATTTCAGGCAACTTTCTCCATCTTTCTGAACCTCAGTTTTATTGATGATAAAAATGAGATGAATAATTTTTTATAATAAAGGCAATATGTATGAAAGGACTTTAAAAACTGGAAAGTACAGCCCTTCCCGTCAGTATTCATCATTCTGTAACTAAAATCATACACAGTAAAAAATGTACTTAAGGAAAACAGTCTTCAGCTCATCACCTTAGAAATGATCCAGAAGGTGGCACAGTGGCTAAGGCATTGGACTCTCAAGCAGGAGGTCCCAAATTCAATCCCTGGCAGCACATGTACCAGAGTGATGTCTGGTTCTTTCTCCTCCCATCTTTCTCATAAATAAATAAATAAATAAATGAAATATTTAAAAAAAAAGAAATGATCCAGAAATACTAAGCCCAAGCCTTTTCTTTTTTATGTTCGTGTCTATATGTTGGAGACACTTAATTTGTTCTGTTTTTGTTGCTGCGGCTGCTTTTTTTTTTTTTTTTTTTTTTTTTTTTTTTTTTTTTGATTAACATCATCAGACCTCCTGGCATCTCCTGCAGGACTAGAAGCAACTGGTGAATTGTTTCAGGCATAAATATGGATGTCCCTCAATCCCAGATTAATGTAGCTCCCTTTATGAATCTATTTTCTGGGTAAACATGAAAACTAGACTAAACCAAGCACTTCATTGTAGATAAGGGAAATTGATGACCTGTGGGCTGAACTGTTTATAGTCTTACTACAGAAATGGATGCACTATTTATACCTATGAGTTCTGCTCCCTTAAACCAGGGCTGGTCACTGGCTCATTTTAAATTCCCCCACATAATCCACAGGCTGGAGAGGCAGTCTTTGTGGGTATAAAGCAACTAATGTTAGACCCCTGCTGGCCTGGTCTGGCACTGCATGGCACTGCATGGGGAAACGCTCTCCAGTTTCTCCAGTAGTGAGATTAAGGGCGAAATGCTTAGGATTCAGTCATTCCTCATTTTATTTCTATGTGTATCCATCAGAAGATGAATAGGAGCTAGAAGAAATGTTGAATCTGAGTTACAAGGGAGGACAGACAATGGCTCTTC